>NC_092786.1:54162255-54472255 GCF_047496795.1 Chiloscyllium punctatum
GAAAGAGAGCGAGCGCGAAAGAGAGCGAGCGCGAAAGAGAGCGAGCGCGAAAGAGAGCGAGCGCGAAAGAGAGCGAGCGCGAAAGAGAGCGAGCGCGAAAGAGAGCGAGCGCGAAAGAGAGCGAGCGCGAAAGAGAGCGAGCGCGAAAGAGAGCGAGCGCGAAAGAGAACGAGCGCGAAAGAGAACGAGCGCGAAAGAGAACGAGCGAGAGCGAAAGAGAGAGAGCAAAGGGGGAGAGAGAGCGCGAAAGAGAGAGAGCGCGAAAGAGAGAGAGCGCGAAAGAGAGAGAGCGCGAAAGAGAGAGAGCGCGAAAGAGAGAGAGCGCGAGAGAGAGAGAGCGCGAGAGAGCGCGAAAGAGAGAGAGCGCGAAAGAGAGAGAGCGCGAAAGAGAGAGAGCGCGAAAGAGAGAGAGCGCGAAAGAGAGAGAGCGCGAGAGAGAGCGCGAGAGAGAGAGAGAGCGCGAGAGAGAGAGAGAGAGCGAAAGAGAGAGCGAGAGCGAGAGAGCGCGCGAAAGAGAGAGCGCGCGAAAGAGAGAGCGCGCGAAAGAGAGAGCGCGCGAAAGAGAGAGCGCGCGAAAGAGAGAGCGCGCGAAAGAGAGAGCGCGCGAAAGAGAGAGCGCGCGAAAGAGAGAGCGCGCGAAAGAGAGAGCGCGCGAAAGAGAGAGCGCGCGAAAGAGAGAGCGCGCGAAAGAGAGAGCGAGAGAGAGACAGAGAGAGAGAGAGAGAAAAAGGGAGAGAGAGAAAGAGAGAAAAAGGGAGAGAGAAAAAGAGAGAGAGAGAGAGAGAGAGAAAAAAAAGAGAGAGAAAGAGAGAGAAAGAGAGGGGAAGGAAAGGGAAGGGAAGGGAAGGATTTACTACTGAAACCTCTAAGGAGGTGAGAAAATATTTTTAAAAAGATATTAATCAACTTCACTTGAATCAATGTATTTAGTTACCATGGGATGACAGTTAAGATCTCAGACTTGTACCAATTGTCTAATTCTCATTACTAGCAACGCTGGGAGAATGCAGAACAAATAGTTTGCAGAACTTAGTTTGAAGTTCTGCTAACAAAACAAAAAACTTATAAAAGTTCTGTAGTGCTTTCTGAACTATAAATGTAATGATTTTAAGTTTCAAATAATGCTCAAGAGAAACTGGAAAGATGGTATGAAAGATGTTAGTCTCTTATTTCAAGGCATCACACAAAGCTGCAAGGAACCTTTAGCCAAGAACAGGACAGGAAACCAAGCTTGAGTTTTAAAGTTGAATGCTCCAACAGAAAGGAAAGATGGAAGGACCAAGACACACTAAACTCCAGTAAAACACAAGAATTTGGTTTGGTAAGTCTTGTTTCTGAACATTAAAAGTCATATTTGTAATTGCATGTAACTTATTACAAGCCTGGTTATCTCCTTGAAACTACTTGAACGATTCAATCTTCCCCAACCATAGATCTCTAACTAACCAGATAGCTTTTAACTATTGTTAAGCCCATTCTTTTGGCTATGCTGCAGTTTCGCTCAATTGCTGAAGAATAAATGCTTCTGATTCTGGTGCATCTAACTTAGGAACTCTTAATAAAAACAAGACATTGTAAAAGAAGGCTACAGTCAAATTGTACTTGATCTGAACTACAAATTACCAAAGTGATTCATAACACTGAAAACAGCAACAAAACTTCACCTAAAGACTTCTGGGGAACGGGGTATCAGCAATGAAATAAGGGTAGAGAGAAAAGAAAATAAGTGGAGAAGTGTTTTTTAAACTCTCTGAAAAGGGAAAACTATAGAGACAAAATGCTTAATCTTTTCAAGAATGTGGCTTACATTAGCGGAGTTATTCAGTCTACGAGAATCCCCATGTTCCTTACAATTTTCTTTGAAGGGGGCAGATTACATTTGTTTGTCTGTGCCCAGTGCTTCAGACTAATGGCAACGGATTTATTGAAGCTGGTAAAAAGAAAAAAAGACAAACCAATTTATTTTCCAGGACTGTATCTAGATGACGTTAAATAAAAATCATAACTTGGGGTTGAATTTTGTTTGCAAGCCCATTGAAAAAAAACAAAAATAAAAAAAATTTAAATTTTTGTAAATATTGGCAAAAATAATAGAATAATTAAGAATATTAAGGATTGACATATGAAATGATGGGCTGTGTATTACGATTGACACAAACTCCATGCAGCTTTATCACATCCTAAAACTCTACATCTTCCTCTAACTCTATTGGAAAGCATTTTTCAGAAAATTATATCCAAGTTTTGAGATAAGCTGACCATGCACAAGTCTGTCTCATTTTGGTTTTGAAAAAAAAACTCTTCAAAACCATCAGTTAATTTTCCCTTCCTTACATGGGCTACAGAATCTGCTAGCAAGCAGCTAGCCTCAAAATTGATCTCAGAAAGGTCTTTGTAAGGACTTGTGGTCTCAAAGAAAGTGGCTTCCATGCAGCTCCACCTCAAAAGAACCCTCTGTCATATATTGTCTAGTATAATGCTGTAATCTAAAATGGCTTTAGCACTGCCGAAGACTTGCTAGCATTTATCAATGAGATTCAAACTATCCACAAATTTCAGATCTTTCAATATTTGTATCCCTGATTGGGAGTTGACTTCAACTGACTGCCAGGTTTATGCAAAATTACAAGAGAAACATATTTGCAGATAAACTTCTGATTCAATTTAATGGACAGATTTTTCTCCTTTCACAAGGATCTCTTCACTTCTTGAAGGCACAAATTCATGCTGGGTAAGTTAGAAACAAAAACACCAACCAACCTCCAGTAACTTCCCAAGAGGTCAGTCTTCATATGCAAACCCAATTGGGGGATTTTGCATGCAATTCAACATCCATCACATAGATAAATCCAATGCTGTCCTCACTTGCCATCCACAGGTAACCTCCAACTGAAATCAGTGGACAGTTATCAAAACTCATTGCTGAATTTTCAAAGGACAAATTGGGCTGAAATGTCTCAAAATACCTATTCCTTTAGTCAAGCCCATTACTTGACCTTGCCAGCCTTTAGCCCGAGAATTGGCAAGTTAAATCCTGTTCTAACCTTCACTTCTTAAAGAATCCCTGCCACTTTTCTTCACTGAATCAAAGTGCCAATATTAATCGCAGTCCCTCTAAGTTTCAGAACAGTTATCTGCAAACAACAGGCATCAAACTGTGGATTCTCTTGGGCTGTATTGCACAAAAACAGATATTATCTCAACCAGCAAAACAACCTTGCTTTTCTACACTATTAACAGCACAAAGTTTGAAATTCAGAACTAAGCCAGTTTCTTCGGCAAATAAGTTCCAGACTGAACATTTTGTTTATGTAAAATAATAAATACAAACATTTGTAAAGTTTGTTTCTGAATCATTTTTACTGACTGAAAACAGGCAAAGACATAAAAAAGTTAACTGACAAATATTGAATATCAATTGCCAATTTACTAATGGCAAGGATGGGATTGTAAAAAAATGTAATACAGTTCTGATATTCATGAGAAGCTGGAAAGCAGCAATTTCCCAACCTACCGTGCTGCCACTAGTTATTCAGAGATCTATTTTAAGCTACCATAAAAAAAATCTGGAGTGCCTGCTCTGTTTTACAGTTGCCATTTCCATGACAACATGGAGTGAAACACGATTTTACAGCAAATGTACACTACACAGATTAAATCTGATATGGATCGAGAAAAACGAAGCTAGCTCAAATTTAAGTATTAAGCTTCTCCCTGCAGCTTGAAGAGATTGTGAAGCATGTGGTAACCTTCTCTGACTATTGCCTATCCTCACTGCTTCCACTAATCCTAAATATTTGCATTTATATAATAGCAAATGCCTATTGATCAGGGAATTTTCTGATATGCAACAGAAAACCAATGCAAAAGCCAAACCTAATCAAAGCTTGTGGGTGGCAATGAGCAGATAAAAAGTTAGGCAAAGCAAATGTGAGATGGCATGAACAAACAGTAAAAGGATTAAAATAAACGAATGACTTAAAAAAAAAGGTAGAGACTCGAAGCAAATATTTGACTGAACCACCACAAATTCGGGAACCACCTAAAATATGGAATGGGAATATTCATGGAGACTCTTGGTGCTCATTTCCATCATTACACTCTACCATATCTGGACAAGTACAATGTTGGGCAATGAGGTCATTATGAGGACGATATCCTTAATCTCAAACATGGTGGAGCTCAGCATATGCAAAACAAAAGGCTATAATGTCTGCAAGTGTCATGAGTCAAAAATATAAAGATGACCATTATATATAAACCTTTGCAGATATTCCTGGGATGCAGATATCTAGTCAATTCTGTTAGTGCCAAATGATATTCAAGAACAATTGACTTTACAGGGAAGAAAAGAAGATTGACATTGACAATACCCCAGCATTAGGGCAACAGGGCGGCTCAGTGGTTAGCACTGCTGCCTCACAGTGCCAGGGACCCGCTTTCGATTCCCACCTTGGGTAACCGTCTGTGTGGAGTTTGCACATTATCCCTGTGTCTATGTGGGTTTCCTCCGGGTGCTCCGGTTTCCTCCTATAAGCCAAAGATGTGCAAGTCAGGTGAATTGGCCATGCTAAATTGCTCATAGCATTCAGGGGTGTGTAGATTAGATGCATTAGTCAGGTGTAAATGTAGGGTAATAGGGTTGGGGAATGGGTCTGGTGGGTTACTCTTCAGAAGGTCGGGAAAATGGCCCGTTTCCATACTGTAGGGATTCTCTGATTGTACAAAGGACGGGTGCACCTGAGCTAATCAAGCCTTTGCAGTACAGATGATAAAGGCATCTGAGAACATGAAAGATTTCCCAATGCAAAATAACTCCAATCAATTAAAAGGTAAAGTCACTACAGTACTTTCAGGTTAAAGGGCTGCCCTCTCATTAGGGAGATATGATTAGTGGTGATTTAACCTTGCTTCAAGTGTGGGAGAGATTGAGAAAGAGAGCCCTTTGAATCCATGCTATTGGCACTACTCTGCATGACAAAACAGCCATGCAGCAACTGAGCTAACCTCCCCTTCTCCAAAAAGTCTCTTCCCAATCATCAGTAAAAGCCATACAGGTATTGTCAATACTTTCAAAAGCATGGATCGGAATTAAATGGTTCATTCTACTGGGTGGGCAATGAGCAAAATTTAAAATATGAAATTTTTGCATTCCGTGGCATAAAATTTAATTTTGCACAGTTGGATTCACAACAGGCAAAACTGACAAGCATGCTGAGACCCACAATTCTGATATTCTGGTCTTAATATGAATAAATAAAATGATGCTTTGGGGAATACTGGTGAGTGGTTAGCTTTCAATGTCTACCCCTCACCACCATAGATTGGTACAATCATGATAAGCTGTAACCAATGCAGTCTTATCAGAGGAAGACATCACAGGCTTGTTGCACAGTAATTTTTCTTGTAGGAGTTACTGAATTGCAATTCGGATCAGCACTTTCTATGCAACCTTTGTAGCCTAAAGTTAGGAATAGAAGCAAGGCATCACCATCCTTGCTAAATCCAATTAAATCAAAGACCCAAGTTCAGAATGTTTTTTTAAAAACTCCTATTACTCAACATTAAATCAGGCAATTGACCTACAGTTAGACTATTGCCCTTTTCTTAAAGGCTAGTATAAGCCTTCTACATTCAAGATTTGAAATAAATACATACCCTGCTCTAAGAAAATTGCCAAACAGCAAACATAGCCTCCTTCCTTTCCATTGTGAAACATTTCTGATCTAAACAAAAACATTTCAATTATCCACTTGTTTATGCCCATTGTGCTAACAGTCAAGTGTCAATTTTCCGTTATATACACAAGCGTAAAAATGATCAGCGGTTTTCCATTTCCATGCAGATTAAATTTCTGAATGAATCTAATGAGCAGCAGTAGAAATATTTATAAACTGGCTTCTACATGCGGAGTCTATAAAAATTTGGTCAAGTACAACATTGCCTGGCATACAGTTGGAAATTGGTGTTATCTGTTCCTTAAAGTAAAAAAGTTGAAATTGTTGTTGAATAGGTTCCAATCGGAAAAATTTAACTTGGGCGTCGGGCAGCATTGGTACACTCCAGGGTACTGCACAATAAGTCAACAAATCTAAGTTCCCACACAACATCCTGGGCTGTTTAAAAAGAGTAGTTGCACCAAATGATGTGTAACCGAGTCATATAAAACAATGTATCAGGTTCAGTCTCACTTCGTGTGGAGTTAACCAATGTCAAGATACATAGCAACTAGATTTGCTAGTCTCGATGCTTTTGAGTTAAAGTAGAAAAGGGGAAATATCAAAGTTCTGGCTCTTGAGCACAAGTTAGTGATTCTTAGATTAGATTAGATTTCCTACAGAATGAAACAGGCCCTTCGGCCCAACATGCCCACACCAACCCTCAGAACAGCAACTCACACCAGACCTATTCCCCTACACTTACCCCTGACTAATGTGCCCAAAACTATGGGTAATTTAGTATGACCAACTCACCTAACCTGCACATCTTTGGACCATGGGAGGAAACCAGAGCACCCGGAGGAAACGCAAGCAGACACAGGGAGAATGTGCAAACTCCACACGGACAGTCGCCCGAAGTGGGAATTGAACCCGGGTCTCTCTTGTAGATTGATTTTAAGGAGGCTAGATTATGGACAATGTCAAACCTCAAAGCCTGTTTAAATGTACACATTATTGGAGACCAACTGTCATTTACTTGGTGTCACCTCGCGGACCAACCAAATTGTCCCCAACCCCTCTACTGCTGTCTTCATTAAGATCAGCAGCAAAAACAGAAATTTGTATATTATTTATTTGTGGGTTGGAGGGAAACTTGCAGGTAGTGGTACTCCCATGTATCTGCTGCACTTGTCTTCTAGATGGAAGTGGTCATGGATTTGAAAGATGCCATCTAAGGATCTTTGGTTAATTTCTTCAGTGCATCTTGCAAATAATACACAATTCTGCTACTTAACATTGGTGATGAAGAATGTGGTGCCAAATAGGTTGCTTTATCCTAGATGGCATCAAGCTTCTGGAGTGTTGTTGAAGATGTACTCACCCAGGGAAGTGGGGAGTATTCCATTATACTTTTGGACTTCTGCCTCGTAGACTGTGGACAGGGGAGTCAGGAGTTTAGTTAATGGCTGCAGTTTTGTGTGTTTATGTGGCAAATCCAGTTGAATTTCAACTCAATGGTAACATTAAGGATGCTGATAGTGAGGGATTCGATGTGGTGGTGGTGGTTAGATTCACTCTTATTGGAGATGGTCACTGCCTGGCAGTTGTGTGGTGCAAATGTTAGTTGCCCCTTGTCAGCCCAAAAGTGGATATTGTCCAGAAATTCTTGTATTTGAAGGTGGACTGCTTCAGTATCTGAAGAGCCATGAATGGTGATGCTGTGCAATCAATCAGCAGACATCCTTATTTCTGACCTTATAATGGAAGGAAGTTATTGATGAAGCAGCTGAAGATGGTTGAGCCTTGGACACAACCCTGAGAAACTCCTGCAGAAATGTCGTGAAGCAGAGATGGCTGTCCTCCAACAACCACAGTCATCTTCCTACATATAAGATATGATTCTAAACAGCAGAGAGTTTGCCCCCACTACTCAGTGATTTGAGTTATACCAGGGCCCCTGATGTGCACACAATTGAATGTGGCCTTGAAGTCAAGGTCTGTCATACTCACCTCATCTCTGGAATTCAATTATTTTGTCCATGTTTAAACCAAGGCTACAATGAGGTCAGGAACAGAGTGGCACTGGCAGAACCCAAACTGGATTTCAGGCTTTTTCTAAGCAGGTGCTACTTTATAGCATTTTACTGATGATCGAGATTAGACTGATGGGGCAGTAATTAGCCGGGCTGGATTTGTTTCGCTTTTTGTGTATAGTACATACTTGGGCAATTTTCCACATTGTTGGGTAGACTCCCTCAACACCTACTGCAGACCCAGTCTAGCAGCAATGCCACTTGACCAGCTCAATCAATCAATCACTAATGCTGTTGTTGAAACACTTGCTGAAGGACATGAATCCCCTATTCAAAATACATTGTGCAGCTGTGCCACGCTCAGTCCTTCCTCCAAGTATTGTTCAACATGCATGAACTGTGGCAGATACAAAATGTAAATAAAAAATGTTCACCTAATAAAGCAGACTTCAGTATGAGCACATTACTTGAGCATGCAGTATCTCACTTACATGAGGTAACTATCAAAGCACCAGTGCCAGAAGTGAATCGCACTAAACATCAACACAGCAGGGACAACACTGCGATCACTCCTGGAATCACTAAGTAGGGCCATGCACAACCCCAATCACCATCAAAATTAACCACGTACACAATATCATGAAAATTCAATTATAGTCAACAATGTTGATAGCTTTGCAACCAGTCTGAACAAATTAAAGGAATTATATACACCACAGACGATTTGACATCTATAAATTTTTTTAAAAATCAATTCTAAGGATATTTGTCCAATCATATGCAGCTGAGTGTCAGCCATACAGCATGCAGCATAGAAAACTAACCCTTTAGTCCAACTCATCCATGCTAACCAAGCTACCCAAATCAAACTAGTCCCACTTGCTTGCATTTTGCCCATTTTCCTCTAAAGCTTTCCTATTCATGTACCTTAACAAATGTCTTTTAAGTATTTTAACTGTACCTGCATCTGCCACTTTCTCTGGTAGATTATTCCACATATGAACCACGGCTCTGTGAAAAAGTTGCCCCTCAGATCCTTCTAAAATCTTTCTCCTCTCACCTTAAAAATATGCCCTCTATGTTTGAACTTCCCTACACTAGGGAAAAGACATTTGCTATTCACCTTATTTATTCCCCTCATGATTTTACAAACCTCTATAAACTCATCCCTTAACTTCCTACATTTAATGTAATTTCACTGTACTACTACTTCTTTGCCTGATTCATATTGTAGCAAAAACAGTAACAGCTGCTGGACTTTTATAAAATAATCCCACAAATACATCCAGGGGTTTAGTTACATATTGGATCACAAAAACATGCTGCTCACCATCTATGCCTAAAAATAAAGTGAAGTTAAGCAACTGCCTTTTTCAATTAAGCAATCAGAATGATCAAAATCTGAGAGTTAATGAAATACTGTGCAGGCACTGCTCAGCAGTTCTACAAAGGTTACACAGATCAACTATGTAGTTTATTGTTGTACCGTGGGAATTTCTTGCAAAGTCCACAACACCAAGCCACTCGTTATAGTTCTATTGCAGTGTGTTTGTATCTCAGGTCCTCTGAAGGTTATTGCATCTCAAGAAAACCTGACATTCAGTCCAAATGCGCTTCATAGCTCAACCAAAATATAAACTTCAAGGCCTGAAAATTAAACATTTGAATTAATTTGTGTACCTCAAAATCAATCTCACATCATCTTTATAATTTATAAAAAATCTCCCAAGCAAATTATTAATATTTCACCTGTTGTATTTTGAAACATTTCAACACTTACAAAAGGTGCTGCAAATGTTAATGCACCACTAATAAGCAGCAAGTGGAAGAGAGAGAGTTAAATAGAAAGGAAAGTGTCATTTGTATTTAAGGAGAGGATTTGAAACAGAGAGGTAAAAAAGTGTTATATGATTACCACCACAAAGCTCGAATAACTTTTAATTAGTTGATTTCAAATAACTCATTTAAGTGGTTAACCTTTTGCCCATATTACAAAATACCTCTGTTGCAAAAACTATGAAATAGGTATTTGCAGTTACTACAAATTCAATTTCAACAGCACAAAGCTAAGGTGTTCTTAACACTGCAGCTCACATCTTGTATGAAAAATGCAACTCACAAAAGGTAAGTTTAAGCTCATGGAACATATCCTGATTATTTTCAACTTCATCACAGATGTAAACATTATACCTCAAACACAAATTGGTAAATTTCAACCAAGTGCAGTACACAGCTAGTGTATAGTCAAAAAAAGAACAGTTTGTGGTTTGACGAAGATGAGAATTTTGATGTTAGATTTTTTTTAAATCGGACATAGAATTAATTGAGTTTTAAAATAACAAAATGATTAGGTTGTTTTGTTTAGAATGCTGTTGATTATTTTAGAATGTCATGGATCTCACTTACTGTGGCAGAATTTGTTGCAAATGTCAACATGTGAGCTGAGATTTCAATGTAGGATTTTGGATGCAAATTGGACTGAAACATTCTCCGTGAGATGGAAGCTCTTAATCAAAAGATTCCGTTTTTAACTCCGTGATTACAAATCATCAATTAGACAAGAAAAGGCCTCAGAAGAAATGAGTCATTGTAGAATGTTAAGCTAATACAGTATAGCAGACTATATCAGTACAGTACAAGTACTACTGATTGCCATTTTTACTTGTATCTTTGTTTGGGGCTCCCCTCTCCAAAAAGAGTCATCTTCTTCTCTTATTAGATCATAATTCTCTGCTACTGTAAAGTGATTTCCCATCCATGTTTCTTTTCCTGTACATTAAAAGGTGGTTATTTCATCCTGAGCAACACTTCTCAGCACAGTACTGAGAATATGCAGGCAGGGAACGAGTTAAGTTCTGAATTTTGTGAAAGATCAGGTTCAGCTGAGCATGACTCAGATCAGATCAGAACTTACAGTTAACAATGGGGAACTGGAGTCAAGGGTAATGGGTTAACAGGATGGAAAAGCAGTCATTATGTAGAGCCATTTGACAATTTTGGAAGCATTCAGCATGCAGGGTCAGTTAACAAGGGGAAACATAGCCATTGTAAGAATCCAGTTAACAAGGTTAAGAACAATCATTGTATAACAGTAAAGTGCTTTGTTTCTGCTATTGATATTCGTTGATTGTAACGATCAACCAATTAATATGTACGTTGCCATATCTGGATGCGCCTCCCTGTAAAATGACTATATAGTTCATTGAGAAACTGCTGTTCCAGAGAAGACAGTGAACTCATGTTTCTGTGCACATGGGGCGATCGTTCGCTCTCCCTCCAGGGCCTGGAATAAAGATGAAGGAGTAAAACACTTCTGGGTCTGAGCGCCTTGCTCTTACTGAGGGGGGAAACGGGACGACAATACACATCAGGTCAGGATCTTGATGGAATAAGAGATGAAAAATGGTTCCTTGCAATCCATCAATACTTCGCATCGGCACTCCAATGCCACAGACTCAGCTACTTTATTGATCTGAGATAATGAGCTCAAAATTACTCAAATTTTGTGGAAATTAATTGCATAAAAATCATGCCACTTAAGACAGTGGACCATCTACGGAAATAAAACAAGATATGGAGCAGATAGTTGACAATTAAATCTTGTAATTCCATTTCAATTTAATGCTCATTTCGTGCTCTCCTGAAGACACCTACTAGGGGTCTTGATAGCCAGTGCCAGTGAAACTGTTCTCTATGTCAAGAGGTTTAGATGCTTTTCGTCATTACCTCACCTCTTTCTTGATTGTCTTCAACATCTCAAGACAGGAGTAACTGTTTTGTATATCCAGCATCAGCCTAAACTTCTGCAAACTGTCCCAAACTGAAAACAAAAACCTACTTTCCAAGATAAGCAGAAAGGATTTCTGGCATCTCCTATTCAAAGCCTAACACATTATTTACTTTGTTCACTTAAACTGCTCCAATGCAAACAAAACCCTATTATAACCAGTCTATAACACTGCTTTAAAATAAATCACTATGGCTACAGAAATACTCAAAATATTAGTGAAAAACCCTTTTCAGCCATACAGATCAAAACCCATATGTCACTAACTCATTTAATATCACCTAGTATTCTCTCTTGGTTTGAACAAAGCATAATAGTTGTGCAAATTATTTCTACAACTGTGCAAAAAAAAGCACCTCATACAATAATAGACAGGTGTGTGTAATAATAGGGAAAAATACAGTTGTTGAAGATGCGAGAAACTAAAGTTAGTAAATGCATCATATTGAGTGTACCAAGCTCTAAAGAAAATCTTAATTCAATCCATTAACCTGCCTCATTCAGATCCACGTATAATTATTATTTAATGAAAGGAAATTGCTACATAAAAGAACATAGGAAATAACAGGAGGAGGAGGTCATTCAGACCCCAGAGCCTGCTCTGCCAAATCAATTAGATCACTGCTGATTTCCTACCTGAACACTGTTTTCCCATACAGTCCTATATCCCTTTAATGTCTTCAATATCTAGAATTCTACCGGTCTATCGTGAACCTCAAATAATTAAACTCACAGACCTGTGGGGTAAAAAATTCCAAAAGATTTACCACTGAGCAAATAAATTCCTCATCTCAGTCCTAAATGAATACCCCGTTATACTGAGACTGTGTTCCCATGTTCAAGACTCACTAGGCAGGGGAAATAACTCGATTCTGGATTAGTGGTGCTGGAAGAGCACAGCAGTTCAGGCAGCATCCAAGGAGCTTCGAAATCGACGTTTCGGGCAAAAGCCCTTCATCAGGAATAAAGGCAGTGAGCCTGAAGCGTGGAGAGATAAGCTAGAGGAGAGTGGGGGTGGGGAGAAAGTAGCATAGAGTACAATGGGTGAGTGGGGGAGGGGATGAAGGTGATAGGTCAGGGAGGAGAGGGTGGAGTGGATAGGTGGGAAAGGAGATTGGCAGGTAGGACAAGTCCGGACAAGTCATGGGAACAGTGCTGAGCTGGAAGTTTAGAACTAGGGTGAGGTGGGGGAAGGGGAAATGAGTTTGATCTAGCCTGTCAAGGTCTTTAAGAATTTTGTACATTTCAATAAGATCACTTTTTATTTTTCCAAACTCTAGAGAATACAGACAGGACTGCTGCAATCGCTTATACCCTGCCATCCCAGCAATCAAATCAGTCTGATGAATCTTCTTTGTACACCCCTATGGCAAGTACACCCTTCCTTAGCTCCTATCAAAATCTCCTTGAAGACACTTTACACCCATCTCACATATCTTTAAGAGATCAGTAAACTGGGAATTAAGATACTGGTCTTCATATCCAAATCACTAATACGCATTGTGAACAGCTGGAATCTACCCAGTGATCTTTGCCATATCCCACTAATCAAAGCCGGTCAACCCAAGAACGTACTATCTACTTTCGCTTCATCAACCAAATCTCAATCTATATCAGTAACTTCCCCCCATAATTTCACACACGTTAATTGTGTTTACTAATCTTTTGAGCAGATCCTTATCAAAGGCCTTCTGAAAATCCAAATGCACCACATCCACTAGTTTTCCTCTATCTATTCTGCAAATATCCGCCAAACTCCCAACAGGTTTGTCAAACATATATTTATGCAAGGAAAACATACTGACTCTGCCCAATCCTACCATTATTATTTACCAAACTGATAAGAACAGTTGCTGATCTTTGTAACAGATTTGAGCACTTCACCAAACACAGATGTCAAACTAATTAGTGTAATGAAACAATTTCCGGTTTCCATATCCTTTCCTTCTTAAATAGCGGGGTCTGCCTTCCAATCTGTAAGAGGTTTTAAAGAAGCTATGAAATAGCAATAATGACCACATAATGCAACCATGTATCTCCAGTCACCTCTCTTGACATGCTGGGGTGTAATGTGTTTTAGATGGAGGTCTACCCAGTAAAATTCACAATTAGATTATTTAAATATTTAAAAATCCCCCATTGAGGGGATCTATCCCCTTTTTGGCCTCACGGGTTTTGAGAAGATTTGTAGCTCAGGTTGAGGTTCTGGATGTAGGTTTGCTCACTGAGCTGGAAGGTTCATTTTCAGACGTTTCATCACCATACTAGGTAACAGCTTCAGTGAGCCTCTGGACGGAGCAGTGCTGGTGTCTCCTGCTTTCTATTTAGATGTTTGGGTTTCTTTGGGTCTGTGATGTCATTTCTTGTAGTGAGATCATTTCCTGTAGTGATGTCATTTCATATGGTGACATCATTTCCTGTTCTTTTTCTCAAGGGGTGGTAAATAGGGTCCACGTCAATATGTTTGTTGATAGAGTTCCTGTTGGAACGTCATGATTCTAGGAATTATCATGCATGTTTCTGTTTGGCTTGTCCTAAAATGGATGTGTTGTCCCAGTCAAAATGGTGTCCTTCCTTATCTGTATGTAAGGATACTAGTGAGAGAGGGTCATTACCAATACAGATTCTCCTGCCTCTCTCCGTAATGGGCACACATTTGTCTTTGATATGATTATAGAAGCTTTTACAGTAATTTTTTTTTCTGTTTTTCACTAATTTATTCTGCCAACTTCTTTTTAGACAATTTGTTACGATTGTATCCTCTCTAGATTGACAGGTTCCAATCTGCAGGTTCTGCTACATGAAAGCTGGTGGTGCATGAGGAAAAGTTGGATGAATTGTTTGAAGGTTTGTTCATTCTTTTCAACTCGTCGACTTTATACTTGCATGTTCTCAACAACCTCTTGATGTGTTGGGTGTCAACTTGAACTTACCACCATTTTTGATAGCCACAAGCCAAAGATTCAGTTGCAATGTTTTGAAACTACAGAGATACTGAGCACATCCCTAAAGTGAATCCACTCCTGAATGTCACCTGCTACAGTGCAGTATCTGCTACGGGTCTGGTCAGGAAAGCAGGAAAGAGATATAGTTTACTTTTCTCACCACTAAAGTTAGAGGATTGCTGATCTGATGGTTAAATCCCAAAAATGAAGTACTGAGGTGTTTATTGTAAGCACCTGATTCTATAATAAATATACAGCTAGACCTTTCCCTGCATTCCAGTAAAATCTGACCTAGTCAAACTTTGTTGCACATGCAAATTTAATACCGTATTGTGCATACACCTTTTCACCAAAAACAAATACATGTTTAACTTAGTCCAATCAAATCCTCAAAATGTAATTATGAGAATTTCCTGAGGAAATATTTTAATTATCCTCCAGGCTAATTTAGTCCATCCATATTTTGCAAACATTCTTTTCTAAGTCATTTTGAAAAGAATATTTTAAAACTTATTCACCCTTTTTCTTCTCTTCTGATAACACCAAATCTAGCCATAGTTCCACAAGCAATTAACAGACTAACAATGCCTCATTCACTTGGTCATTCTTCACACAAAGAGACAGTAAGAGTCGGCAGACTATTAAACTGTGTGCAGCACACCAAGCACGTTTTTTAATCCAGATGCACACCTTCCGGCAGAGGACAGTAATTAGCAGTAGGAACCAAGGCTGGTGTTCTCACTTCCTAGCCTAGAGGTGCAAAGGCCCATTGCAATAACTCCTATTGTCATCCCACATAAGCTCATCTTAGTCACCAGGGACCAGGGATCAACCTCTGACCTTCTGTAACCTTGAGGTTTAAACATATGGTGCATCTGCCTAGCATCTCCCAAGCAGCTCATTCAGCTATTCATTGTAAATTTTAGAAACTGAACTTCAAAGAAGAGGTTTTACTTTTGTCCCAGACATCTCCAAAATGAAAAGGAAGAGCCAACATCATGGCATAGTTTAAATACTGCTAAGTTCTAGTAAAGTGATTCATAACAATGTTGAGCTGTACAAGTCGTCTAGCACAACTTCATTGCTCAGACCTGAGTATAGGTGTTGGACGTCATGTTGAGGTTATACAGGATGTTGATGAAGCCTTTTCTGGAGTACCGTGTGCAGTTATGCTTCTTTTGTTATAGTAAGGAGATTACTAAACTGGAGAGGTTCAGAAAAGATTTAAACAGGATATTGCCAGAGATAGAGGATATGAGTTATAAAAATAGGCTGGAGCGGCTGGGACATTTTTCAATTGAGCGTAGGATATTGAGGGATGAATTTATAGAGGTTTATACACCATGAGGGGCATTGAGAAAGTGAATAGCAAAGGTCTTTTCTATAAGATGTATAAGTTTCAAACTAGAAGGCATAATTTTAAGGTGAGGAGAAAGATTTAAAAAGGACAGGAGGAGCAACTTTTTGTTTTACACAGCGTGTGGTTTGTGTGTGGAATGGACTGCCAGAGATAGTGGTGAATGCAGGTACAGTTACAACATTTAAAAGACGCCTGGATAAGTACATGAATAGGAAAGATTTGGAAGAATCTGGGCCAAGCACAGGCAAGTGGGACAAGTTTGGTTTGAGAACATGTCAGTGTGGATTAGTTAGACTGAAGGGTCTACTTCCATGTTGTATGATGCCATGAGTCAATGTCTTGTGTTTATTTAATCTCCCATACTGTATTCATTCTAAATCATTAATCAATTAGCATTTTATTTTTGCCACATCCAATTTTAATCAACAATTTTGCCAAATATCTCATAATCTAAAAAAGATTGATGTTTCCATTTTCTTGTTACAGGCTGAATACTTTGAAGTGTGCAAGTGGTCAATTTTGGGAAGAGATTCCCTGAGGAGAATGCAGGAGCAGTTTATACAGATTCATGTAAATTATTGGCATAGGTACATTGAGACAAAAACTACAGTTATCTATGAAGATACTTTGTGAAACTGCAAGGACTCAGGACTTTGCTCCCTTTCTAAATTAAGTTGTGGAAAATAATTCAATCTAACCATTTTCTTGTAGTCTGTAATGCTATTGCATGATTCACCACCACAATAACCAAATTATAAAAACAAAATGATGGCTACTGATTAAAAAAAAGCAAGCAGTTAAGGTAGGATTAATAATTATTTAGGATTGAGCATCTGAAAAGGATATTGCTGGGAAAGGCTGAATCTAGGCTTTTGTTGTTTATGTTAAGATTATTTCATCTTGACAAACAGTTTTGAGGCTTTTTTCCCTTTTGAGCAACAAAGCGTGCATTTTTGTGTTAAATAACACTTGCAATTTCATGTGAATATGTTCAGTGATAAACTACCAGGATAACCAACTACAAAACTAAATTTATGATCAATCAAGCCGTGTTTGACTTTGGAATATGACTTGTCCAGTGTTACCATTAGCCGAGATCATAACTCTGACTCCAAAGTTTTCTTTATTTACTTTATCAAACCTGCCAGGATTTGGAAATAATACCTGTTAAACTCTGTCTTAGCCTTCTTCATTAAAAGCCTGCAACCATCGAGGACGATGAGCATCTCGCCAAGATTTTCCGTAAGACTCCATTTCTCACTTTCAAACAACCCCCAAACCTTAAACAGACCACTGTTCACAGCAAATTGCCCAGCCTTCAGGACAACATCAACCACAACACCATACAACTCTGGTCATGGCAACCACTGAAAAACACAGAGCATTGGTATGGATACTATCATTTCATGTGGGGACACCACCCACCACAACACATATACACACACCATCTCTCTCTCTCTCTCTCTCTCTCTCTCACACACACACACACAAATCTACAGGGTGGATTTGCATATTCTATTTTGTTCAAAAAGCACACAACTTGTACACTGTCAGCCAATGTGGCATTTTATAAATTCCCACTTTGGAAATCAAACCAGTCTGACTCCAGGTTAAGACACAGACAAACTCTAAACAAGGCATCACACCTGAAACACATTGTCTGACTTGAGATGTCATCTCTTTTACACTTATAAATCTTAAGTTACCTCAGGACAGTGACTTGAAAGAAATTCTGGGATTCACATACTAATCAATCGAAACCTGCACCTCCACTCTAACTGATTAAAAACTTAACAGCCATTTGGGTTTGTTCAATACATTTGCATAAGTTGCATGTCCTTTGATCTTTTACCTATACGTCCACCCCAGCCGGACAAAGGCATCTTCACATCATTAAAAGGAGAACAATCCTAGTTTATCTAGTCTTTTCAGCAAACTGAATTCTTTTGTAGCAAGATAATCCCTACTGCATCCACTAACACCTTGACCTCATTTCTAAATCATTATAAAGTCAGATGCCTGTATAGGAAATTTATATGTATTTATTCTGCTACAGTGGACATGTCTTTTGTGGCAGGAAGATAGTTGCATGCTTTCCCAGTGATCTGATTCTTAGTATTTCCATTTTATTTGAAAATTGGGTCCCATTCTTCCTTTGAACTTAATTGTATTGTTTTCTTCTCCCTTGTTCGACTGCTGCTGTCATTTGTTGCATTGGCTATATCTTGATTTCTGAGACAACAGCTGACCACAAAAATAACCATATAACAAACTTGTGCAAGATATAAACACAATACCAAGCAGAGGAAGGAGTCAGATATAAGGAGAGAAAATTGACTTCTAGGTGGTAGCTCTTGCAGGGTAAATGCACATGAGAGCTTTCCAAAAGGTGGAAGGAGAGAAAGAAAATCAAATTGCATGGCAAACTCAGGTGTGGCAGCATCTGTGGACAGAAAGCAGCGTTATCATTTCAGATCCATGTCCCTTCTTCAGAACAGCAATTCCAATTTTGTTTGATTTTCAGCATCTGCAGTTCTTCAGTTTTTTTTGTTTGAAGGAGAGAAAAGTGTGAAAGAGTTAAACGATGCAAAAAAAAAAGGGGAATCAAACCAAAAATAAACGATGGCAAGGGAGCCATGGATGTTGTAGTCTGATAGACGTTAAAGCCACTGTCCCAAAGAGTAAATGAAGGGGTTATGTGACTTATTCTTGAGTCTGCCTGACAGCAGGTTTGGATGATTTAAATCGAGAGACCAAACGGAGGTTTGGATTGTGTTACTAGGAAGAAGGTGTAAGATATTTATACTTGGAGGCAACAACAAAATTCGGAGTTTAAACTGAGCAGGCTAAAGAATATCACAAAGTCTGAGAAAGGTGTAAAATAAACCAGATTTTAAACAGTTGTGCTGTAAACTATCCAGTTACTTCCAAGGTAGAGAAGAATTGGACTCTCAAGTAGACAATTAGTATTTCTACTTACAAGGTTAAAGTGTAGCACAGTGGTATTGTCCCTACATCCAGACCAGAAAGCCCAACTTCAAGTCCTAACATGTTGCTCCAGAAGTGTGTCATAACATTACTGAATGGGTTGATTAAAAAATACCTCCAAGGTTAATTTGTTTCTTGTTGCCATGGAGAAGAAGTCCTTTTTTTGAGTTGAGATTACAGATTTCCCCACAAATCGATGAGTATTACAAATGGCAGCTCGTTCCATACACATATCACACTCTACATGAAAAAGTTACCCCCTTGGGTCCTTTATAAATCTTTCCCCTTTCACCTACTGATTCAGACAATATACCAACCAACACAACCACATTAGATCACCTCTAACACTTAAGTAAGGCCAAAGCTAAGTACATAGGCCCTCATTGTGTGCTATCCATCACTGAAACAAAAAAGAGCAGCCAAAATGATTTAAAATTGTATGGCAGAAAAAGGCATGAAAATTTACACCGCAGTTGGTTTTAAAATCTTATAGTTAAAATATACCATTGATCTTAAGTAGAAAAGCCTCGAGTTATCAGGCTGCTAATCAGTCTCAAGCACATGAGAGACTGTAGTATGCATTAAAGCTTGAGTTGCACAGCTATAAATAACACTTTTTGTTTTAAAACAAAACTTTTTGAAAAAGGTTTAGAACACTACAACTAAGTTTTGAGTAATTTTCTGATGGCAGTCTTATGGTAAGCTCGCGTTACTGCTTTCTTCAGTTCAATTATGATGCCATTCCAAACAGTAAAACTGAATTCATCTTTTGAGATAATCAGCTGGAAGAAAATTTAAATGCAAGCACGTATGAAACAGGTCTGATAAATATGTACACAATTAAAACATGACAAAAGCTGGATGCAACATGACAGAGAATTGGTAGAGCTTCTCTGATTCTACAGTACCACATCTTACTGAACGCAAGTAAATTTTAAGTGCAGTGTCACAAAAAAATTTAGCATTAAAGTCATAGGGACACTTAACAAACAAATCATTTTCACTTCTTTAGTACTGAAGAGATTTTCCCAATTCAATCTTTCTTTTAAAAAAAATGAACACTAATTTAGCATTGATGATTATGTGTCTTCATTAACATGCTGAACTTTTACGATCTGGGATCAGTTTTCAGTTCTGAGATACACAATAAATCACATGAATCAGATTGGACAAAGGTGCTCAGTTGAGGATGTCTGAGGGCTAATGGAAGACACTTAAGTGAGTGAAAACTTGGGACTCAAGGGAAGGCAACTTTAGTTTCATAATATGCAAAAAAGGAAGTGCTGCAATTTTAAGTGAAATTATTTGCATAGAGATGTGCAAGAGTTATGCAATCATCCTTCTTTGGAATAGGCACAGAATTTATTTTATTTAGTTCCTGAAAATGGTTTGTTTCAAACATTATCGGCATAAATATGAATATAGTTGAACTCTCAGTTCAAACAAACCACAGATTCTAGATTCATCTTCCACCCAAGCAACAAAACATATCTGAAGCTCAAAATTTCCAAAAACAACGTCAACAGTTTGTTTTCAAATTAATTAGGAAATGAAACGGCCGAATATAAGGATAACCTGAGGAAAATGGGTAAGTATGACATTTAGTTTAAAATAAATACTTGCATTTAAACAGTATACCAACCAATAAAATCACAGTCTTTAAAATACATCTGAAATTTGCTCATTCTAACAATTTCGGAAAGCCAATTTACACAAAGCAAGATTCCATAAAAAGCATGTAATCTATTTTTGTGACACTGTTTATTTATGCATCCATGGCCAGGACGTTGGGAATAACACCCATTCTTCCCCAAGACAGCGGTATGACATAGCTTATATGTGACAAAGAGAGTACACGATGTTTCAATTTAACTTCTCATCTGAAAGACAGCACATTCTTCAGTACAGTAAAGGATTATAAGCCTAATTTTTTATAATAAAGTCATTCAGCACAGAAACAGACCCTTTGGTCCAACTTATACATGCCAATCAGACATCCCAATCTGACCTAGTCCCTTTAGCCAGGATTTGGCCCATATCCCTCTAAATCTTTCCTATTCAGGTACCTTTTAAAATATTGTAATTGTACCTACTACCACTATTTCCTCTAGCAGCTCGTTCCATACATGCACCACACTGTACATGAAAAGGTTGCCCGCCTTGAGTCCTTTTTAAATCTTTCCCCTTTCACCTACTGACTCAGAGACAATATACCAACCAACACAGCCACATCACCTCTAATACTTAGCTTTGGCCTTACTTAAGTACATATGCCCTCATTGTGTTATCCATCAGTGAAAGAAAAAAAGAGCAGCCAAAATGGTTTAAAATTGTATGGCAGAAAAAGGCATGAAAATTTACATTGCAGTTGGTTTTAAAATCTTATAGTTAAAATATACCATTGATCTCAAGTAGAAAAGCCTCGAGTTATCAGTCTGTTAATCAGTCTCATGCACATTGTATATGCTAAGATTGAAACATCCCAGGAAAGCTACAATGGTTACACAGCAGGTCATCTTCTTCAGGTTGACAGAATGATAGCTCTGCACAGAATAACAAAAAGGACAATTTAGGAGATGTGCTTTTAGAATGGAGGCATATGAGATGCCTGACCATAAACAATAGTATATAGATTTCATCTCAATTGGAACAAATAAATAAATTTCCAAAGGGTTTTAAGAAGAACTAGGAGGAAGAAAATTAGACAAACTAAACAGATGGTTGAAGGCTGGTGCAGGCTCATTGAACAAAATAGCATCATTCTGTGTGACATTGTTTTGTAATCCATGTAGACAAGGAGCAAGAGAAAGACTGGCACAATGTGACACTTTTCTACAAATAGTTCAAATGGAGCTGCATCAAAACATTATTTCAACAAGCTGCATCACACTGCAACACCCAAAAACTACAAAAAGCAGAAGAAAAATACCTATACAATGTTTTCAAGAAAAACAGATACCCAATAAACACAATTCCTCAGAAATGAACCCAAACAAGCAGACACAACCAAACCAAAAACTGTAACCACATTACCTTACATCAAAGACATATCAGAAATGACTTCCAGCCTACTCAGGCCCCTTGACATCATGGCAGCCCACAAACCTACCAACACACTTAAACAGTGACTAATGAACCTAAAGGATCCAATAGATACCACCAGCAAAACTAACGTCACTTATAAGATACCATGCAAGAACTGTAAAAAAAACAGACAAACTAGCGGGAAACTTGCCACCAGGATACATGAACACCAACTGGCCAGCAAAAGACATGACCCAGTATCATTAGTTTTTATAGATACAGACAAAGAAGGACAACACTTGGGACTGGGACAACACACACACCCTAGGACATCTGAAACAAAGACACACGCGAGAATACTTAAGAGGCATGGCATTCTAACCAGAACTCCATCAATAAACGCAATCGATTTAGATCCCACCTACCTTCCCTTGAAAAAAAAACGGAAATTACATCACCCACCTTAAGAAACCAAGACCTGTAAAATAGATGTGGGACATATCACCAGCGTTTCACCAGAGACTCTTAGTGATGATGTTACCTAGTAATGGTGACTAAATGTCTGAAAACAAACCTTCAAGCTCAGCGAGCTAACTTACATACTTATCATGAACCTGAGCTACAAATTTTGTCAAAAATCACTAAGACAGACCATATGTTTACAACAGCATTAGATCACTCTATGTGGCACATGATTAGTTGAAATTCAAGTTAGATTGTTATGATTCCTCAAAGCAATTTTAACAATCTTAGTCATCTTCAATGCCATGGCTGTGGCTATGTTCGCCGAGCTGGAAAGTTGATTTGCAGATGGTTCGTCCCGTGTCTAGGTGACATCTTCAGTGCTTAGGAGCCTCCTGTGAAGTGCTACTATATTGTGTCTTCTGGAATTTATCTGGGTCCATTCCTGCTGCTTCCGGTCACTCATTGCAGTGGCCAGTATACTGGGTCTAGGTCAACTTGTTTGTTGATAAAGTCCATAGATGAGTGCCATGCTTCTAGAAATTCTCTGGCTGCCTGTTTAGCTTCTCCTATTATCGTTGTGTTATCCCAGTCGAATTTGTGGCACTTGTCACCTGTGTGTATGGATAGGAACAGGTGGTCACGTTCAATGGCTAGTTGGTATTCATGGATACAGATTGCTAGTTGTCTGCCTGTTTATCCTATGTAGTGTTTCATACAGTCTTTGCCTGAAATCTTGCGTGACTTTGGTCTTGGACACGATGGGTATAGGGTCTACAACATACCAAGCACTCCCAACCTGCAAAGAGAACACCTCTACAAAATGTTCACCAAGAAAGGATATCCCCGCAACTTCATCCACAGATGCCTACCAAACAAGCAACAAGAAGACATACCACAACCTAACTCACTAGGCACTCTATCTTACACAAAACAATCTCAGAACTAACAGCCACACTTCTCCAACCCCTCAGATTCATGACAGCCCATAAAGTGACAGCCATGCTCAGACAACTCACCAGAACAAAAGACTCTACACCCATTATGTGCAAGATCAATATAATTTACGAGATTCCGTGCAAAGACTGCATGAAACACTACATTGGACAAACAGGCAGACAACTAGCAATCCACATTCATGAACACCAACTAACCACTAAATGCCATGACCAGCTGTCCCTAGTATCCATACACAATAATAATA
The DNA here is from genome assembly GCF_047496795.1 of Chiloscyllium punctatum. Lineage (NCBI taxonomy): Eukaryota > Metazoa > Chordata > Chondrichthyes > Orectolobiformes > Hemiscylliidae > Chiloscyllium > Chiloscyllium punctatum. The sequence goes on from NC_092786.1 coordinate 54,185,719, forward strand.
GGACAAGCCAAACAGAGGACAGCCAGAGAATTTCTAGAAGCATGGCACTCATCCATGGACTCCAACAAACACAAACACCTAGACTCAATATACCAACAATGAACAATCGGAACTGGCAACCGGAAGCAGCAGGAACGGAACCAAATAAATTCCAGAAGACGCAGCACAAGAGGCTCCAAGCACTGATGGTGTAACCTAGACAAGAGATGAAACACCGGCAAATCAACTTCCCACTTGGCGAATAACCTGCAACCACAGCAATCGGCACCAGTTACAAATCTTTACGTAAAGTCATCTTCAATCTTGCTTTCACTGTATAGTGGTTGATAGCCAATTATACTATGAAAAAAAAACACTGGTTCTCATAAAAATACAGATAGAAATCTAGTAGCATATTCTAGTTATACAGCCATAAACACAAAAGCTGCTGTTTGTATACAATTCGCTTCCTCCTCACCTTTAAAAGATTGAAGCCATTAATCAATGCAGTAACAACTGGTTTTGTCTGCAGTCTAAGCTAAGACCTTGCTTTAACACTCTCCAGTACATTCCAAGTACTTCATTGTTGTATAGCAATAGCTGTGGTTTGAATGTATGCTAAAAGCTGCTACCATTAACCCAAGCAGCAGATGCCAAATGCGGAAATGGAGAGGGAAGAGACACAAATGGATAACTGGCAAACTTCTATTCCAGTTTTAGACAAACTGTCAGATTAATTGAAAAAGTACACAATTTTACAAATCAAAGAATGGGATCAATTTCTCATCCAAACTTAAATATAAAATATGAACATTAAGCACTAAATGTCTATAAATCAAATCAATAACCAAAGGCCATTTTATGTTTTTTTTAATAAACATCACATGTCTGGTCTTATGTGAAAGCTACACCTATAATGTTAATTAAAATGCTGCACATGAAGATGGCCAAAAAGCTAATTGTTTCACTAATTATGTCAGTTATTGGTCTGTATATAAACAATAAACTCTTCCACACAGGCCCTGGGAATCATGCTGGAAATAAAAAGGGGAGGACAAGGCACAGATAAGATCACCAAATCATCATCCCCCGCCATATTGGGCATTATTTTGTGAAGGACTCTAGTTTATTTAAAACTACAGAAATACACCATCCATACACCAGCACCACACACCCAACAATACTGAAAATGCTTCCCTTATATCAGTGGTACAATAAAAATATCGGAAATAGGCACAGGAGACTGCCATAGGACAGCTGTAATAGCTGATTATACAAGTCTACTGACAGACTCATGAAGATGCTTTTAGCAGGTTTAATACAATAGGCTAAAGCAAAAAAAAATGTATTACCAATATGAACTAAACCAAGGCAAAGTCCTCAATAAACTAAACACTTCTTGGATCAATATCTAACTGAACTAGCCTGATGTCAATTACAGCAGCAAGTGGAAACACAAATGACCTGGGCTGCTTTTGAAAGAGAGGGTAAAGACAGCTGGGCTGCTGCCCATTCACACATGTGCAAAGGAAAACCGACAGGATTGGCCTCAGTTATTATCTGTCCAATCACAGAACTCAACAACATTAAGTAAGCCACATGTCAAGAACTGCAAGATGTATAGGGTGGCTCCCACCTGCAAAATCAGACACAAGCGAAAGACCTCCAGAAGAGAGGAGGAAGAAGAACAAAATTAAAACTGGATATAGTTCTAAGGAAAGTTTTAGTACACATTTATGTCTTATAGTATTTTAAATACATGTTAGGTGCATTAGTCAGGGGTAAAGGAATGGGTCTGGGTGGGTTACTCTTCTGAGGATCAGTGTGGACTTGTTGGGCTAAAGGGCCTGTCTCCATACTGTAGGGAATTTTAAAAAAAGAACAATGGAAGATAATAAATCAAATATAGTTTCACATTCCAATAGAAACCTCACGAACTAACACTTACAACTAGGAACAAATTCCAAATCTGAAAAAAATTGCAGAAAATAGGAGCACATATTCTAAAGAGAGATTATTACAGTGAACTAAAGGCAGATACAAGGGTTGTTCTTTAAACCTCCATAGGTAAGAGCTTAATAAAACTAAGTTATATAAGATGATTAAACACCACGGGGCGGCACGGTGGCTCAGTGGTTAGCACTGCTGCCTCACAGCATCAGGGTCCCAGGTTTGATTCCAGCCTTGGGCGACTGTCTGTGTGGAGTTTGCACATTCTCCCCGAGTCTTTGTGGGTTTTCTCCAGGTGCTCCAGTTTCCTCCCACAGTCCAAAGATTTGCAGGTCAGGTGAATTGGCAGTGCTAAATTGTCCACAGCATTAGATGCATTAGTCAGAGGGAAATGGGTCTGGATGGGTTACTCTTCGGAGGGTCTGTGTGGACTGGTTGGGCCAAAGGGCCTGTTTCCACACTTTAGGGAATCTAATCTAATCAAAAAAAAGAGTTGGGTGAGAAGTGTGCTCAAAACAGTGATATAATTTTCAAAAGCCAACGTGGTTAAATTCATCTCTCAGAATTAGGACTAGGAAATGACATTTCAGGCAATGAGTGTGGAAAACCACAATGAGGAAAAGAAAATTAAAAGACCAAACGTGAGAACAGTCCCAATAGTGCAAGATACCAGTTACCTAGAAACAGGAAGACTGGATAAATTATCAGGTGCATATGTATCATGCTATATTAAAATTTCAAAAGGGTTGCAAGAAAAAACTTAGCTCACAGGAACAACATCTCTGGAATGCTAAAATAGAGGTTAATTCTCAGATACACTTGTAAAAGAGATTAAGATTAATATTTCCAAATCATTAACAGCCATTGAAAGTTCATGTTCCCTGTACAGTTTATTTAATATAATGATGGACACTCAATGTTCTACATTCAGGGGTATGTCAAAGTCAAAGCACTACATTGCATGCAATGTTCACCCTGCATTGAGAGAACAGATTTGCTTGTGGACCCTTTGTATTACTGTGCTGTCACTAATAGCAACCTCAAGATCTCGAACAGAAATGTAATTTAAATCTGGCAAAGCAACTAGAGAATCAACAAACTCAAGGGGTGATTTTCCCAGACTCCAAAATAGAGCTGTTAAAAATAAATACTGGTCTGTTTTCACCAACATATTTTCTAGCTACAGGCAGGCAATCTGCCCATAAAGGACTAACCCAGACATGAGGGAAGATTCACAGCCAAGAAATTAAACTTATAATTATAACTCTGTTTCAAATGTATATCAGGTCGATTGTACACTCCTGATATCCCTAGTATAGTACAAAACAATTCAAGTAGAAGCTGTTCCAGAATATAAAGCATGCCTTAGTAAAAGCATTTTAATTACTACATTCTTTGTTGGCAACTTTAAGTCCACAAAAGTACAAAAAGGAAACCCAAATATAAACAGGCTTGATATAAAAGCAGTTCTTCATTTAAATTCACATAAAAGGCCAGGTGGAAAAGTACTGAATTATCTAAATTAATATAAAAGGTCTCAAAAATTAGAAATCTACAAGCTAAACAAGAATGTATATTTTCCAACTTACTGAAGCAAATTTTTAGTTTAGATTCTTTGGAGAATGAAGGAGCTCAGATTTCAATTGCAGAAAAGCTTTACATCTTGTAGAAGACCAAATTGATCAAAAGGAAATTCAGAAGTCTTGAGATTAAAAGAAACCCAAGTAGTAGCGCAAGATGTTACATTTCCAGTAGTATATTGCTGGTTGCTGGTTGCAATATACACACCACAATTAAATAGATCAGTTTCACAACCATCTATCCATTCAAATGGTCTTTTTCTGTACAATTTATAAAAAAAATCCTTAAAATTTTAAAGTTTGTCTCAGATGACATAACATCAAAATTTCATCAGAATCTGTTGCCTTTCTCAAGTGCAATAAGTGGTCATCGACACCTAAAAATTTGAGTTACTTCAAAAACAGAATATCTTGATGCTCTACATCAAGATAAAGTCATTGAGATGTACAGTACGTAAACTGACCCTTCAGTCCAACTCATCCATGCCGACCAGATATCCCAAACCAATCTAGTCCCACCAACCAGCACCTGACCCATATCCCTCAAAATCCTTCCTATTCATGTACCCATCCAAATGCCTTTTAAATGTTGCAACTGTATTAACCTCCACCACTTCCTCTGGCAGCTCATTCCATACACGTACCACCCTCTGCATGAAAAGGTTGCCCATAGGTCTCTTTTATATCTTTCTCCTCTCACCCTAAACCTATGCCCTCTAGTTCTGGACTTCCCCACCCAAGGGAAAAAGTCTTGTCTATTTATCCTATCCATGCCCCTCATGATTTTGTAGACCTCTATAAGGTCACCACTCAACCTCCAAAGCTCCAGGGAAAACAGCCCCAGCCTGTTCAGCCTTTCCCTACAACTCAAATCCTCCAACCCTGGCAACATCCTTGTAAATCTTTTCTGAACCCTTTCAAGTTTCACAACATCCTTCCAAGAGGAAAGAGACCAGAATTGCAGGCAATATTCCAACAGTGGCCTAACCAATGTCCTGTACAGCCACAAGATGACCTCCCAACTCCTGTACTCAATACTCTGACTAGTAAAGGAAAGCATACCAAATGCCTTCTTCACTATCCTAGCTACCTGCGACTCTACTTCCAAGGATTATGAACCTGCACTCCAAGGTCTCTCTGTTCAGCAACACTCCCTAGGATCTTACATGTGAATATTGGCTCAGGTTACATGTGCTGGCTGACAAGTTGTGGACTTCACTCATTTATCCTCCAGGTTTTCCATTCTTTTCAACTTTTTTTTCATCTTACTATGCAAAATACCAATTTTCCTTCCCTTATATATTCTTCTTCTGTAATCTCAACAAGTTGATAGATCATCAGCATTGTCTCAACAGAAGTTACCTAGATAGCTCAATTTCATTTCTGCTAAGTAAACTCCACCTTCTGTAGCATGACACTAATTCTCTCAGCCTGCAATGATACACAACAGAATGGCATGGACCTACTTCCACTGTCTTAAGCTTCTCTAATCTTTATTTGTAGCTCATCTCCTTGACAATTGGGATCAAGCTCATCACTATTTCCTGTAACATGTTTTCATTTTCTGCTTGTGGTATGCTGACCTAAATTGAACACAGTGCACTAAGCATAGCCTGATCAGTGTGTTACAAAGCCTTAGCACAACTTCAGTCGACTACTGTCTATTGTATGCCCAATATTCCATCAACAATAATTACTTTATCACACTGTCTGATTACGAAAGCGACATATATTATTCTTAGATATCTTTTTCAATCTCACTACACTGTTTCAATAAACAATCATACATCAAACATTTACATTCCACATTTTCTCCTTTAATATTCAAGCATTTAATTTGTAGTGCTAGTATGCATCATGCTTTGCAGTGAAATATTGTACATTTGAAAGATAACACTTCAAAATTATTTCTACGCCAATTTAAAAAATAATTTTTCTAAATTTTTTTAAAATTGAGAATAATGGGTGAAAATAAAGTATATTCAATGCCAAAAAAGCCTTGCCCTTTCTCATTCTAACATAACATATTAAAGTTAGCAGGCTACTCATTAACCTTGAGCTCAGACACCATATTTAACAAACCTCATCATCACTTTATCGCTAACATCACAATTCAAGTCAGTCCACACTGTGTCCCAAAGCAACCACCTTTGTCTGAGAAGAATATTCTTGGTCAACATGGCCAGATAGGCAAAAACAAGCCTGGGTCTGAGAGATTAACAGTTCTGATTTATTATTTGAAGATGCCAGTGTTGGACTGGGGTGTACAAAGTTAAAAATCACAACACCGGGTTATAGTCCAACAGGTTTAATTGGAAACACTAGCTTTCAGAGTGCTCCGTGATTGGCGTTGTGTGATTTTTAACTTAGTTCTGATTTAGGCAGTTGAGGGTCTAACACAGCATAGAGAATAGTGATGCAGGATTTCTCCCTTCTCCGCTAACCAGTAGCTCCAGTTGGAAACAGTGAAAAGGAACATAATCAGGCTTAGCTATAACACACTTTAAAAATAAAATAGCTTTCTGGTCAGGCGATCACACAAAGATATCTAGTGGGTAAGAAATGGAGGGCTACTGGCACTTAGAGAATCAAACTCTAAATATTTGACATTGTCCTTCTAGTCATTCCCTGCTTTACCAAAGGGTTCAGCCTGAAAGATGTATTCTAAAAATGGCTTTCGGAATCTTTGTAGCTGAAGTGATCAAACCCGTTTTTGTAGTAGTGGTTAGTTTCCACAACAAACATTTGCTTTACTCAGTTCAAACCTCTATTTTTCATTTGTAATCTCCTGACAATCAGTGAACCATAAGATTAGGGTCAGAGGTTAGCAGCATGAGTATATAAACTGCATTCCTGAGAATGGGTACCAAGAACACAATGCTTGAATATATCAGGAGTCAGTCAAAGTCAATCTTTAAATATGAGGCAGCAATTTTATTTCTACTTTCCTCTCAAATAAAAAGGCATAAAATTCTATGGAAATAGTGCAAAGATATTCATGTAAAACAGGCTACTCGTGCATAGGTAACATGCATATTATTCTTTACTGCTCTAGATTAAGGTGAAGACACTGCTCAACTGCTTGTTGTCTCCTTTCTTATCCAAATCAAACTAAGATTGGGATCAAAATATGAAGCGTTCAAATCTGAACAATAGGTTGTTATCCAAAAGATGATATATGAGAAGAGCAAATTGTGCTAAAAACCAGATACGATTCCAATGTATGATGGAATGTCTTGAGGAACTAAATGGCTTCTTCTTGTTTCTAAAATCAAGCTCTGATCATGTCACAAATGTGACACTATACATTTGTGGAATATGCTGATCAACCCTATACCTCAATATCTGCATCGTTAGCTTCAATCTAAAATGCAATTCCAAAGCAATAAAAAAGACCAAGTACTATGCATGTTTGAAATCTGAAATAAAACAAAAAGATGCTGGAAATACTCAGCAGGCCAGGCAACACCAAAAGAGAAAAACAGAGCTAATGTTAACAAACCTTCATCAAGTCAGCAAACTGAAATATTAAAACTTCATTGATGCTGCTTCACCTCGTGGGTATTTCAAGCATTTTCTTCTTTTACTCTTAAGCTATATAAAAACATGGAAAAAGGTGCAGTAGTAAGCCATTTGGCCTTTCAAACCTGCACCACCATTGAATATGTCCATGGCTGATCTCTTCCAACTTTTGCCTTTTCCTTAAGCCTACTATTCGCCTTAATCATTCAGACGTCTTCTGATGACTAGCATTGTTTTCCACTTCTTTAAAGTGATGATTCTTTCAGGTAAACAAAAATCAGTACGGTGCACAGTGGCCAGCACTACTGCCTCACAGCGCCTCTGTGGAGTTTACACATTCTCCCCATGCCTGCATGGGTTTCCTCCGGGTGCTCTGGTTTCCTCCCACGATCCAAAGATGTGCAGCTTCTGTGAACTGGCCATGCTAAACTGCCCATAGTGTTCAGGGATGTGTAGGTTAGGTGCAGTGGCTTAATGAACACTAAAAGAACAATAAAAGAAGCCTAATCGAGTAGGGATAAAAACATGTTTCTACTTATAGGTGAAGGCCATAACTACAATTATAAAGGCCATCACCAAGAAACCCAATGAAAAATTCAGGAGTAAACAGGTGCGAAAAGGCCATTTCTGAGGGAAAATCTGGCATCTGTTAACCAGTACCAGAGTAGAACAGCCACTGACCTATTCAACCAACTTTGATAAGTTACAAACACACGAGGAAGATGTATTGTGGAAACAACAAATCTGTCTGGTTTCCAAAAGGTTCTAACATGAGTAATATTGTACAACTTTCTGCCACAAACAGATTGCTGAGGCAAAAGAAGCACTTGATGCACTTAAAGGGAAGCTAGATAAACAAATGAAGGAGAAAGACAGAATTTTATGCTGGCAGGACAAAGCAACATAGGAAATAGGAAAAGGAATAGGAATAGGCCATTCAACCCCTCAAGCCTGCTCTGCCATTCAAGTAAATTATGGCTGACATTCTACTTCAATACCACTTTCCAGCACTATCCCCAAATCCCTTGACACTTTTAATGTCTACATCCTGACCTTCCCTATGAGAGCGGCAATTTATATTCTTCAAATATTTACAACAGAAATTTTAGAAGGCCAGTTTCACATGTATTGAAGCCAAGTGAAAGTTGGACAGATATTGACAAAGGCTTGCAGGATTACGGGAATCCCCAGTACCACAGATATCTGCTATTAGTTAAGAAAAGGTGGAAACAGTCCTTAGAACATAAACACAGACTTGGACCAAATCAGTTGTACAGCCTATTTCTTTGTTGTAAATTCCGTACATTTGCTACATTTGTGTTTTTCCTGTATCCCATTTTCTGACTATTAATATGTTGTGTTCATTTTCCAATTTTGAACAGCAAACACCAAAACGTCAACAGTCTGCTCTCACCGCAGATGACGATTTACCTTCATTTTGCCAGCTGTTTTCTCTTTCAACATACTTAACTGTCAGCATGGCAAGATGACCAGTACTGCACTTTAAAGCACAATATACAGACTGACAATACTATTTGTCATGTCAGTTTTATTTTCAACATTATTTTTTACATTGCAGCTCTTAGCAGCATTAACCATGAACTTCCACATTATTTAGTTCAAGTTGATTGCATCAAGTGGACGAAAAACTACTACCATTCACAATCCTGAATAGTATTTTAAATTTGTGTACTCTTTGCTTTCTTCACCTATCAAAATTTCAGAGTAGAACTGCATTACCCCATTCAGAACACCTGAAAAGCTGCCAGGAACTCTGCTTTCAGAGACATGAATAAGTTGCATAGTCAAGCATCATTAATTGTGGTAAAGAGGTGGCAAAGGCCATTTCTGAAGGAAAATCTGGCATCTGTTGACCAGCACAAGAGTAGAACAGCCACTGAGCTAGTCAACTGACCTTGATAAGTTACATTTTACGCTAAGACACTAGGAAGATGTATTGTGGAAATATGAAATCTGCCTGGCTTCCAACAGGTTCTTTGAGTAGGGTATCTTTTCAAGTCCAATCACTATACAACAGGTAGGTTTTGCACTGCCATAAACACGGATTGATTTGATTGCACACATTACACTATTCTGTCAAACAAAAACACTAGAATGAATAAACACACAATTCCAACTTTTTTAAAAATCAGGAAGTATCCAAGAAAACATTTTTTAACAACAAGGCTATGACAGTTTTCAGACTGAGAACAAAATCAGGACCACACAATTTATGTTGATTGTATTAATGCTGCAAAATTTACAGTTTTTCTCAAATTCAGCCGAACAGATATTGCGCATAAGTGCATATATCAAGAACTCAGATAGAGGGCAAAAAAAAAATCAAATTTTCTTCAGGAGCTGCACAAGATAAAATTACAGGATTGTACCTAGTAAACAGATCTTTCCATTTGCGGTACTGCTACTTTACCATACTGTCCATTGCTATGGAAAGCATGGTTTTAAAAAAATGTATAAAAATGCCAACTTTTCTCCACATTCCAGTTTTTTTTTGTTAAGATGTTCCAAATCACAAAATGACTACAATAAATGAAAATGCACAAAGAATAAAAAGATGTAAATTGAAGGCTTACAAAAACAAGAAGTTTTAACTCAAACACAATATTACAATGTGTAGATGTAAGACCAGAAATACTTATGATTAGTGCTGTTTTTTTCCATTTTTGACAAGTAACATAGTGTTGAAAGAAATTATTTTGTTTCCCAGTTTCTGGGAGCCTAAATCATGTAGTCCCAGATTAGACACAAACATCAGAGAAAATTGAGTTCATTTTTAACCACAACGATCTTCACCTCATCAAGCCCAGTATCAGAAAGGACATGAATTTCCATATCCAAGTTACGTTTGTGTTTTGTAATCACAGAATCCCTACACTGTGGATGCATCCTCAGTTTTAAATCTGCCTAAACTCACTTGCATACGATGTTTTCAGCTGGGTGTTTCAGCGATTGCTTAATGTGATTTAACAACTTCACAGAGATAAGTGGATAACATGGTAATCTACTGCCACACAAAACACAATAAAGGCTGTTGATTCTCCTTTTACCTTCTGTCCCTACAGATACAACCAGAATATCTTAAATGAGATTCTTGACCCACATCTTTGCTCACTTTCCATCATCCTCACTGAAAACCGAGACCAAAATAGTATATGACCCATTTACTTACGTACATACACAAAAAGCCCCCAAAGCATTACAACGATCACTTGTAACGGAATACCATTAAGCTACTAAGGCTCAAAGACAAACAAGTAGTCAACTAGTGGAAACACTTTGATACACACATACTCCACTTAACTTTTGAAACTGGTTATTTTATGGATTGCATCGATTCTGTTGTGTATCTAACATCAAGCCGCACTTTCTCCTAATTACAGCGATACAAATAGCGGCATCATATTTAACAACTGCAATATTTTATATGGTTCTCAAATTCACAATTTAAAAACGTATAGGGCACCGAATGATCTGAATCTCGGGAGTATAATTTGATAGATCATATGAATGCTTGCATCAATACTTACAAAACACGCAAATATACCATCGTGTTTTAATCATTACAGCACATCATATGGGAAATATTCAATCTAATCAGCATATTAAGCAAACTTATTAAATCGCTGATCAGAAAGAAACCACATCAAATAGATGCGCAAAGAAAACGCGATCAGGAAAGTAAACTCCGACACGCTGTTTCCGGAGGCGCAATGTTTATTTCTAGGCAAACTTAAAAAGAGACAGCCTCCGACACTAATAGATTAAAACACCACAACATGTTAACGCAGGATGGTCTTTAAACAGGAGAGAAGAAACGGGTTACAGCATTTTTTTAAATATAAAAAACATTTGGAAAGCTGCAACTATAAAAGCGGACGGTGTACTTCTGAAATTTTAAATAAGGATGCGATTTTTAAAATCGAGGTGGTGGTGCAAAAATAAAGTGGCTCAAGTTAAAAAAAAACAATGGCAGGATACAAAAGCAAAGCGCACAGATCGCCATCATCCTTCTGTCTTGAAGTGGCGGCGGCGGCGCTGCCCAGGGTCAAAGCCTTCTGGATACCATAGAGTGAGGGGGGGGGGGGGGGGGGAGTATCGCCGCTCAGCTACACAAAAATTGTCCTGAAGGTTGCCGCTTGAAAGAAGTGAGAATTCTCTTTTATTCGTTATTTGATAAATCAGGTTACAGAAGGCGAGAGGGCAAGAGATCGCTCACCATCATCACCCTCATGAGGCACTAGTGCCCTGGCCTCCTGCACTGTTTGTTGCTTCAACTTCAAACCCACGACGGCGCGGAGGAGGAGAGATTGAGGGGAAACTGCAACTTGTCAACAGCCGCCAGCTTAAAAAAACAGCAAAGTTCCGCGCCTTTTTCCCACGCTCTGCCCGGGGGATCCGGTACCTCAGTTTTATTCTCTCTCGGTATGATCGAAAAGCGCGGCCTATTCCCTCCTCCTCGGCCGCCGCTTCCTGCTCTTTCCACCCTCTCACTCACTCCCACACACGCACACCGCTCTCCGTCCATCCTCCCGCGGGAAAGGGTACAAGTGAACGGCCCGAACTCCAGCCGCAATCCGTCTGCGAAATTACCTTCAGTTCCGCACTGTCCGCCATCTTCTCACGCTTGTCCGCGCAGGCGCGCGGGGGGACAGTCACGTGGTGCACGGGGGCGGGGCCTATCCGCGCAGTGACATCAACAGCCGACCGTTTGAATTTTTACCGCCGCTCCCCCTCCCCGCCCCCAAAGCGTACAACGAGGAGGTGCATTTGTATAGTACCTTTCACGGCATTGTCATGCCCCCTCTCCGACCGCTGTGCAGCACACGAGGCGCTTCTTGAAGCGGTCATTTCGTCGCATACAACTCCAGTGTTGCCGTAAAAATGGACACATTTAGTCCGGGATTTCCAACTCCACTTCATCAGGACAATTCGCAAGAATAAGTCTGGAATACTGTACATAAGGAGAGTAATGGTTGGTTATAAAGTGGACTGCTGATCAATGGACAATGCAGCAGTTAATTATGATTGATTAGGTAAAAACAATGACTGCAGATGCTGGAAACCAGATCCGGCGGAGCGGAGGTTCCACCCTATCTCTTGCAAAAATGCCATCCCGTATTCCCAATTCCTCCGCCTCCGCCGGATCTGCTCCCAGGAGGACCAGTTCCACCACAGAACACACCAGATGGCCTCCTTCTTTAGAGACCGCAATTTCCCTTCCCACGTGGTTAAAGATGCCCTCCAACGCATCTCGTCCATATCCCGCACCTCCGCCCTCAGACCCCACCCCTCCAACCGTAACAAGGACAGAACGCACCTGGTGCTCACCTTCCACCCTACAAACCTTCGCATAAACCAAATCATCTGCCGACATTTCCGCTATCTCCAAACAGACCCCACCCATATATTTCCCTCCCCACCCCTTTCCGCCTTCCGCAAAGACCGTTCCCTCCGTGACTCAGGTCCACGCCCCCCTACAACCCACCATCCCATCCTGGCACTTTCCCCTGCCACCGCAGGAACTGTAAAACCTGCGCCCACACCTCCTCCCTCACCTCTATCCAAGGCCCTAAAGGAGCCTTCCACATCCATCAAAGTTTTACCTGCATATCCACTAATATCATTTATTGTATCCGTTGCTCCCGATGCGGTCTCCTCTACATTGGGGAGACTGGGCGCCTCCTAGCAGAGCGCTTTAGGGAACATCTCCGAGACACCCGCACTAATCAACCACACCGCCCCGTGGCCCAACATTTCAACTCCCCCTCCCACTCTGCCGAGGACATGGAGGTCCTGGGACTCCTTCACCGCCGCTCCCTCACCACCAGACACCTGGAGGAAGAACGCCTCATCTTCCGCCTCAGAACACTTCAACCCCAGGGCATCAATGTGGACTTCAACAGTTTCCTCATTTCTCCTTCCCCCACCTCACCCTAGTTCTCAACTTCCAGCTCAGTAACTGTCCCCATGACTTGTTCGGACTTGTCCTACCTGCCTATCTCCTTTTCCACCTATCCACTCCACCCTCTCCTCCCTGACCTATCACCTTCATCCCCTCCCCCACTCACCCATTATACTCTATGCTACTTTCTCCCCACCCCACCCTCCTCTAGCTTATCTCTCCACGCTTCAGGCTCACTGCCTTTATTCCTGATGAAGGGCTTTTGCCCGAAACATCGATTTCGAAGCTCCTTGGATGCTGCCTGAACTGCTGTGCTCTTCCAGCACCACTAATCCAGAATTATGATTGATTGTTAACCGACAGGATTAGTTCACCATCATCTTGGAAATATATCTCCGTTCCTTCATTGTTGCTGGGTCAAAACCTGGAATTCCTTCCCTAATAGCATTGTGGGTGTATCTACAGTGCATGGACTGCAGCAATTCAAGAAGGCAGATCATCACCACCTTCTCAAGGGCAGTACGGGACCAGCAAAATATGTGACCCCTCCATATCCCATGAGTGACTAAAAAAAGGTCAGATTTCAAATGTGGTGCCAAGGCAATATTCCCATCTATGAGCCAGGAGGCCGGGTTCAAGTCCTATGTGTTCCAGAGATGCGTAATAACATTTTTGAACAGGTCAATGAGGAAAATATCCAGATATCGAACAGGAGAATGCTTGCAGTACTGTGATAGAGTCCCTACTTCTGGACCAGGAGGCCTGGATTCATGACCCCACCTGTTTCAGAGGTTTGTAATAACATCTCTGTTCAGGCTGTTTAGAAAAATATCTAGATTTCAAACAGTTGGACCATAAGACATAGAGTGGAAGTAAGGCCATTCGGCCCATTGAGTCCACTCCGCCATTTAATCATGGCTGATGGGCATTTCAACTCCACTTATCTGCACTCTCCCTGTAGCCCTTAATTCCTTGTGAGATCAAGAATTTATCAATCTCTGCCTTGAAGACATTTAACGTCCCGGCCTCCACTGCGCTCTGTGGCAATGTATTCCACAGGCCCATCATTCTCTGGCTGAAGAAATGTCTCCTCATTTCCATTCTAAATTGACCCCCTCCAATTCTAATATTGTGCCCATGGGTCCTAGTCTCCCTGCCTAATGGAAACAAATTCCCAATGTCCACCCTTTCTCAGCCATGCGCTAGCTTATAAGTTTCTTTAGATCTATCCTCAACCTTGTAAACTCTAATAAATACAATCCTAGGATCCTCAGCCGTTCATCATATGTTAGGCCTACCATTCCAGGGCTCATCCGTGTGAATCTCTACTGGACATGCTCCAGTGCCAGTATGTCCTTCCTGAGTTGTGGCGCCCAAAATTGGACACACTGTTCTAAATGGGGCCTAACTAGAGCTTTATAAAGTCTCAGAAGCACATCACTGCTTTTATATTTCAACCCTCTTGAGATAAATGACAACATTACATTTGCTTTCTGCAAGTCAACCTTTAGAGAACTAGCACTCCCAGATCCCTTTGTACTTCGGCGTTATGAATTTTCTCACTGTTTAGAAAATAGTCCATGCCTGTATTCTTTTCTCCGAGACCTCACATTTGCTCACGTTGCCTTTCTTCAGCTATTTCCTGGATCACTCTCCTAAACTGTCTAAATCTTTCTGCAGCCTCCCCACCTCCTCAGTACTACCCGCCTGTCTGCCTAACTTCGTATCATTAGCGAACTTCGCCAGAATGCCCCCAGTCCCTTCATCCAGATCACTAATATATAAAGTGAACAGTTGCGGCCCCAAAACTGACCCCTGTGGGACCCCAGCTGCATTCCGAAAAAGAACCTTTTATCCCAACTCTCAGCCTTCTGTCAGACAGCCAATCCCCAATCCATACCATTAGCTCACCTCGAACACCATGGGTCCTCACCTTACTCAGAGTCTCCCATGAGGCACCTTATCAAAGGCCTTTTGGAAGTCTACATGGATAATATCTACTAGGTTTCCCTCGTCTAGCCTACTTGTTGCCTCTTCAAAGAATTCTAACAGATTTGACAGGCACGACCTCCCCTTACTAAATCAACAAATAAGTTGAAACTGACTAGTCAGGGCACTGTCCTGAGAAATCCATCAGCAAATGGCTGGCACCTAGTTCGTTGAGTTGAAATAAGCAGAGTGCATGTACATTTTCCTTTTGTCTGTAAAGATGTATTTGCCTGATGCATTAATATGTATCTTCCAGTACACATGAGTGTGCCACACAGTAAACCCAAGCGACAATCCTAAATTGGTTGTCCGTGTAATTCTTATCACAGCATGCCTCATAGCATTGCATATTTCTGATATATAGATGATATGCTTGTTTTATTAGAATCTGCAGCTGCATGTAAAGGGATTTGGGCCAAATGCAGGCAAATGCAAACAAGTTCAGTGTAGGAAACCTTATCGGAAGGGACGAGTTGGGCTGAAGAGCCTGGTTCCATGCTGTATGTCTCTATGTCCAAATTCATAACTCAAATCCATCTTTGAAATTGAACAGTAACAGAAGCTTCATTTCTTTGATATTTTAGTTGAGAAATTAACCATAGGCTTCTCTGCGACTGTCTATCACGAAACTACCAACGTTCCAAAATCGGTGAATCTTATCAAACAGTGTGTTCGTTCAGCTGTTCACAACAAGCAAGGTACTTACTATACACAACTAGCCCAACCTGGCAAAACTCACAACAATGTTCAAAGTTAGATATGATTTTACAATTCAACAACATTTACTAGATAATCCTGAGTGCCCAAAGAATGAGAGGATTGTTAGTGAGGTTTGCAGTGAGATGCGCTTGAAGTTACATTTTAATACAAAGGCCATGCTCTTTACAGACAGAAAGAAAATGTAGGTAAAAATGAGGACTGCAGATGCTGGAAACCCGAGTCTGGATTAGAGTGGTGCTAGAAAAGCACAGCAGGTCAGGCAGCATCCGAGGAGCAGGAAAATCAACGTTTCAGGCAAAAGCCCTTCATCAGGAATTTCCTGATGAAGGGCTTTTGCCTGAAACGTCGATTTTCCTGCTCCTTGGATGCTGCCTGACCTGCTGTGCTTTTCCAGCACCACTCTAATCCAGAAAGAAAATGTATACACACTGCTTAAATTCAACAAAATAAGTGACAGCCATTTGCTGATTCATTTCGCAAGGCAATACCCTGACCCAGCCAGATACAACCTATCTGGTTTGAAATGTGAACAAAATCCTGGCCACTAATTCAATCAGTGTATTGTGGAATATTTCACAGCCAGTCCATTTGAAAGCCTTGGTAAACAGGTCATTACATCCTGGCAACTTATTTGTCTTTTCTCTCAACAACACCTTGCTTATCATGTTATTTTTGGAATGTGTATAGTGTCCTCCACCGTGAAGAATAGTGCAAAATATTGGTTTAAATTAGCTGCCATTCCCCTGTTCCTAATTATTAATTCCCCAGTTACATCCTCCACAGATTTCACGCTGAATTTAGTTACTCTCTTTTTATTTACCCATGGTAGCATTTGCTGTTTTTATATTTCTTGCCAATTCACTTTCATAATCTATTTTTCCCTCTTTGTTAGTTTTTTGTTTGCCAACTAAAGCATTATCTCCTCATATTGTATAAATATTTGTTTTCCCCCAGTTGGTGTTCTTGCAAACTGCCCTGACGAGTGCAAAATGAACAGCTTCATCAAACAGTGTTTTCTTTCAGCAGTACATTATAAAAGGTAGCCATGATTAAATACGAAAAAGTGTAAGTCAATGTGCAAACAGCATTATCCCACAAAAAGCAATTTAATAATAACCAGATAACCTTGTTTTCATATTGAGGAATAAATTTTGACCAGGAAATAACTCAACTGCTCTTCTTTTGAAACAGTCAGCTGGGATCTTTAATGCAACCTAATTTCACATCTGAATCTCAGCACCTCCAACAGTACAGCCCTCATATAGTTGCATTGGATTGTCAACTGAAATTTGTTGCTCAAGTACTGGCATAGGACTTGAGTCTACAACCTAATACCTCAGAGATGAGAATTCTTCAACTGTAGCACACCTGACATGGTTGCCTCTAAACTTTATGTCTAGGCAAAATCAAGCAATCATCACCTCATTAGGTGTTACTTTACTGAAGCTTTAATTTAACATTTCATGTGAAAGGTCGCACCTCTGACAGTGCACCATTCCCTCACAACTGTATTGGAATCTCAACCTTGGTTCTGTGCTCAAGTTCTGGAGTGGGATTTGAACTCCCTTAACTGCTTGACTCAGATGCAAGATACTACCCAGTGTGTCCGTGCTGTTGCCGAGATGAAGGAAAGAAGGAACCCATCTGAGGTTTCTAAGGCTCTCATAGCCAATTAAGTACCTTTTGAAGGGTGGTTGTTGTGTAGGATATTTAAGGACCTCAATGGATGGGCAATAAATCCTAGCCTTGCCAGTGACACTTATAACCATGAATAGACAAAAACAACATTTCTGAAGCAAATGAAGCTTGTATATCAAAAAAAAAGTATATTTTTCATTTGGTTTTGGGATCAGGTAAATCATTTCTAAATAAGCAGCATGGTGAAAGGTTATTGTGAGTTGGCAAGAATATGGAATAATCAGATCAACCCTAATTGTACAGACTCAAAGAACTGTCTGTCTCCTAATCATATGTGCTTGCGTATATTTCAGTGAATTGTCACATAATAGTGAAAATGTTATTATTCAGGATTTATAAGCTTCCTTTGGTTTTTGTGGTTGAGTTGTTTATTAGATGTGCCCAAATGAAACACAGGAGACACTTCTGTTTGATTTTCAGTTCACTAGTGCAAACCAGAGTCTCCCTATGGGTTAGCATATAAAGGACTGATAATTAGAAGCAGACTTGTCAACAAGTGACATTCATCTGTGATACATTAGACTTGTTCTATGTGTCCCATATTCATGATTTGGACATTGCTATTCACTCCAAACTCCTACTATTTGCTGCAATGTGTAAAACAATGGATACATTCTGAGGGAAATTTGCTTTGACTTCATTTGGTGAGTGATTGATGAAAGCCAAAGGAGCCAGACCGACAAGAAGCCTCTAGTGAAGTTATCGAGGTCTCCTGGCCTCAGCACAGACTTGCGGCCTCAGTGTGGACTCCCAGCCTTAAGAGCCTCGAGACAAAGCCAGCATGGACTCTTGGCTTTGAGAGCCTCAAGGTGAAGTCTGACACAATCTGGAGGCGAGGACTGGCATGGACTGGGTTGGAAGGTCTGTTATTCTGAACTTTTTCTTTCTTTACTTTTCTAATTTTCCCTAAGAATTTGTACTTAGAATCTGCACCTAGATACATTTGTACTAAGGTGGTGCCTTAAGTGACAACTTGTAAAATTTTCACTGTGCTCATGCGAGCACATGTGATAATAAAACTAATTTTAATTCTAAGATCTTAATAATGAGATAACAGGAATAAAAATATAAGTAGGAGCAGCAGGTGGCCATTTCGCCAATACGTCTGCCCCATTCATTGTTAAATAGGTTCATGGCCAATCTTCCATCTAAACTCTACTTTCCTGTACTGTTTCAATATTCCTTGATTCCCTTAGCAAGAGAAAATTTGCATAAATGCAACTGCTGACAAGGAAACTTACAGAAATTCCAATCTAGAAAATTTGAAAAACTTTTAGAATTGTTGATACAACTTCAATGCAGTGTAATAGCGATAGTTCAATTTTAGAAACTCTTTTATAGGATTGGCATTGCTGGCTAGGCAAACATTTTTTACCTATCCCTAATTACCCTTGACATATGTTGGTGAGTTACCTTCTTGAAATGCTGTAATCATTCAGTAAGGCTCACCCATGATGCTGTTATGGTGGGAGGTCTGAAATCTGATCCACTTACAGTGAAGGAAGAGCAATAAATTTCCTAGTCAGGATGATATGTAGTTTGGAGGAGAATTTTCAGGTAGCGGTGTTCCCATGCACCAGCTGGCTGATCTTGTCTTTCTAGATGATAAAGGTTGTGTGTGCATTTAGAAGGTGCTGTGGATTGTATGCGTTGCAGCCACCTATGGATCTGTAGTGGAAAGAGTGAATATTGAAGGTGGTGAATCAGTGCCAGTCAAGCAGACTGCTTTGTCCTGGATGGTATCAAGCTTCATGAATATTTTTAAAACTGCAAGTGAAGAGTGTTCCATTATATTCCTGACTTGTGACGAGTAGATGCTGTGGGGAGACAGGAGCGGAGTTAGCTGCTACAGGATTCTTAGTCTTGACCTGCTCGTGTAGCCACAGTATTTATATAGTTAGTTCAATTCAATTTCTAGTAAACAGTCATCCTCAGCACGTTAATATTGAGAGATTCAGTCATTGAGTCATAGAGATGTACAGCATGGAAACAGACCCTTCGGTCCAACCCGTCCATGCTGACCAGATATCCCAATCCAATCTAGTCCCACCTGCCAGCACCTGGCCCATATCCCTCCAAACCCTTCCTATTCATATATCCATCCAAATGCCTCTTAAATGTTGCAATTGTACCAGCCTCCACCACATCCTTTGGCAGCTCATTCCATACACGTACCACCCTATGCGTGAAAAAGTTGCCCCTTGGGTCTCTTTTATATCTTTCCCCTCTCACCCTAAACCTATGCCCTCTAGTTCGGGACTCCCTGACCCCAAGGAAAATACTTTGTCTATTTATCCTATCCATGCCCCTCATCATTTTGTAAACCTCTATAAGGTCACCCCTCAGCCTCTGATGTTCCAGGGAAAACAGCCCCAGCCTGTTCAGCCTCTCCCTATAGCTCAGATCCTCCAACCCTGGCAGCATCCTTGTAAACCTTTTCTGAACCCTTTCAAGTTTCACAACATCTTTCCGATAGGAAGGAGACCAGAATTGCATGCAATATTCCAACAGTGGCCTAACCAATGTCCTGTACAGCCACAACATGACCTCCCAACTCCTGTACTGAATACTCTGACCAATAAAGGAAAGCATACCAAATGCCTTCTTCACTATCCTATCTACCTGCGACTCCACTTTCAAGGAGCTATGAACCTGCACTCCAAGGTCTCTTTGTTCAGCAACACTCCCTAGAACCTTACCATTAAGTGTATAAGTCCTGCTAAGATTTGCTTTCCCAAAATGCAGCACCTCGCATTTATCTGAATTAAACTCCATCTGCTACTTCTCAGCCCATTGGCCCATCTGGTCCAGATCCTGTTGTTATCTGAGATAACCCTCTTCGCTGTCCACTACACCTCCAATTTTGGTGTCATCTGCAAACTTACTAACTGTACCTCTTATGCTCGCATCCAAATCATTTATGTAAATGATGAAAAGTAGAGGACCCAGCACCGATCCTAGTGGCACTCCACTGGTCACAGGGAGCCAGTTCTGTATCCAAATGGCTGGTTCTCCCTGTATTCCATGAGATCTAACCTTGCTAATCAGTCTCCTATGGGGAACCTTGTCGAACGTCTTACTGAAGTCCATATAGATCACATCTACTGCTCTGCCCTCATCAATCTTCTTTGTTACTTTTTCAAAAAACTCAATCAAGTTTGTGAGACATGATTTCCCACACACAAAGCCATGTTGACTATCCCGAATCAGTCCTTGCCTGTCCAAATACATGTACATCCTGTCCCTCAGAATTCCCTCCAACAACCAGTCCACCACCTAGGTCAGGCTGACTGGTCTATAGTTACCTGGCTTGTCTTTACCACCCTTCTTTAACAGTGGCACCACTTTTGCCAAGTCATGGCAATGTCATTGAATGTCGAGGGGAGATAGTCAATTCTGTCTTTTTGGAAATGATCATTGCTTAACAAGCATATAACGCAAATGCTACTTGCCACTTAATTTACCAACCATGAATGTTGTCCAGGTTTTGCTGCATATGGACACAGACTGATTTAGTATCCAAATAACTGCAAATGCTACTGAACATTGTGCAATCTTCAGCAAACATCTCCATTTATGAAATTATGATGGAGGAAAGGTCATTGATAAAGTAGCTGAAGATAATCGAGACTAGTAAAATGTCCTGTGAAACTCCTGCAGTGATGTTTTACAATTGAAGTGATAAATTGTCTTGATAAAGATATATAAGATATATAAGAAATAATACTACATGGAGTTGAAAAATGACTTGTTAATTCATATCAGTCAGTGTAAACTGAACAAAAGTATAAACATTAAAAAGATTAGTATGAGTATCCACAACAAAGTCATCTTTTTCAATTTGATATTTAATTTGCTGAATAGTGAGGTCTTTCCATTCATAGAATCCCTACTCTCCCTTCAAATAGCACCCCACCTTGACTCACCCCTCTACCCCTATAACCCTGCATTCCTTATGTCTAATACATCTTGTATACATATCCTTGGACACTATGAGCAATTTAGCATGGCCAATTACCTAACTTGTACATCATTGGACTGCAGGAGGGAACCCACCCACAAATGGGGAGAATGTGCAAATTCCATGCAGCTAGTCACTCAAGTGCCACATCCTTTGCCCTGTGAGGCAGCAGTGCTAACCACTGAGTCACCATACCACCTGCTCCTTTGCCTCTCTCTGTGTGCTTTGTACTCACACAGAGGTTAGGTGTAACAAAGAGATTGGAGGCTTCACCTTTGGTTGGAAACTGCTTTAGATGTTCCCATTTCAACCTCCATTTGGTGAAGAGAAAGCCAGTCTTTTTTTTTATCCTATCTTGCTAGTAATCAATAATAATCACTAAGCAACACAATTAATATCGCCATCAAAACCATGGCTGCAAACTCTAAGTCAAGAGAAGCTTCACCAAGACCCAGTTTCTGCTGAGCCTTGAAAACAACTGACCACGTCTTCCATTCCTTGGAAAGGAGTCACACTGCATCATGCAACAAAACCCCAGAGTCTTATACCACCTGTAATGGTACATTTAATCAGAGCAGTGGTGGATAATGTAAAGAAGGGTACTAAAGTTTCAGCTCTGATTTTATATTGAAAGCAGTGACTCTTGGTCTTTAGTTCCAAATGTTCTTCTTTAAATACAGGCAGTTATCTTGCATATTATTGTTATTAGAATTTCAACATAGAATTATCTTTTATTGCAAATGGTAAGTGAGAACACCTAAAGGTATTGAATAGACGAAGAATTTAAACGAATAAAGGTGAAACATTGGAAAGCTTGAATTTAGTGTATCTTGTATCGAATCTCTAATGATTCTTTGAAAATTGTGAAGAATACTGAATCCCTCAAGAAATTCAACGTTAGAGTCATAAAGCTGTACAACATGTAAACAGGCCCTTCGGTCCAACTCACCCATGCCGACCAGATATCCTAAATTAATCTAATCCCATTTGCCAGCATTTGGCCCATATCTCTCTAAACCCTTCCTATTCATATACCCATCCAGATGCCTTTTTGTGAAGAGTAAAACTGAGGTATATAAAAACTTTCCAGAAGGATGAACAACAGCTACTTGAATTTATGTAACAGCCTTAACATAGTAAACATGCCAAGTGTCTTCACAGCAGCATTATCAGATTAACAGTTACACTGAGATATTAGAACAGGAGGTGGGACCATGAAGGCAATTAATAAACACTTGCCAGCAGTTAGTGCTTTTTCAGTGTGAGTTCCGGGGAGAGTAAGATGGTAGAATTTGACTAATGTTGGGTGTAAGGGCCGCAATGTAGGTGCAGTGGGTAGTTACTGAGAGTTTGGGATAATACAGTGAGAAATCTCACTAGGCCTAACAGAAACAAACCTTCCATTCAATTTGACAAAATTAACACAGCCAAGATATGTTAAGATTCAATCCATTAAATGTAGCACAAAATACAATTTCAAAATTATGGTTCAGCAAGTTTATCCAATTGGTAGCTGAGCTACTAGGCAAGACTTAACCCAAAATCTTTGACATTAATCAGCCAATTTCGCAAACAGCTGTAATGGAAACAATAAGAGTTTATTACAAGTCCAACCATAATGATGCCTGATAATTTTTTCATCTAGAAGTTATGAGTTCAACTCGCAACATGAGCACCACTATTAAGCCATGTGTCAGCACCAGCGCATTGCAGCAAATGCTACCTGTCGCCTCTTTACCTCGTTTCACAGCCATATGTCTCCAGTCCCATTCTAGGTGGAGGATCTTCAAGTACTCGCAAGACAATCCATCAAGGGCAGTAAATACTGTCTTGCCAAAGTCATCCAAATATCAAGAACAAGTACTAACTGAAGTAGAATCTCCAACACTTTTATTGCCTTTCCTACAGGTTGATAACAATTATCCAATCCCTGTCAGCTAACACAACAATGTGCAGAAATTTAATCCAGAACCTGCTAACCTGGTGCCTTAATTATTAAGTGGGAGGCATAGGTAATGTCCTGGGGTCCTAGGTTTGAATCCTGCCACGACAGATGGTGGAATTTGAATTCAATAAAAATCTGGAAGTTAAAGTCTAATGATGACCATTGCTGATTGTCAGGAAAATCCTCTGTGGCTGTAAGAGCAGTTCCTTTTTTGAGGTATTTTAAGTGTTAGAGGTGATTTCCTCGAATTCCAGGAGCATCAATTATTATTTTGGAATTTTGGGGTAAAAAGATCAAAACAAGGGCACTTTTAAAAGGAGGGAGACAGACAAAGGCAGCGACCACATGGGCAGAGAAGGAAACCTATTCTGCTGTCTGACACAGCAGTAGATTTGCACAGTACTGCCTTTGCTGCTTGAGTTCATGTATCTCTGGACATCGGAGTGCATCAAGGAAAAATTAACAAACAGCGAAATCCACAGCCTTGGAGAAACCTGTGTGGGAGAGCTCAAAGCACCGGAACAGATAAATGCATAGATTTTCCGTGTAACCTTGCTGTAAATCTACAGTAGTGATGAGTGGATTCTGTCTTGATTGTATGTTTTTTTTGAGATCTGCCTCTTGATTAAATTTTAAAAATATAAACCATAATACTAAGTTAGCCTGGACCAGTGTTTTTTTTTTAAGAGCAATAAGACAGTGCTATTTTCTGGGTCTGTAGATTTTGAAGGAGCAAAGATGGTCTTTAGTAGAGTAACGTGCTCTTTCTGTCGGATGTGGGAGTTTAGGGAGGGTTTCCATGTTTCTGATGATTATGTCTGCAAGAAGTGTCTTTGGTTGCGAATCCTATCAAATTACATGGATCAGTTTGAGCGGCAGTTAGAGGCAATGAGGAATTTACAAGAGCTAGGGGTTGTGATGGGTGGCAGTTATAGGAAGGGAGAAAAGCTACAGATACAGTCAAGTAAAGGGGTTTACTCCAGGAAAGGTAGGAGGGGTAGGAAGGTAGTGTGGCTATCCCCATCTTAAACAAGTACGCTGTTTTGGAAAATGTAAGGAGTGATGGACTCTCAGGGGAATGTAGCACAAACAGCCAAGTTTCTGGTACCAAGAATAGTTCTAATGTAATGAGGGTTATGTCGGGTTCCGAGCAATCAATTGTGATAGGGGACTCTCTAGTCAGAGGCACAGGGAGAAGTTTCTGTGGCCAGCAGCAAAAAATCAGAAGGGTGTGTTGCCTCCCTGGTGTCAGTTTCAAGGATATCTTGAAGAGGGTGCAGAATGTTCTCAAAGGAGAGAGGGACCAACAGAAGGTCATTATACACATTGGAACTAACAGCATAGGAAGGGAAAAGGGTGAGATTCTGAAGGGAGATTATAGAAAGTTAGGCAGGAATTTAAAAAGGAGGTCCTAAAGGGTAGTAATAGCTGGATTCCTCCTCGTGCTACGAGTAGTGAGGGTAGGAATAGAAGGATAGAGGTGATGAATACATGGCTGTGGAGCTGGTGCAGGGGAGAAAGGTTCACATTTTTAGATCATTGGAATCTGCTCAGGGGTAGAAGTGACCTGTACGAGAAGGACAGATTGCACCTAAATTGGAAGGGGATTAATATACTGACAGGGAGATTTGCTAGAGCTGCTCGGGTGGATTTAAACTAGTAAGGTGGTGGTGGTGGTGTTGGGGGTGGGGGGGGGAAGGTGCAGGGAAATAATGAGGAAAGCAATCAATCTGAGACTGGTATAGTTGGGAAGAGGATAGAGTCAAACAGTCAGGAACAAAGCAGGGAACAAGGTAGGAATGATAAATTTAACTGCCTTTATTTCAATGCAAGAGGCCTAACAGGGAAGGCAGATGAAATTAGGGCATAGACTGGGATATCATAGCAATTACAGAAACATGGCTCGGGGATGGACAGGACTGGCAGCTTAGTGTTCCAGAATAAAAATTCTACAGGAAGGATAGAAAGGGGGGAAAGACGGATGGGGAAATTGCATTTTTGATAAGGGTTAGCATTACTGCTATACTTAGGGAGGATATTCCTGGGAATACATTCAGGGAAGTTATTTGGGTGGAACTGAGAAATAAGAAAGGAATGATCACCTTATTGGGATTGTATTATAGACTCCACCCCCATAGTCAGCAGTAAGAATACAAGGGTGGTTATGGTAGGGAATTTTAACTTTCCAAACAGAGACTGGAACTGCCATTGTGTTAAGGGTTTAGATGGAGAGAAATTTGTTAAGTATGGACAAGAAAATTTTCTGATTCAGTATGTGGATATACCAACTAGAGAAAGTGAAAAACCTGACCTACTCTTGGGAAATAAGGCAGAGCAGGTGACTGAGGTGTAATTGGGGGAGCACTTTGGGGCCAATGACCATAATTCCACTAGTTTTAAAATAGTGATGGAAAAGGATAGGCCAGATCTAAAAGTTAAAGTTCTAAATTGGTGGAGGGCCAATTTTGACAGTATTAGGGAAGAACTTTCAAAAGCTAATTGAGGACAGATGTTCACAAGTGAAGGGACAGCTGGAGAATGGGAAGCCTTCAAAAGTGAGATAACCAGAGTCCAGAGACAGTATATTCCTGTTAGGGTGAAAGGAAAAGCTGGTAGGTGTAGAGAATGCTGGATGACTAGAGAAATTGAGGTTTTGGTAAGGAAAAAGAAGTGAGCATATTTCAGGTATAGACAGCAGAGATCAAGTGAATCTTTAGAAGAGTAACAAGGCAGTAGGAGTATATTTAAGGGGGAAATCAGGAGTACAAAAAGGGGACATGAGATATCTTTGGCAAATAGGGTTAAGCAAAATCCAATGAGATTTTATAAATACGTTAAGGACAAAAGGGAAACTAGGGAGAGACTAGGGTTCCTCAAAGGTCAGCAAGGCAGCCTTTGTGTTGAGCCGCAGGAGATGGGGGAGATACTAAACGAGTATCTTGCATCAGTTTTTACTGTGGAGAAGGACATGAAAGATATAGAATGTGGGGAAATAGATAATGACACCTTGCAAAATGTCCATATTACAGAGGAGGAAGTGCTGGATGTCTTGAAATGCATAAAATTGGATAAATCTGCAGGACCTGATCAGATGTACCCGAGAACTCTGTGGGAAGTTAGGAAAGTGATTTCTGGGTCCCTTGCTGAGATATTTGTATCATCAATAGTCACAGGTGAGGAGCCGGAAGACTGGAGGTTGGCTAACGTGGTGCCACTATTTAAGAAAGGTGGTAAGAAAAAGCCAGGGAACTATAGACTGGTGAGCCTGACATCGGTGGTAGGCAAGTTGGTGGAGGGAATCCTGGGGGACAGGATTTACATGTATTTGGAAAGGCAAGGGCTGAGTAGGGATAGTCAGCATGGCTTTGTATGTGGGAAATCATGTCTTACAAACTTGATTGAATTTTTTGAAGACGTAACAAAGAGGATTGCTGAGGGCAGAGCAGTGGACATGATCTATCTGGACTTTAGTAAGGCATTCAACAAGGTTGCTCATGGTAGGTTGGTTAGCAAAGTTAGATCTCATGGGATACAGGGAGAACTAGCCATTTGGATACAGAATTGGCTCAAAGGTCGAAGACAGAGGGTGGTGGTGGAAGTTTGCTTTTCAGACTGTGGCCTGTGACCAATGGTGTGCCACAAGATTAGTGCTGGGTTCACTGCTTTTCATTATTTACATAAATGTTTTTGGATGTGAACATAGGAGGTATAGTTAATAAGTTTGCAGATGATACCAAAATTGAAAGTATAGTGGACAGCGAAGAGGTTACCTCAAAGTACAATGGGATCTTGATCAGATGGGCCAATGGACCAAGTAGTGGCAGATGGAGTTTCATTTTGGAAAGGCAAATCAAAGCAGGACTTATACATTTGATGGGAAGGTCCTGGGCAGTGTTGCTGAACAAAGAGACCTGGGAGTGCAGATTCCATAGTTCCTTGAAAGTAGAGTTGCAAGTAGATAGGATAGTGAAGAAGGCATTTGGTGTGCTTTCCTTTGTTGGTCAGAGCACTGAGTATAGAAGTTGGGAGGACATGTTGTGGCTGTACAGGACATTGGTTAGGCCACTTTGGAATATTGCATGCATTTCTGGTCTCCCTCCTATTGGAAGGATGTTATGAAACTTGAAAAAGTTCAAAAAAGATTTACAATGATATTGCTAGGGTTGGAGGATTTGAGCTATAGTGAGTGGCTGAATAGGCTGGGGCTGTTTTTTCCTGGAGCGGCGGAGACCGATTGTAGAGGTGTATAAAATCTTCAAGGGCATGGATACAGTAAATAGACAAGGTCTTTTCCTGGGGTGGGGGAGTCCAGAACTAGAGGGCATGGATTTATGGTGAGACGGGAAAAATTTAGAAGGAACCTAAGGGGAAACATTTTCACACAAAGCGTTGTGCATGTATGGAATGAACTGCCAGAGGAAGTGATGGAGGTTGGTATAATTACAATATTTAAAAGGCATCTGGATGGGTATATGAATAGGAAGGGTTTCGAGGGATACGGGCCAAGTGCTAGCAAATGGGACTAGATTAGGTTAGGATATCTAGTTGGCATGGACGAATTGGATTGAGAGGTCTCTATGCCTCTATGACTAATGTCCTTTAGAGAAGCAAATTGACATCCTCACCTGGTTTGGCCTACATGTGATTCCAGACCCACAAAGTGATTGACTCTTAAACTGCCCTCTGGGCAATTAGGAATGAGTAATAAATGCCAGTCTAGCCAATGACACCCTCATCCCTTGAATGAATTTTAAAAAGTGCCAACACATCAGTAGAGCCATCTTAAATTTTTATATTATATTCCAGCAAATCTTTTAACTTACAAGTTTAGTGACTGAAATGATTAAGTTGTATCACCAAATAAATCTGCATATCCTGGCTTTGTGTAAATGTGCATCAGTGTTAACCATGTCTGAACTGGTAGCACACTCCCATCTAAGTCAGAAGGTTGTTTGTTCAAACCCCAATCTAGGACATGACCACCAAAATAATATTGATACTCTAGTGAAGTGTTAAGGTGCGCTGCACTGTCACAGCTGTTGCCTCTTAGATAAGACGTTAAATCAAGTATATGCCGCGTACCTTCTAGACACAAAAGCCCCAATGGCGCTGTTTCATAAAAATGCAGTGGAGGTGTGTTCTGATCAATACCAAACACTCTCAACAAAATGGATTATCTGGCTACTTCATATTGCTTTTTGTGGCTGTTGCATTTCCTGCATTAGAATAGCCACATG
The DNA here is from genome assembly GCF_047496795.1 of Chiloscyllium punctatum. Classification (NCBI taxonomy): domain Eukaryota; kingdom Metazoa; phylum Chordata; class Chondrichthyes; order Orectolobiformes; family Hemiscylliidae; genus Chiloscyllium; species Chiloscyllium punctatum. The sequence goes on from NC_092786.1 coordinate 54,214,223, forward strand.
TCCACAAAAGTACTTCACTAACTGCAAAGCATTTTTGTGTATGTAGTGTTCATGCATGGCACTACAGATATGCAAGCCTACCTTTCTTTACTAATAATTTACATTTTAACACTTTATTAATCCAGACTCTTTTAAAACAGAAGTATAACTCACCTTTTGTTATTGTGTTGCTGACACGTGGCAGACAGCTTGGAGAGGGCAGATGGTTAGGAGAGGAGTGGAACTGGTTGAGTGTGGTAGCAACATTCAGAATCTAGGATAAGGACAAGGCATCGTTTGGGGCAAAAACCTGGAGCTCAATGCAGTTGCATGGCAGTGACACTGACACTCGGCAAGGGCCTGTCATACTCAGTGCTTGGTAGTCGTTAGCTCTACATCTGATGGTTCAGTCTGCTTGTTCCCATAGCAGCCACCACATGACAGCTGTAAGCTATTTGCACTTGCCCCATGGGAGATAAAGGTATAATACTTGTTCCTTACCAATTGTGAAGTATACAATGGGGAATAACACCCATGATCCTGAAGAAAACATTTCAATAATAATTGAAAACATTATATATCCAAGCCTGTAATCTGACTCCCATTAATGTTAATGAAAACAAAAAAGCACATTTCAAGCAACAAAGAATGATACAGGTTTATACTCCTTAAAAATGACTGGAAATAGAAAATAAATTTTAGATATATATAGCTTTGCCATTCTGAGAAATCTTAGGAAACAAATGAATAATCCAGAAACCAGACAATCATCTCTCTGAACTATCTCATTAGTATCTGAAGACAAATGCTGTCTGATAATGCAATGGTTAAGTGCAAAATTTAGTGTTCATCTGAGCTATATAGCCAGGGGAAGTCTGACGAATAGTCTGCACTGGGACAACAGCAGAAATGCTCCAATTACCCATAAGATGTCTGAGTTTGGCAGAGACTGAAGTCAGACAGATGTCCTGTTTTAGATTACGATCAGTGATGCCTGCGTATAGGTGAAAAGAAAACAGTTCTCTGAAAATGGTTTCTGCTATGCAGCCCAGTATTTTTTTCCTTCTGCTTTGCACTAGCCAACCACCAGCTTTCTTTCCTTATTTCCTTACTGAGGCGATTCAAGCAGGAGTACAGTGCTACAGACACTAAATTCTCATTCTAAGTGACCATTCATGGCCACATTCCAGCATGATCGCTGGATAATAATCAAGAGCATGAATTCTGCCAGATTCCATCGACTCCAATCCTGGACATGGAAGGCAATTAGATTGCCCCTATGTTACCCCAACAGATACCAGTTAATTCAGCAACAGATAGAATTGCGCCTGGGGCCTTGTGACTTACCCAGTAGTATTGTGTTTACCCAGGGAGCTCATTAATGTTTTCTTTGAAAGTTGTAATTTATGCTACACCATGTGAGATATTTCCCTGGTGACATCGAGATGCACACTGCCTGAACCCTTTGGCTGGGTGGAGTGAAGTAAACTGCTATATCAGATGACACTGTAGGAATTACTGACACACCTACTAACTGTGTTAAACACTTCACAGGGGAAAACAACATTATTCCTAATTCTCATATTGAAAGAAACTTAAACATTTTTACTATTACTTTTCACATGAATGTAATTACTTCTTGGGAAATGATACAGTGGAATTCCTTTTGCATAGGTGGCTTCTATAATTTATCACAAAAAATGTAGGTTGTCACACTTATGAAATAAAAATCTGATTGTCATAGAGATGTACAGCACACAAACAGACCCTTTGGTCCAATTCATCCATGCCGACCAGATATCCTAAGTAATATAGTCCCATTTTCTATCATTTTGGCCCATATCCCTCTGAACCCTTCCTATTTGTATACCCATCCAGATGCCTTTTAAATGTAATAATTGTACCAGCCTCCACCACTTCCTCTGGCAGTTCATCCTATACACATACTACCTTCTGCGTGAAAAAGTTGCCCCTTCGATCCCTTTTAAATCTTTCCCCCCCCCCCAAACCTATGCCCCTACTTTTGGACTCCCCCAACCCAGGGAAAAGACATTGTTTATTTACCCTATCTATGAACCTCATTTTATAAAGCTCTAAACGTCTGCTCTCAGCTTCCAAATCTCCAGGAAAATAGCCCCAACCTATTCAGCCTCTCCCTACAGCTCCAACCCTGGCAACATCTTTGTAAGTCTTTTCTGAACTCTTTTGAGTTTCACAACATCCTTCCTATAGCAGGGAGACCAGAATTGCACGCGGTATTCCAAAAGTGGTTTCATCAATGTCCTGTACAGCCGCAACATGACCTCCCAACTCATACAGTCAATGTATTGACCAATAAAAGGAAGCATAGCAAATAGTTTCTTCACTATTCTACCTACCTGTGACTCCACTTTCAAGGAACTACAAATCTGTACTCCAAGGTCTCTTTGTTCAGCAACCACCAACACTTACCATTAAGTGTATAAGTCCTGCCCTGATTTGCTTTTCCAAAATGCAGCACTTCACATTTATCTAAATTAAACTGCTTGAATTATTGTTGACTGCCTGCTAACCAGTCACAAGACAGAGTCTTCAAATTTCTGAATCATTTTTAAATCAAAGTACAAACATTTAAGCCTTCTACTGGTGTCCTAGATTGGATGGTAGGAAATGAGGAATGTTTAATTTGTCTTCTATCTACTGTCACGGAATGAAGATCAATAACACCCTACAGAAGCTCTTATGGTTTTAGAATCAGAATAAAGTTAAATTTGCATCCTGCAGTCGACTCCAATTTGAATTTGCTTAAAGTAAACCTTCGTTTGCTTAATTCATGGCAAGATCCACCTCTTGGAACCGAGCCACTTTACCCATTAGAAATCTTCCAGATTCTGTTCTTGTGTGTGTTATTAACTGGCCTCAATAGCCGTGGTTAAAAAAAAGGTACGATAGTTTATGAACATATGAATTTAGGCTCCTTACATAACACCTTCCAAAACAACAAACACTACCATTTAGAAGGAGCAAGGTAGCAAGCACAGGAAAACACTACCACCTGAAAATTCCTCTCCAAACTACACATCACCCTGAATTGGAACTGTACCACCATTCCTCCCCTGTTGCAAAGTCAAAATTCTGGAACTCACTCCCAAACACTTTTGTGGATGTATCTACACCAAATAGACTGTAGTGTTTAAAGAAGGCAGCTCACCTACACCTTCTCAATGGGCAGTTAGAGATGGGCTACAAATCTGCCCCACCCAGTGAAGCTCATATCCCCTGAATGAACAAAAGAAATAAGAGGTCATTCAGCCCTTCGAACTTGCTCAGTTATCCAATAAAATCATAGCTAATCTGTTTGTACCCATAACTACGCCGATAACCTTAGATTCTTGACTAACAAGGAAGTCGATCTACCTCCATCTTAAAAACATTCACTGCCCTTATCTCAACCATTGTCTGGGGAAGGGAATTGCAAATATTCACGATCCTCTGAGAGAAACTATTTTTCCATCTGAATCCTTATTTTTAAATCGTGTCCCTTTTTCTAGTCTCTATCATAAGGAGAAACATCCTTCCAACATCCATCCTGTAAAGTCCTCTCAGGATTTCAGTATGATCACCTCCTACTCTCTTAAAGTCCAATGGTTAAAGGTACAGCCTCCCGAGCATTTCCTCATAAGAAAAGCCTCTCATCTCAAGTATCAATTGACTGAATGTTCTTGGAGTTGTTTTTAACACACTTATATCCTTTTTTAAGCAAAAAGATCAAAACTGTACCCCAGATGTGGTCTCACCAATGCTCTGCACATGTAGAACATAGAACATAGAACATAGAACAATACAGCACAGAACAGGCCCTTCGGCCCACGATGTTGTGCCGAACTTCTAACCTAGATTAAGCACCCATCCATGTACCTATCCAAATGCCGCTTAAAGGTCGCCAATGATTCTGACTCTACCACTCCCACGGGCAGCGCATTCCATGCCCCCACCACTCTCTGGGTAAAGAACCCACCCCTGACATCTCCCCTATACCTTCCACCCTTCACCTTAAATCTATGTCCCCTTGTAACACTCTGTTGTACCCGGGGAAAAAGTTTCTGACTGTCTACTCTATCTATTCCCCAGATTATCTTATAAACCTCTATCAAGTCACCCCTCATCCTTCGCCGTTCCAACGAGAAAAGGCCGAGAACTCTCAACCTATCCTCGTATGACCTACTCTCCATTCCAGGCAACATCCTGGTAAATCTTCTCTGCACCCTCTCCAAAGCTTCCACATCTTTCCTAAGGTGAGGCGACCAGAACTGCACACAGTACTCCAACTGTGGCCTAACCAAAGTCCTGTACAGCTGCAACATCACTTCACGACTCTTGAATTCAATCCCTCCTCTAATGAACGATAATACTCCATAGGCATTCTTACAAACTCTATCCACCTGAGTGGCAACCTTCAAAGATCTATGTACATAGACCCCAAGATCCCTCTGTTCCTCCACCTGACTAAGAACCCTACCATTAACCCTGTATTCCGCATTCTTATTTGTTCTTCCAAAATGGACAACCTCACACTTGGCAGGGTTGAACTCCATCTGCCACTCCTCAGCCCAGCTCTGCAGCATATCTAAGTCCCTTTGCAAACGACAAATGCCTTCCTCACTGTCCACAACTCCACCTATCTTCGTATCATCTGCAAATTTACTGACCTACCCTTCGACTCCCTCATCTAAGTCATTAATAAAAATTACAAACAGCAGAGGACCCAGAAATGATCCCTGCGGAACTCCTCTTGTAACTGGGCTCCAGGCTGAATATTTACCATCTACCACCACTCTCTGCCTTCGACCGGTTAGCCAGTTTTCTATCCAATTGGCCAAGTTTCCCTCTATCCCATGCCTCCTGACTTTCCGCATAAGCCTACCATGGGGAACCTTATCAAATGCCTTACTAAAATCCATGTACACTACATCCACTGCTCTACCCTCATCCACATGCTTGGTCACCTCCTCGAAGAATTCAATAAGACTTGTAAGGCAAGACCTACCCTTCACAAATCCGTACTGGCTGTCCCTAATCAAGCAGTGTCTTTCCAGATACTCATAAATCCTATCCCTCAGTACCCTTTCCATTACTTTGCCGACCACAGAAGTAAGACTAACTGGCCTGTAATTCCCGGGGTTATCCCTATTCCCTTTTTTGAACAGGGGCACAACATGTCTAGCAAAATATCCTTATGTTTATATTCCATTTCTATGGCAATAAAAAACTACATTCCCTTTTTAATTACATGCTGTTTCTGCAAATTAACTTTATGCGATTCATGTAAAAGAAGCCCGGATTCCTCTGTACTTCAGTGATCTGCACATTCTCTCTCCCCATTAAAATAATATGCTGTTTTTCCATTCTTCCTGTCAAAATGGACAAGTTCACATTTTCCCACTTAGCTATTTTCTGTCCCCTTATGTTACCTTTATTATTTTGTAGATGGTTTACATTCTCCTCACAACTTGCCTCCTTGTCTATTTTGTATCAACATCAAATTTAGTCATCGGACATTTGGTTTGTTCATATAGATCATTAATATGAACTGTAATTAGTTACATCAGATGCCCCGCCCTAATTAGTTGCCCAGCACAGATCCCTGTAGCATTCCACTTGTCACATCTTGCCCACTTGAAACTGACTTTTATGCCTGTTTTCTATTACCTAGTAGTGAACCAATCATTCATCCTTGCTAATATTATCCTCTAGCTACAAGCTCATATTTTGTGTCATAACTTTTGATGTGAATATTATCAAATGCCCTTTGGTAATGTAAGTATTGGTAATTGACAGGTTCTCTTTCTCCACATTGTTTGCTACTTCCTCGAAAATCTCCAGTAAACCAATCCAAATAATTTCCCTTTCACACAACCATGTTGTCTCTGCCTGAATGCATTAAGTTTTTTAAAGTACTCCTCCTCCTATGCAACTGATTCCATTGCCTTCTCCATTATGTAAGGAAAAAAATCAGCTAGAGGTTCTCACACTTTATCATTTTCATTGACTCTCTGCTGTAGGCTTGTGCAAACTGAATATCAGGAGAGGACAGTTTTGGCCTCTGATGACAATTCCAAAACTATAATTCCCTTCAGCTTCTTGCTGTCATTTCCTAAATTTCTCAAATGAAACATGTGTTCTGATGCAAAAGATAAGAAGAGAAATTGATGTCCATGAAACTAGAACAGCATGAGCCTAAACCTTTGGGAAGGCGAAAGTGAGGACTGCAGATGCTGGAGATTAGCGTCAAGAGTGTGGCGCTGGAAAAGTACAGCAGATCAGGCAGCATCCAAGGAGCAGGAGAGTCAAAGTTTCTGAATGAATTCCTGATGAAAGGCTTTTATCCGAAACATTGACTGTCCTGCTCCTCGGATGCTGCCTGAACCTTTGGAAAGTTAAGAGGAGACAATAAAAGAGAAAACATCATAAAAAGCAATGAAAATGGTATGTTGTGACATGCCCGAAGAAATTGCTAGAGAGATTCAGCAGGTCTGGCAGCATCTGTGGAGAGGGCAATAGAGTTAATGCTTCAAAACGTGCTGCCAGTCTAGCGGAATTTCTCTAGCAATTTCTGTTGCTTTGGCAAGCAGCTTTGTGCCATCATTGTCAACATCAGCAGTCCCTTGCAGACAATGATGACTCTTTTCCACTCTCAACGTGAGCCTGTAGATGGCTGTACAGACTGATACGGCTACTGCAGGCTCTGTTACACTTGGGGCAAGTGGTGGAGTGGGTGGGGCATCAGTGTGGCAGCACGCTCCTTATGCTGTCTTCGCCTGATTTCCATTTTTTTCCCGATGGCCAGTCTTGAGATACTCAACGTCTTCCTGGATGCTGCTTCTCCATGTTGGATGGTCTTGGGCCGGTGATTTCCAGGTGTCTGTGGGAATGCTGCACTTCGACAGTGAGACCTTGAGGATGTCACTGAAGCACTTTGTGTACTTGACACTTGGATACCTTATTAAATACATGTTGCTATCAAATTCATGATAATTGAATGTAATTTCGGAAATCATCAGGAATTTCTGAGACTATTATACAATTGAACAATTGAAATATATTTGCAATTTGGTGGGGGTGAGGGGGTGTTTGTGTGTGTGTGTGTGTGTCTTTAATTTAATTGCTTCCATGAATAAAAAAAGCTGTTTATTTCATCAGTTTTTGACAGTGTGAGATGTGATATCAAGCAGATGGTATTGTACTGAAGGAAACATTTCAAGGAACTATCTGCCAATTACTTATCTCAAAGACAATACAGAACAAACAAAAACAAGCAAAAAGTTACCTAACGCCATCCTTCAGAAAGAACAATTGCAGATTAACCTCATTTAAATATTATGATTTCAATGCAATGGCTTTATTCTAGTCTATTGTATTTAATATTATTTGTACATAATACAGTGAAAAACAACACAGATTAAAATAAATTTGGAAATGATCCAAAATTAACAGCTTCAATGTTTTGATTAACTAGAAGTGAAGGAGATTGAAGGGGAACAAGGTAACATAGAACATATGCACAGACAAAGTAACAGACAGTCTAGATTGCCTTCTGCTGGAATGTCAAGTGTGTGAGAGAAAGAAGATGGAAGAATAAAGATCAACAAATGAACAGCTGGAGGATGGAGTAGATGACTATATTGTTGAAATGCAGCACAAGATGCTTCTAGAGAGTGGCATCCTGCAATTGTGATTCAGTTATACTTTGGCATTCTTCTGATGTAACATATGGAAATCCTAAATTTTTACTGTATTTCTGCTCAACATGGCGAAGAATATTAGTACAACTGAAGAGGTTTTTTGATACAATTTCTTTGGTCTTGTATATTTAGTACGTGTACCCTGTCATGTGGAGAGGATTTGAATTTAAAAATTCTGGAATTACACAACATTCATCAAAGAGAAAAGAAAATTAATGTTCTTGGTAGTCAACGGGTTGAGGTGAGAGGAAACAACTGAAGCAAAACACGTCTACACTTTCTGAACATAACAATATACTACAGTCAATATTTTTCTATATCTTGATGGTATTTGAGAAATGCCCACAGCAAGTCCAGACTACTGCATAACTTATGTTCAGGACAGTACATGTAAAAATCAGAGCACATGTTTGGAAGCCTATACCTATATTAACTCTTGAATGCCTCTAAAGGTAGATTTAAACTTTAGTTTATTAAATGCTAATCAACAATTTTTTCTGTGCAGACATCAGATTATATTCAACAATCTACCTCCAATGCTCTCTGGGTAGAAAATTCCAAAGATTAATGATCTTCTGAGAGAAACATTTCCACCTGACCTCAGTCCTAGATGAGGGATCCTTTATTTTGAATTTATGCCCCCTAAGTCTAAATTCCCCACGAGGGAATTCATTCTCAGCATCTAACCTGTCAAGCACCAACAGAATATTATTTATAACAATAAGATCACCTCTAATTCTTCTAAACTCCAATGAGTAAATGTCCAACCTGCTCAACCCATTACTCATTATGACAATCCTTTCATCCCAGAAATCAATCCAATGATTTCACTGAATTATCTCCAATGCATGAATATCCCTCCTTAAATAAAGACCAAACGTGTACTCTGTACATTTGTGCTCTAATCCTGTCCAATTGCAGTAAGATTTCCCCACTTTTGTACCCCATCTGCCTCGCAATAAAAGACAACATTCGATTTGCCTTTCTAATTGGCTGTATTTTCTGATTCATCTACAGGACACATTGGACAATCTCATTCTGTAGTCTCTCTCCACAATAATATTCTATTTTTCTTTAAATAGTTAATATCAAACTGTTCTACATGTGTCCACTTATTGTATATACTCCTAACATCTTTGTAGATCCTTCATGTCTTCCTCACAACTTGTTTTTCTATCCAGTTTTGTATTGTCATCAAATTTAATTTTAAGTCATTTCATCCAGATCATTAACATAAATTGTGGTAGAGTTAGATACATTAGCGACATGTAAGCAACTCTTGGATAGGCACATGGATGATAGTAAAATGTAGGCTATGTAGGTTAGTTTGATCTTAGAGTAGGATAAAATGTCAGCACAACATCAAGGGCCAAAGGGCTTGTACTGTGCTGTACTGTTCCATAATCTATGTTCTATCTGAAGAACCCTCTATGGCACCCCACTAGTCACACTTTGCCAATCTGATAATTAATCTGATACCCCACTCTCTTTGTTTTTTGTCCATATGAATATATTACCCTGATACCTTGATCACCTACCTTGTGCAGTAATATTTTATGTGGAGTCTGATTAAGTGCCTTTTAAAAATCCAAATACATAATGTTTACTGCTTCCCCTTTGTCCATGCTGCTTGTTATATTGTCAAATAAATTTGTTAAACACAATTTCCCTTTCAAAAAAAATTATATTCACTCTTCTTGATTGTATTATGATTCTCAAGATGCCTCTTTAAAGGGCAGAAAGTTACAGTCTAGTGAGTCCAAGATTCAGAAAGGCCCAGACAGTAGGTAGATTAATGAGACAAACAAGAATGGGATAGGCCAATAGGTCTGGGAAGGTACAAATGCAAATATATCGACTACAGATTAGAGATATGAATCTAATGATTTACTGCATAAATGAACTACCTCTTGTCGTTCTCAAAAATATCAAATAAAAGCTCAGGTTTGATTCCTCCTCTAGGATGAATCCATCAACTGCCAATGGAGCAACACAGGTTTTACCAGTGGTATGGGCAAGGGATCCCATTCTGCATTGCTTTCCAGTGAGTATGCTGATGTATTGAAGATGGCTGAGGAAAGAATCAGGTTTTGCTGTGATTTTCTGTGCCCCACTCCCACCAACACTATCAAATTAATTGTCTGAGCAAAGCTATTGAAGAATGAATATTTATAATGACTGATACTTGCGGATCCATATCCCAGTACAGATCACAGAAGTCAAGTAGAAACATTGGAGTCAGGAAGCATTTAAAAAATAAGATGGAATACAATATTTAGTCCTGCAATGCAGGGAGCTGGAAATGAAACATTGTTCACTATTCCTTTGATGCAGCAATACTCCTGCAGGAATCTAATGGGTAATCATGGGTTTGTAATGCAACACTGCTCCTCATGGAGATCTTTCCATGTACTTAAGCATTAACAGATACACAGGAGTGCAATATGTTGAAACTGAGCCAAGGCAGTTTGATTAAAAAATGAAATTAAACACATTGCACACAGATAATTTCATTAACAATTTCTTGATTTTCATAATTCTTGAACAATAGTTCTTGGTGCATTATTAAAACAACAGGGTAAATTAGTAACAACATCATAAATGTTGCCAATTCTACTGCTATATGGGTACAAATTTGTTGCAGTGATTTAATAATATATTTCACATTGCAGAGCTGGAGAAGACGGGGTGGATTTTCCCATCTGCAGTTAAAGTAAGATGGTGAGTGAAGTTAATGTGAAATAAAATCCTGACTAGAAAGGTATATGCCTGGACTCTGTCAGACCAGCATTTATCCTCTAGTGTTTAACAGTCCATTTTCCCTGTGGACAGCCACATGAGACATACCACCAGATCCAGTGTGCCTGGCCCCAAATTGCAACATTAGTCAGTGCTGTATCCTGAGTGAAATGGGAAGCCCAGCAGTGCAAGAAGAAGGTCAATGATCTTCTGAACTTTGCAAGGGTATGTTGCCTTCACCCTCTTTCTCCTATCTCAAACTCACAGGGCAAGGACTCCTCTGCCATTGCACATACATCTCACAAAGGCTCATGAAATATATCCTTCACAATCACATTCATTATACTTCCTTTTCTTCATTCTTGTACTGCCATCAATAGTCCTTTATCTCCCCTCACAAATAACCAATTAATGTTTGCCATGGACAACTTGTTTCTGGCTCCCTGCATCATAGGAACACCTTATTGCCACATAGAGGCCTAATTTATTTTTTCTCACTGCTATTCCTTGACTTCTAAAGCACAGAACTATTCACCTCAAGGTTCTTTTTAAACAACTTATAATGCATAAAGAATAACATTTAATGCAAGTCAGTACCCCTCACAAAACTCAAAAATTAAACAAAAACTATGTCTCCACTTCTTAACACCCATTTTTAAAATCAAATTTAAAGTAGTATGTGGTCATGTCCACATTAGAATCCAAGTTTCCAAAATAATTTAAATTATATCTTATGAACCATCATCACAGATGTCCTGTATAATTGAGGCATAACTTCCCTACTTTTGTATTCACTTGCACTCACAATAAAATATAACATTCTATTAGCTCTCTTAATTACTTGTTGTACCTATATACTAACAATTCAATTGCAATTCATGCTCTAGTATACCTAGATCCCTCTGTGTCTAAAAGCTCTGCAATCTCTCACCATTGAGATACATGGTTCTTTTTCATTTTTCCAAAATGGACAATTTCACATCTTCAGACAATATACTCCATTTGCCAAATGTTTACTAACACACTTAACCAATCTAAAACTCATTGTATCCTTCTAATAGCCTCCTCACAACTTATCCTTACTTTTCTTTGTGTTACCATCAATTTTAGCAATTATATCTGCAGTCTTTTCACCAAAATCATTTGTATAAATTGCATAAAGGTTGCTGATTCAGCATTAATCCCTGTGGTGCATCACTCGCTACAATTTACCAACAGGAAATGACCCTTTATGCATACTGTCTGCTTCCGGTTCGCTAGCCCATCTTGTTTCCATACGAATGCAGTACACTTGACACCATGAGGTTTCTTTTCTATAATAGTCTTTAACATGGCGCTTTATTAAAATACTTTCTGGCAATCTCAGTACATTGACTGGTTACCATTTACCCACAATACATTTTACCTAGAGTCATAGAGATATACAGCATGGAAACAGACCTGTCAGTCCAACTTGTTCATGCTGACCATTTATCCAAAATAAATCTGGTCCAATTTGCCAGCATTTGGCCTACATCCCTCTAAACCCTTCCTATTCACATACCCATACCGATGCCTTTTAAATTTTGTAATTGTACCAGCCTCCACTACTTCCTCTGGCAGCTTCCTCCATACACGCACCATCCTCTGCATGAAAATATTGCTCCTTAGGTCCCCTTTACATTTTTCCCCTCTCACCCTAAACCTATGCCCTCTAGTATTGGATTCCCCCACCCCAGGGAAAAGATTTTGTCTATTTCTCCTATCCATGCCCCTCATGATTTTATAAACCTCTGTAAGGTCACCCCTCAGCCTCCAACGCTCCAGGGAAAATAGCACCAACCTACTCAGCCTCTCCCTAAAGCTCAAACCCCCCAACTCTGGCAATATCCTTCTAATTTTTTTCTGATCCCTTTCAAGTCTCACGACATTCTTTCTATAGCAGGGAGACCAGAAATGCAGTATTCCAAAAGTGGTCTAATCAATGTCCTGTACAGCCGCAACATGAACTTTCAACTCCTATACTCAATGCACTAACCAATAAAGGAAAGCATTCCAAATGCCTTCTTCACTATCCTGTCTATATGGGATTCCACTTTTAAGGAACTACAAACCTGCACTCCAAGGTCGCTTTGTTCAGCAACACTCCCCAGGACCTTACCATTAAGTGTATAAGTCCTGCCTTTACAAAATGCAGCACCTCACATTTATCTAAATTAAACTCCATTTGCCACTCCTTGGTCCATTGGCCCATCTGATCAAGATCCTTTTGTACTCCAAGGTAATCATTTTTGCTGACAACTACACCTCCAATTTTGGTGTCATCTGCAAACTTATCAACTGTATCTCCCATGTTCACATCCAAGTCATTTACCTAAATGACGAAAAGCAGTGGACCCAACACCAATCCTTGTGGCACACCGCTGATCACAGGCTCCCAGTCAGAAAAGCAACCTTCCAACTTCACCCTCTTCAAAGAACTCAAAAGATTGATCAAACATAATTTCCTTTCCACAAAACCACATAGAGTCCCCACTGTTGCCTGAACTCAGATCAAACACAGATTAGGGATCAAAATGAAGATAGGCCAAATGCCCCAAAGACACTTACTGCCTATGATTGCATACAAAAAATGGGTCAATAACTTTCCACTTTCCATAAATGTTAAGCTAACTAGCCTGTAGTTACCTAGTTTCAGACTCCCTCCCTTTTAAAATAGAGGAGTTATATTTGCTCTTCTCCAAACTAATGGGACCATTTCCAAATCAAGGGTGTTTTGGAAAATGAGAGCCATTGTAACAATTCTATAACCAGTCACTTCTTTTAAGACTCTAGGATGAAATCTATCAGGTACCAGGGGTCTGTCAGCCTGTAGCACAAACACTTTGTTCAGTACTACTTCCCTGTGATTATCATTTTCCTCAGCTCTTCCATCTCTTCTACTTGCTACCTTATAGCTGTTTCTAGGTTGTGTCCTTATCATGAAGCCTGAAACTTAGGGGATTTTGATTATCACTATCTCTTACTAGAGAGGTCAGTTACAGCTGCTGTCTAAACTAGTTCAGTGAACACACCACGGATTGGGAATCAACAGATAAGTACATATCAGACAATACATTTACTAATCAAGGAAAATTATCTTAGATATATGTATAGTGCATATTGTATGTAGTAGTAATCAAATGTAACCATCAATTTCTACTGACTTAGCCTAAAAATGCTTGCATTCTGATTTATCCATTTCCCTCATCTATTATTTTTCCAAAAAACAATTAATACAATTGACATTCAAGATGACCTTTGTCCTTTCTCTCATAATCACTGGACACCAAGGAGCAGTGATAATCCTGATGAATTTCCCCTTCCTAGAATTGAGTGATGAGTCCAATTGTAGAGTCCCCACTGTTGCCTGAACTCAGATCAAACACAGATTAAGGATCAAAATGAAGATAGGCCAAATGCCCCAAAGACACGTACTGCCTATGATTAAATACAAAAATGGGTCAATACATGTCAATAACTTTCCACTTTCCATAAACTCGAGGTCACCGACATCTCTGACACCAGTATCCTATCTTGCAGCAAGTTTTATACACTCTATAACTACTCTTAGATGAAAAACACCTCAATTTAAAACACTTATTCTTACTCATACTTCCTATTCTGTAGCTTTGTCTAGCCATACCATATGCCTTTCCAATTCTGGCCTTTTGAACACCCCTGTTACAACAAGGTAAACCCTCCTGCTTAATTTACACTAGCAACACCGAAAAGATTTATCCCATGCAGTAATCTGTGAAAATCCGAGAAGACAAGAACTATTTAAAGTTCTATGTATTTGGTCGGCACAACATCGTGGGCTGAAGGGCCTGTTCTGTGCTGTACTGTTCTATGGAAACATTAATAACTTTATTTCTTAAAGTATAACAGAGAATAATTAACTAACAACTATTTACAACTCCTTCCTCTAACCTATGTTTTACTTTTTCTTCTATAATACTAGTCTGATAAAACCCCTGATTAAGATTTACCAAAAATTCAAGTTTTCAAAACCTGCCAGCTGTTGAATCTTCTCTTTGGATCTTCCTATGTCTTCTTTTCATCTTCTTAGGGATTTCTGTTTCACAGGTTACTGATCAATAAAGGTACTTTTAAGAGAGCTATTTTTGGGCAGTCTCTACATGCTGGTGGAGTGGCAGTTCTCCTCTCAACTGTTCAACTTTCCCTGGTCTTATACCCCCCCCCCAAAAGCATCGAATTGTGTCATTAGCGTTTAAGATTGTCAGTATACTAAATTCAAATTTGATTGGAATTTGGTATTTTTCGGAGTATAATTTAGACTGATTGACCTATTTCAAATCTGTTTTTGTCTCCAGGCAACCAGCGACACTAACTGCTGGACCACATCTACAATGTATCTTGTTGAGAACACTTGGTACTATTAGGTAGTTCTGCTAGCTTTTAACTTTCTTAAAGGTACAGTACACCCACATCTTCATAACACCCGTGCTTCTAACCATTTCACTAGCTGTGTTTTCAGCTCCCAAAGTCCTTCCCTGGAGTTTTCTGTCTGTAATGCTGTTCTCTCCTATAAGACATACTACCATACTATCTCTTCAATCAAACTTTCGGTCATCTGCACTAATACCTCCATATATGAACAGATGTCAAATTTAATTTGATAATGGCCCCATGAAGTGCCTTGGAATATCTTACTATTTTAAAGGTGCTGCTCAGATTCCCTAGTCTAAGTTATTGTTGACTAAAATAGAGAAATTGTCCCCAGCAAAGTAATTAAGTTTAGCCATGTGTGCTGCATATTCATAGAGCCTGCCCGACAGTCAGAGAGGAACTCTACATTCCACATAGCACTTAATAAAGAAGGGTTCAGTATGAGAACACACAAAAAGAACTCTTCCAAAATTCAGCAGCAAAATTCAACAAGCCTGAGCAAGTAATCAGCAAGGACACCTGGAAACAAGACAACAAATTCAATAACCTCAGATGGACTCTCAACAAGCCCAGGATGAGACTTAGTAGCAAATCCAAGAGGCTTAATTAAAAACACTGAAGCTAGTGTATTAAATTGTAGAGGGAAGTGCATGCCAAAAGGCTTAGCACCACAGGCATGTTAGGGCAATGCATTGACAGCCTGGAGGTATAAAAGTGTCCAACAGGTGAAGATGATCAGATATGCTGAGCTAAGGCCAAGAACAAGTGAGTAATGTTTCGAGTTAGAGAGAACAAGAAATGTGTAGAGTTAGCAGACTCATAGAATCCCTGCAGTGTAGAAGCAGGCCATTTGACCCATCGAGTTCCGAACAACGCTCTGAAAAGCATCTCACCCAGACTCACCTGTCCCTGTGACCTTGCATTTCCCATGACTAATTCACCTAACTTGCACATCCCTGGACACTATGGGCAATTTACCACAACCAATCCACCTAACCTTTACACCTTTGGACTGTGGAAAGAAACCTGAGCACCCAGAGGAAACCCATGCAGACTCAGGGAGAATGTGCAAACTCCATATGGACAGTTGCTCAAGGCTAGAATCAAACCTGGGTCCCTGGTGCAGCGAAGCAGCAGTGCTAACCACTGAGCCACTGTGCCAACCTAAAAGGAGAGAAAGGGAGCAAAGAGGCAGTAATCTATATGAAGGAGGAACGATGCAAAAACAGTGAGAGGGCCTGGATATCAAAATGTTTGTTTTCTTAGTCACTTAATATTAAAGATATCGAAGGTTCAGAGACCACAGAGTAGTCCAGCCATTGCAAATGGTACCGCACAACATGGTCAGATTCAGTTAGAGATCCCAGGAATGTGATAGGTTGTCAGTAACCCCAGAGTTGAAGAATGGGCCACATTTAAAGCAACAATTGCAAAGCCTTCGGACAATAAAACCTATCTTAGGACATTACCCCATCCCCATGATGTAATGACAAACAATGTACATCCGACAGCCAATCTATGGACTGATATAATGCTATCTTGAAGGGATTGAGTCCATAGAAGCAATAGTCTAGGTCTTTAGCCACTATTCAGAAAGAAAATTGATATCATCAAAGCCATGCACAGCTGGATTGGGGTAAATGCAAGTTATAAGATAAAGAAAACCTCACTGTTGAACTTGAATCAATGATGTGACTGTCAGAATTTTTGATTTGGAACAGAGAATGATAACTATCATTGGTTTAAAATCATTTTAACCATTATACCATTGGGGATAAGAGAGCAGAAAAATAGCAATTGTCCTAAATGAACAATTTATCAGTATTTTGACATGCCATTTCAATTAAATAAAGCAGTTTTATAAGTTCTTGATGAATGAATATTGCTATCAGATGGTATTCACCTCTTACTTTTCAATGCAACGTTATGAAAGACCTTCTTCGATTATTGAGATATTTGATTATTTGAGATATTCAACTGTCGCACTTGGCAGGGATTAAATGAATGAATGAATATTCTTATTGTCAAGTGTACTCCAGCACAGAAATACAGGAGTGCAGTGAAAAGTTTTTAAAACACAAAAGAACAATCTGAAGAGTTTATCTTTCAAGAAATAGGCAGGAAACATGGAATTGAGAACATTGCAATAACTCCCTCTGCCAGGCACCACAGCCCCATAGTCTGGCACTGTCAGCTGAAACCAACCCACCTCATCATGGACTCTATAAAGGCCACTCAATAGCCCTCCTGGTAACAGATTCAGGGTGAATGAGACTTCAAAATAATATTGTTCACGATTTAGTGATGTGATATCAGAAGAGGAGCACAACGGAATTGAGTAAGGAGACTGAAGGAAATATCAAATCCTAAGTGCTGAGTATTCTGGCAATGAGCTTAGGGTCCTGCCAGGAATAGACAAATTCTTGCAAAGCAAGAGAGAGAGTAAGCAATTTAGATCTATGCTGTCTGGAGTTTAGAGAATGAGAAGAGACCTAAATGAGGATTGACAAAGTAGACATGGAAAGGATTTTTCCTCATGTAGGGCAATCTAGAACGAGAGATCATAAGTTTGAACTGCTGTGCTCTTCCAGCACCACTAATCCAGTAGTAGATCATAAGTTTAGTCTAGCAGATTTAAAAGAGAGTTGAAAAAAAAATTCTCGCAAAGGGTGGAATTCACTACCCCAGAGCACAGTGGATACCAGGACATTGAGTAAATTTAAGGAGGAGACAGACAGATTTTTATTAAGTAATGGGTTGAAGGGTTATAAAGAGAAAGCAGGAAAGTGAAGTTGAGATCGAGATGAGATCAGTCATTATCTTATCAAATGGTAAAGCAGTCTCGAGGGACTGAATGGCCTACTCCTGCTACAGTTCTTATGTTCACCAACTGCAATAATGATGGCAGACTTCAATGTCATCCATGAAAAGGTTTCTCTACAATGGATAGCATACCGGAGCAAGCCAATTCAGGAATTTCTCCATATGTGCCTTGGGACACAAAGGCTTCAAATACAAATTGAGGTGTGTTGTAAATTATTTTTTGGGCAAAATCTTGTTGAAGCTTCAAAACTACCCAAGCAATTAGAGAATCAGTGAAAGACTCAAGCTGCCTTCTTCCAGGAAGGCCTACTAAACAGTAAGTCAGGAAAGCAGCATGAAACAGTGAGTGGGGATAAGGGGGTTTTTTTAGGTTGGTGACCGGTGACCAGTGGGGTTGCACAGGGATCAGTCCTGGGACAGCAACTGTTTACAATATATATTAATGACTTGGAGAAAGGAAATGAAGATACTGTAGCCAAATTTGCAGACGTCACAAAAGTTGGTGGAAATGTAGGTTGCAAGAGGGATACAAACAGTTTATGGAGAGATGTTGATAGGTTAAGTGAATGGGTAAGAAGTTGGGCAAATAAAGTATAATGTGGGTAAATGTAAACTTGTTCATTTTGGAAGGGAGAACAAAAGGGCATAATATTCTTCAAAGGAAGAAAATCTGCAGAAAGCTGCAACACAAGGGGTTTGGTGGGATTTGTGATGAAGCACAGAATGATAGCACACAGGTGCAACAGCGAATCAGGAAGGCTAATGAAATAGAACATAGAACATGATAGTCCGGTACAGGCCCTTCGGCCTTGATGTTGTGCCGACATGTGGAACCAATCTGAAGCCCATCTAACCTATGCTATTCCATTCTCATCCATGTGCCTATCAAATGACCACTTAAATACCCTTAAAATTGGCAGGCATTGTGTTCCATGCCCCTACCAGTCTCTGAGTAAAGAAACTATTTCTGACACCTGACCTGTATCTATCACTATGTGGGCCCTTATTTTAAGGGGCTTGGAGTATAAGGGTCGGGAAGGCTTACTGTAACTGTACAAAGTCCTGGTGACAGCACATCTGAAGTACTGTAAGCAGTTTTAGTCCCTTATTTAAGGAAAGATATTGCTTTAATGGAGACAGTTCAGCAAAGGTTCAATTTGGAGGGATTGTCTTATGGGCAAAGGTTAAACTGGTTGGGATTCTATTCACTGGACTTTAGAAGAATGAAAGATCATAAGGGTTTGACACGGTAAATGCTGTGAGGATGATTCCCCTCATGGGAGAGTCTAGGACCAGAGGACACAGTCTCAGAATAAAAGTGAACCAATTTAAGGCTGAGTTGAGGAGGAATTTCTTCTCTCAGAAGGTTGTGTCCTCAGAACTCCTTGCTATGGAGAGCCTTTGGGACAGAATCCTTGTGTATATTTAAGTCAGAGATAGATTCTTGATCAGTAGGAGAATCAAAGGTTAGGGGGAAAGGGCAGGAAAGTGGACATGAAGAGTGTTGGATGAGCCATAAACCTACTGAACAGTGGAGCAGGCTTGGAGGGCCAAATGGCCTCCTTCTGTCCCTATTTATTTTGGTATTATAAAATCAGGCTGTGGAAAGGTCACCAGTGAATCACCTCCTCCAACCAAATGCTGGTGACAGACATCTGCCTGCTGAGAGCTGCTAGCCAATTAGAGACCAACAGATCTTGTGCTCAGCAGTGAACCAGCAGTGACTGCAGCAGGGAAAACACTGACCAGACTCCCAGGATCACAGGCCACAAATAATGTGGAGGGTTGGCAGTCCTGACCACATTGGTATAAAGATGGCAGTAAGTGTAAGGACTCTGTGTCTCAAATACCACCGCTTTCTTGATCTGGCAATGAGGGTCACTGACACTGAGGGCAACTGGGAATGAAACCACTGGCCAATAATTGCCCACTCAAGGACCCAAATTGGCAGTGAAGCAGGAAGATTGACTCTGGGAATTTAATCCTGGCAGCGGTGGGAAAGACCTAATTATACCACCATTGCCTCCATCACCCACCACCGCACCCCCCACCCTTCCATTTCCAGTCATGCCACCAGAGTCTAAATAACAATCATCAGGAGATACCTGTCTGGTTCCGTCAGTCTGGATTTCAAACTGTGTTACACAATGAGCCTGACTTTCAGACTACTTCTCCCTCCAATAAACAAGTGAAGAAATGGGAGTTCCCATGAATACAACATACTGGAAAAAATACCCAAACAAGGACCAGTTGCAAGGGAGAATTCCGACTGAAGTTGAGAGTCTTCAAAATAAAGAAAACGAAAAGTATAATTGCATTTGAGAGTGAAGTCATGAGCCTTTAACAGAACATTGAAATGCAGTAGTGCACCTTAACGATTGCACTATAAGTTTTATTAGACCTGATGGTGTCAGTGGTGGCTCAGTGACTTGTACTCTCACCACTGTATAAGAAGGCTGTGGGCTCCATTTCAGAGCTTCGAACATAAAATCTGGCACACCAAAGCGGCACTGAGGGAGTGCTTAGGCACTGTCCTCAATTAAATGTTAACTTATAAACCAAGGATTCAATAGGTCTATCAAGTGAACATTAGAAGTTCCCATGATAGTGTTTTGGCTAAGAGTAGGTATCCACACCAATATTTATCTTTCAATCAACATACTTTAAAAAAAGAGTTTCCACTCATTATGCTACTGCTGTTTGTGGGACTCTGATGTTTACAAAATAGTTGTGTTTGCTACACAAATATAGTGACTGCATTTCAAAAATACTACATTGGCTGCATAACACCAAGGGGCATCTTAAAATCATGAAAGGCACAATGTAAAATACACATTGTTTTATTTTGTTTAAATAAAATGTACATTTGTTTTAATGTAAAATTAACCACAATGAGAAATTGCATCTTATTACCAGCATTTAAATTAATGGTATAAATTTAACTACTAGAGTATCGCTATTTCTGGGACCTTCCGACATGGAAATTACCAAGCTGTGTTTCTAAATAATTTATTGCTTGTGAATCATCTTGAGATGTTTATGAGAGATACAATGAGGTTTTGTAGAAACACCCTTTTCTGTCCCTTCCACTGATCACTCCATTACTTTTGTTGGCATTTCCACAATCAATACAAATCTGTTGTTCTCAACTTCTTTCACCCTTTGACCAGTCAAAAGGACCAAAAGAACCAAAGACCAGCTACCAATCCTATCTTTCACTTTAACTCAGCGCTGCAAATTACTCACTAGAATTATCAAGAAGAATTTTTTTTTTAATTCACCGGTTGGACATGGGAGTCACTGACTAGGCCAGCATTTATTGTCCGTCCCTAGTTGCCCTTCAGAAGGTAGTGGTGACCTGCCACCTCGAACTGCTGCATCCACATGCTGTGGGTTGACCCACAATGCCCTTAGGTAGGGAATTCCAAGATTTTGAGCCAGCAACACTGTAGGAATGCTGATATATTTCCAAGTCACTGATGCTGCTTTTAGCAGTGAGGTGATAGCTAGTAAATTGGAGATCATTAGCCCCACAAGCTGTGCTCACAGGAGCCAATCTGGTGTGACATCACACAAATGGTTAAAAATCACACAACACCAGTTTATAGTCCAACAGGTTTATTTGGAAGCACTAGCTTTCAGAGTGCTGATCCTTCATCAGGTGGTTGTGGAGAATAAGATTGTAAGACACAGAATTTATAGCTAAAGTTACAGTGTGATGTAACTGAAATTATATATCGAAAAAGACCTGGATTGTTTGTTAAGTCTCTCATCTTTTAGAATGACCGTGTTGGTTTCAGTTCTTTCATACATAAATCGCAGAATTTTTTTTAAGAGTTACATTCTCAAGTGAACTTTAACAACTGGTGTCATGTTGGCCCTGATAATATATTGAAGGTGTTAGCTCCCTGTGTGAGGCTGTCTGTGCCCCAATGTTCAGACTGATTCTAATCTAAAAAACGGATTTACAGAATCTTACATGGACTCATGCAGTTTTTGAGAAAAGTAAAATGTAATTCTGCAAGTACAAATTCACCCCACAAACTTATATGTGTATGTGTGCACGTGAGTGTGTGTGTGGGGGGCAGTTGAGAGTGTCAGTGAGAGGGTGTGTGCATGTGTGTGAGTGTGAGTGTATAGGGGTTTAAGTCTGTGAGAGGGTGTGTGTGGGAGTATATGTGTGAGTGTATGAGAGAGAGTCTGCGTGAATGTGTGTGTGTGTCTGTCTGTGTCCGTCTGTCTGTGTATAGTGCAGTGGGGTCACCTGTGACATGAACCCAAGGTCCCAGTTGAGGCCCTCCCCATGGGTACTGAACTTGGCTATCAGCCTCTGCTCAGCCACTTTACATCACACTGTCAACTTTTGCTCTAAATTCTGTGCCTTACAACCTTATTCTCCACAATCACCTGATGAAGGAGCGGCGCTCTGAAAGCTAATGCTTCTAAATAAACCTGTTGGACTATAACCTGGTGTTGTTTGATTTTTAATTTTGTACACCCCAGTCCAACACTGATGTCTCCAAATCACACAAATGATGGCAATGAAGCTTCTCGAATATTTTCTCTGATGCCTTTAGCTATTATGATATACCTCTGTGATTTGTATTTAGACCAACTGATGGACCAGTCTTTGAGAAGGTCCAAAGTTGAGTTTACTGTTGGCCATGTGAGCACATGAATCATTGTGTACATTGACACGCTGCTCACTCTTTTAATGGAGGTCTTTGCAATTGAGCCCAATTACATGGACATCTGCCTTACAACCATTCACACTTTCTAACAAGAGTCCATGGTTAATGATCAGGAAATTGGCTGATAACCTCATCCTAATCCAGGACAGCAGTGATTTTGTGCACTGCTATTTTCCCTTCGCACTTAATCTAAGTGCAGCAACCACCCTGACCAGTATTGATCAGAGCAATGTCTTTGGCCACATTTTCATGTACACATTTCAACGCTGTTTCATTAGCTAGACAGTTTATGGACATCTTTAGTTACCAAATTCCTTAAACATTTGCCAACAAATTTGTTGCAATTCAATGTCTACAATTTCAGTCAGTTATCATAGCAGTGAAGTTCTAAGTTCCCCTAAAGTTTAATTTCCCTGAAACACACTCACAGCAAAAAGTCCCCAAGTCATTGACATGATCTCTGCTGATTCTGATTGTTGATTGGATAAAGATTAGCAAAGACTTAGCTAATGTTAGCCATGTTATCTGTAGAAATGTTGTGCTTCACCTTAGTATCCCTGAACTCAGGAATATCAATGAGGAGCCCAGACTATTGAAATCTGGAAAGGAACAAGAGGCTCAAATGGCCTTCATTCTCTGTTGAACCAAGTGAGTCAACAATCTCTTCTATTGCAATGATTCCAGTTCCTATTATTATTACGGTTTGGTTAATTCTGTTGGTTAGATAGCTGAGTTGTCATGCAAACTGATGCCAACAGCATGGGTTCAATCCCTGCACTAGCCAAGGTTACCATGAAGGACTTTCCTTCTCAACCTATCTTCTCAACTGAGACAAGTTGACCCTCAAGTTAAAATTGGCACCAGTTATTTCTGTAGTGAGGCAGTGGGATGATGGTGACTTTACCTTTATATAACTGGACAAGTCAGATCCCAGATTGCTGTCTAGCTTGATATATAATATTCTATTTTGGATTTAATGAGGTGGTCTTTCACCGAAACACAAGCACACAATGCTGCAGATCTGTATTGACCAATAACGCAGAAGTTTATTATGTACAAGAAATGATGAAAAAATAGAATAAACCAAACTATCTACATGTAATCAAAATTTAAATATTTCAAAAACACAATAGAATTCAATCCCATTAATCCCAAAAAGGCCTTATTTAACTGTAGTTTTGATTCCCCAATTTTGAGAGTCTGATGGCTTTATAGGGGACTTTCATATGACTGAACTTAGACATTGTCAGATTCGAACAACCACTAACAGCTTTAACCAAATGCTTCTGGTCTAGAATTTTTAAACTAAACTCCTAACACTGAGCTAAACTATTTATTAACAGTCCTACACTAACTCCTTTTTTCATGAGCAAATGCTTTACGCCTTTAGCATCAGCCAACACCTGCAAAGCTGCCAAACAAACTAAAAAAGCTTTCTTCAAGCTGTGGATGTTACCCCGAATCAAAAAAGAAAAACCAATCCCTGACATTTTCAACTAAACTCCTACAGCAAAACTCCTTATTTTTTGGCTGAGAAAAGCTTCCCAATGTAAGCAAAGACCCATTAGCCTCAGCAAACTATTTCTTTTGGACTTTTAAAAATACAAATCACCATAGATTCAGAAATTCCTACAAGTCGATCATGAAACCCATGAAATCACACAGAAAAATCCATATGTCACAAGCTTAAAATTCAAAACTGCAAAATAAATGTTGTTAAGATATAAATCACACACCTTACGTCAAATTATCATGAGATTGGATGTATCACAGCTATGTCCATTCCATGTCTTCATTCATAGACAGAAGTGAGGAATGAGAATTCTGGGTAAACTCCCCCTTCCTGATGTTGATTGTAATCCCAGATAATTGAACCAGGGACTACTTGATCTTTGTGATTCATCTACACACTGGATAACAGAATTGCTAAACTTTTATGCAATACATATTATAACAGTTGCATGCTTAATGGTCATTTGAGCATTTTGCCCATGGAATTGTATACAAATACATTATCAGTGACCTAGCAGAAAAGGGAAGAAAATAGGAGAAAGTAAATAAAAAAAGAATTTATTTTACTCCATGTAAATTTTAATGTTACTCTGATGCTTAAATTTTCCTGATCCATGAGTGTTCAAGGAAGAGATGTTGTCTTGTGACAATGTTGTTGGACTAATAATCCAGCTGTCCTGGGGACATAGGTTCAAATCCCATGATAAAAGCTTCTGGAATTTGAATGCAGTGAATAAATCTGGAAACTGGGTGGCACAGTGGCTCAATGGTTAGCACTGCTGCCTCATAGCACCAGGGACTCTAATGCAATTCCACCCTAGGGCAACTGGGTGCTCCAGTTTCCTATCCAAAAATGTTCAATTTAGGTGGATTGACCACGCTAAATTTTCGACAGTGTCAAGGGATGGATCAGCCATGGAAAATGTAGGGTTACAGGGATGAGTTGGGTCTGGGTGGGATGCTCTTTGTAGGGTTGTTGTGGATTTGATGGGATGATTGGCCTGTTTCCAAACTGTAGAGATTCTATTATAAAGCTAATCTCAGTAATGATGATCATGAAAGTACCATCAACTGTTGTTCGCCAATGTCCTTATCCGGTCTGATGTACACGTGACTGTAGAGTCACAGTAATGTAGTTGACTTTCAAATGCCTTATAAGGAATGGACAAAAGATACTGGCTTTGCCACTGATACCCACATCTCAAGAAAGACAGAAATTTTGATGGAAATCATGGAGATGGAGATATGAAACATTATATTCCCTTGCCAGATCATAGCTTAAATGTTGTACCCAGACCTGAATACTGCCTCATGCAACTAGAAAGTTTGTCTGCTACTGGTGTTGACAGTTTCCTGACCTGGTGTCATATTACAAATGTGTCACCCTTGACTACAATTTAAACTGATAAGCACTGAAGTTTCAGCCAAAGCTTGGCAACAATGGAGTCAAGGTCCAGAAGAGGGCCATCAAGGCAAGTGGCTGTTTTGAGATTTTAATTTCTTGCAGGCTAGGAGGAGCTGAGACAATGCCTCCACAGATTGCAAGAAAATGTCAGGCAACCCTAAGTTCAGATTGTCCTCACCTTGATTTCATGTTTCTGTTGTGATTCTCCACTGCCTTCCACTCTTCCCCACCCCTACACACACACACACACACAAAAAAACACTTGCTTCAGCACTATGGACCCATTCCACAGAATGAAATACTGAGATTACGTATCTGACATGGACAGACTGGCTGTTGATCAAGGGACGATGGAATTGCTGACACTGTAGAATCTTACAGCAGCAGGAGGAAGCACTATCTGGAAACAAAGACAGAAGCTTGATGGAAAAATAAGCAAAAAGTCAGTCTCTCTATTTTTCTTGATACTTTCTTGCCTTTGATCCACTGTCAAAACTATAACACTCCTGAAATTTAAGTTCAAGAGGGTATTGTTTTAATAAATGACTTTGAATTGTGAGCGGAACCCTATTGACTCCATATTGATGTAGCCAGGCCAAGTATAACTCTGATCCAACAGCAGAATTCCAATCCACCAAATCACTTCCTACTCATTCCAGTTACAAAGAAACCCTGATTCAAAAATACCACAAATGGATAATCCTGATGCGATTGCTAAATCACCTCCCAATCCTTCACACTTCAGCACTCGAGATATTGTCAATCAGTCACCAGAGGACACCAGCAGATGTTTCAAGTCAAACTGGCACATGTGATCAACAGCTCATCAAGACGATGTTTCTTAATATCTTGTGGAATAACAAATATGTGCAGCATATTGCTTTAATTTAGATTCTGCCACAAGATAAACATTGAACTGCAGGTACAAATAGTGTTAGTTCATTTCACATATGCACTTTCAGTGGGATCCAAGCATAATATTGACCTTTTTTTTGGAAAGTTTGACACATAGCAGGAATCAGTTGCCCTGGATGAAGCCTCCTTTAGACAGCTACGGCAATGTGATTTATTTTGATTAGTTGGTAGAATGATCCATACTCTGTCATATGGGATTGACCTAAAGGTCGCCAATGACATCATGGGTCCACCCAATATACTATTGAGTCATACTCAGAACAGAAAGGTCCCTGAATGAATTAATGACTGTGATTGGAGTTGTCAATTCATGTTGGACATATTCCTGGACAAGTCAGCACAAAATATGCTTTCCCAATACATTCACATGGAGTCATGCTGGTTCCCAGTCCAATCCAAAGCTAAATACACCCTTCATTATCCAATTGGGTGAGTCTAGACTGTCAGTCAAATAACTCTTTTCCTATTTTGGATATACTTATTGCTAACAACCAAAGTGTTCAAAGAATCCCCTTTATAAATGAAAAGCAACAATTGTTTTTTTCACTTACATTTTGCTTGTCAGGGTGTTAATTTAGTTTTTAATTCCTGCAGGCTCTAGGATAATCCGAGAGAGAGTTGGCACCCACTGTTCCCTCTGATTTATTTTTGTAATACACAGCCAATTAGTTTAAGCATTTGGGCCGTACAAACATGTGTGTTTATGTAAAAGGGTGGACCTGTGCATAGCTGGCTCATATTAAGCTATGTAATCTGTATTTTGGATCGTTTGCTGCCTCCAATCCCCCTTTCTACATTTCTAAAACAAAAATGTAATCAGGTTAAACAACCCCTGGTGAGGCTTATAACAAATTCAAAATCAATTGGTCAATGGAAACACACAGAACTGGAAAAAATACCTCTTGAAATCAAATCAAGATAACACTATTTGGAGTGAAGATACATCTGAGTCCTTGGGGTGAGCAAATCATCCTTTCGATACTAAATCTAAATGCTTGTCTAATGATCAGTGGTAGAAGATGGACCACTAGGGAATCTTAACTAGATAAAGCACTTAACGTACAGAACAAAATATAGTTTATCACAAAATATTAACAGGTACAGTTAACCTGAACTCGTTAGACATAAAATACAACTATCCACAGATATATTACATCTTTCTTCATCAGGATTTTGTGCAAGCTTAACTATTGCTTCACCCAAAGACATCATCAGATTGGGTGAGCTTCTGGAACATCAGCATTAACACATTCCAAAACCAATATCTTACACAACAGCCCAAATGTAATATTTTCAGGGTTCTGAGGAAGGGTCACTGTACCTGAAACGTTAACTCTGATTTCTCTCCAGACCTGCTGAGCTTTTACAGCAATTTCTGTGTTTGTGTTTGTTACTGTTTGGTTTGCTGCATGACCCAAATGGGTTTGGTAATCCTAGTGGAAGTTAGTAGCAAGAAGTTCTGTAATTGACCTCAGTGTCTTTGAACATGGGCAGAGGGAGGGAATGACAGGCAATGTTCCCATTCTTGATTGAAGACTAGTATCCCTACTCTATCCTCTTCACTGACAAGTGCCCATTAGAACAGAATCAGCAGCAGTGTGATTGTTAGTTGAACAGCTGGCATCCATCATTCAGCAAAGAATGATGACTTTAACAAAGTACTAGAACACTGGCAGCATCTGTGCCATTCTTTTCCAGCAGCTGCTGACTTATAGGCATGGCAAAAGCCAAGACGATAAAACAAACACATTTTGTTGTTCCAAAACTCTTGACCTATTCACTTAATTCTGACAGGTCAGTCAGGTGGACATCATAGAATATGAGTTCCCTGAATGGGGCTGTTAATCTGGCTGGGTGCTCTGGCTAGAGATTAAAAAAAACTGCAGATGCTGGAATCCAAGGTAGACAAGCATAAGGCTGGAAAAACACAGCAAGCCAGGCAGCATCAGGATGTGGAGAAGTCAATGTTTCGGGTGTAACCCTTCTTCAGTACTGGCAGCTCTGGCTGACAAATATAAACAGGAGTGACAGACATCCTGTTCACTCTGAGATCTGGCTCTGAGGAAGCTGGACTGGGATCAAGGACTCTCCAAGCGTAAATAAAGGGTGACTTAGCAATGGGATACAGGCTTCTGTGAAGTTATTTCAGTAGAGATGAGAGAAAAGCACGCTCCTAAAGAAATTCACTTGTAGCAGTTGTCTTTGAGTTGGAATAAACATTTCTGGCCTCAAGCCGTTATTTAGGAAGCTTGATTTGTTTGATCCTGCTGTTGAAGACTGAGACCCGTATATGGAAAGAATGCAGTATTTTTTCAGGTAAGTAACATTGGGGCAGATGAAAAGCAACGAGTAATTCTGGCAGTTTGTAAACCCACAGCATTTTTGGGTATTCGGAGCCTAACCTTCCCAGAGGCACCAGCTGCTAAAATTTTCAAGAGTTGACAGATTTAGCTAAGGAATACAGTTGAACCTGGGCAGTATTTTGTTTGGTTAGTCGAATTCCAGATAACCGAATGCTGGATAACATAGTTTAGCCGAGCATGGGGACCTTGCGATCTTGCCAAATAATCCGATATTCAGATAGTCGAATGCCAGATAATCGAGGTTCCTTGTATTGTGTCCCCATGCCTCTAATTCTAAGATGCTATCGGTTTTACTAAGCAATTCGAGAACCGGGGGAATTCATATCGGGATTTTTGATGAGGTTCAGATGACTAGTAGAGTCATGTGACTTTGGTTTAACACTTAATGAGATGCTGAGAGATCATTTGCTAAGTGGGAGTAATAAAAAGCACCTACTAGCTGAAGCCCAATTGGACTTCAAACAGAAACAGTTGGCTTTATCACTGGAAAATGCAGCAAATGGAGCATATGAGTTGTAGGGTATTCCAATGAAAGTGGACACTCACACCAGTCTGACTGAGCTTGGGGAACACCACTTGAGTGAAGGCAACTGCATAGATTCACACATGATTTATCCTGAACAGAGGGACTCCAGGTCAACCCACAGCAAAACCCCAAAACAAAGCTGAACCTTGGCCAAATAGTTAAAATTTCCTCAAGGATCCGGGCCAGCAAGCCATTGTGGTTGCTGACATGAGACAACAAAAGTGTCCTACTAGACAAAAATTGAGTAAGAGAACTCAAAGACAGCAATCCAGAAGAGTGCACATCCTGGAAAGTCCACCTATGTCCGGTTTAGAACAGTCAAATTGCTTAGCTCCAAATCAGAACCAATCAAAACAAACATCTGGTTAAATGGCCACCCGGTTCTAATGAAGATTGATACCAGCGTGGTCATTTCTGTGATTGCAGAATCAGTCTTTAACAAAATACACTCTGGATTCCAACCCTTAAGTTTGTGCAAGACCTCAGCTCGACCAGGGAACCTTTACCGATTAAGGATACAACTTTGGTCCTGGTGTCTTATGAGAAGTGGCTGGTTTAGTTACCACTGACTGTAGTAAAAGGTTCAGGCCCAAGCCTGATGGAGCAAAATTGATTGAGAAACATTCACGTAGATTGGCTCCACATTTTTCCATTAGAAAATGGCCCCCTGAGTAAAGTCCTAACTAAATCCCTGGATGTTCTTCAGGAAGGTCTAGGAAATATCAAAGGGGCCAAGTCCATCTTGCATGTTGACCAGGAAGCAATTCCTAAATTCTGTAAGGTCCACCCAGTGTCATTCTCCTTATGGCAGAATGTTGGAAAATGAAGGAATCGTCAAACCAGACCAGTTTGCGGAATGGGCAGCACCAGTCGTACCAACTATGAAGCCTGACAGGTCAGTTCACCTTAGTGCGTATTTTAAATAAATGATAAACTGCTTTTGGCAGCTGGATAAATACCCAGTCCCTCACAAACAGGAGATAATCTGCAAAGCTGGCAGGAGGCTGTCCTTCACGAAGCTGGACATGAGCCATGCATATGTGCAATTGTGATTAGTTGAGGATTCCCCGAAGTATGCTGCAATTAATACCAATAAGGGTTTGTATCAATATATGTGATTGTAATATGCCCTATTGTCAGCCTGTGCAGTTTTTCAGCAGACATTGGAGAACATTTTACAAGGTCTATTCCAGATTGCCATTTATTTAAATGACATGCTAATAACAGGGAAGACCAATGAGGATCACTTAGAGGACTTGGACATAGTACTTTGCCATTTCTCCCAGGCAGGCATATGCCCTAGAAGGGAAACAATGTGTGTTCTGGGCATCCCAAGTGACCTACCTGGGCTACAGTCGACAAGGTGGGGTTACACTTGTTGGAAGATAAAGTGAGGGTGACCAAAGATACCCCAGCTCCCATATCTGTAACAGAGCTTAGGTCTTTTCTTGCGCTGGTGAATTATTATGGAAAGTTCATACATAATCTGGCCTCCATCCTGGTACCTTTACAATCCACTCTTCAAAAAGGATCAGCCTTGGAAATGGTCGCATAACCAAGCCACAGGTTTTAGGAACGTGAAGAAACAGCTTTCATGGTCGATGGTGTTGGCACACTATGATCCCAAGTGAGATCTGGTATTGACGTGCGATGCCTCCCCATAAGGCATCAGGGTAGGATTAGTTCATAGGTGTCCCAATGGAGAGAAACACCCAATAGCATATGCATCCAGGACTTTAGCTAATACAGACCGTAAATATGCCAAGATAGAGAAAGAAGATTTGGCAGTCATACTTGGGAGTCAGGTAGTTCCATCAATACCTTTGCGGATGTAAATTTGTAATAATAACAGACCACAATTCCTTGCTAGGTCTTCTTAAAGTGGACAAGGCAGTGCTGCCCATTGCTTTAGGCCAAATTCAGCGGTGGGCTGTAATACTCAGTGCTTTTAATTACAAGTTGTAACATCATCTGGAAGGCCAAGCAACAAATGCAGATGCATTGAAACACCTCCAGCTGGCAGATACACCACCAGGGGTATCACCACTGGAACAGTCCATAAAGGTTCTGAATTTTCTGGACACACAGTCATAGCTGACAATATAAGACCTTGGATGCAGAAGAATCCAGTCCTGGCAAAACTGAAAGAGCTGGTGTGATGGAGGAAAACAAAAGGCCGTCACAACCAGAATTGAAACCTTTTTGGACCCAGAGAGACCAGATTGCAGTCGAAGATGGCATATTATTGTGGGGAGCAAGAATGATTGTCCCGAGCAAAGGTCACCACCAGATACTGACTGAACTGCACCAGTCATCCAGGGGGTTTCCAAAATGAAGATGTTAGTAAGAAGTTATGTCTGGTGGCCAACATTGGCTGCAGACATAGCTGCATTGGTGGAGCCGTGTCCAGAGAGCCAGCAAAGACAAACTTTACTGCTAGCAGCTCCCCTACATTTGTGGGAATGGCTGGGTAAACCCTGGACTTGGTTGTATGTTGACTATGCTAGTCCTTTCTTGGGCTCAATGTTCTTAGCCATTGTGGATAAACACTCAAAGTGGCTGGATGTGCATAGAGTTCATTTGTCAAACATGGGGACGTCGATAGATAAACTGTGAGCATCATTTGCAACACACAGATTCCCAGAAGTGCTTGTCATAGATAACAGGCCATCATTTACTAGCAGGAAATTAGCAGGGAAGTTGGGTTCATCATATAAGGACAGTTCCATACTATTCACCATCCAATGGTCTTGGAGAAAGAGCCATCCAAACTTTGAAGGCAGACTCAAAGAAATAGCCTACAGCTTTACTACATATCAAACTCTCCTGGATCCTATGTGCTGACAGGACCACCCCTCATACAACTACAGCAGATAGCTCCAGCAGAGTTGCTCATGGGGAGTAGACTCTGCATCAGGTTAAATTTGACCTTCCCAGACCTGGCAGGGGGAGGGTGAAATGGCATTAGGAACACCAATGTCAGACTCAAGACACCTCTAAGTGAGAGAGATAGTATATTTCATGAGATGAATTTTGGTGGACGGACCATGGGAATTTCCCTGCATGTGTAAGAAGTCCAGTCGACGCTGGGTCAGGTCCATTGATGTATAAAATTTGGGTAGGTGTGACAGTCCTGTACAAACATATGGACCATATGAAAGCTGCAAACTCACAAACGGTGCAGGAGGCACAACATGCCTGGCTCCTCACCAGCCTTTCCAAACGTTCCAGAGCCTGTGGGTTCTCCTGCTCCATCAAGAGTTGAAGTTACCTTGAATTCTGAGGTGGACATGGCAGATGTTGCCTGAAGAAGAGAATGAATTTCTTCTGAGATGTTCCAGGTACAAGAGACAAGCTGCTGTGCATTACACGCCGTTCGTATCAGCGGCAGAGTTGGTGGAACCTGACCTGGTTCTAAAACTCTCCAGGAGGAGCTACAAAAAAAATGAACTGGCCTATGTCCTTGGAGTCAGAGGGTGAGGGATGCAGTGATTGTAATGAGATCAGCCAGTGGACCCTCATAGAATATTAGTTCCCTGATTCGGGCTGTTAATCAGGGAGCCCTGATATAAATAGAAGTGTCAGAGGTTCTGTTCATTCTGAGAGCTGGCTCTGAGGGAGCTGGATCAGTTTCAAGGACTTTCCATGTGTAAATACAGGGTGACTTGGTGATGATATCAGCCGCTATGGAATAATTTCAGTCTAGTAATTCTAAATAGTCAAGGATCAAATTATAGTTTCTAATAATTAACTGAATCTTTGTAGATGAGTAAGAGTCGAAAAGTGTGGAGCTGGAAAACCACAACAGGTCAGGCAGCATTGAGGAGCAGGAGAATAAACCCTTCATCAGCAATGTCCTGATGACCTGCTATGCTGTTCCAGCATCATACTTTTTGACTCTGATCTCCAACATCTGCAGTCCTCACTTTTTCCAAGGTGACTGAGACACTAACTTGAGCACTTTGTGCTGCTGCAATCCTCTGTTTTAGGATAGGCAGAAAGGATGGGGGCAAGGGAAAGTTGATTGTGTGAGTCACACCTTAAATTGAAAGATATCTCTATTATCAGCCAGTGACAGTTCTAGCATGATCTTCCAATTTGTACATTTCTGTACCTGATTAAACATGACATATGCCACTTAGCCATTATTATTACTCGTGTTACCATTAAGGTTCTGTGAACATATAATCCAATACCCTTTCCTCCACATTACTCTGTATTCTCCCTTTGACTATTTGATTGCATTGTTGCACATTTCAAAATGCATTATGTTTTTCCATGAATTGATTCTACTTTCCACATTTCTGCCCTACTGATCAGACCATTCTTCAGTCTAAAACATCCTTCCTCACAGTTAACCACACATCCAATTTTGAAACACCTGCAAATTCTCCTAATTGTTCCTATAAGTTCAAGTCTAAATCATTTATAGAAACTACACAAAATAAGGGATCAAGTATTTCTCACTGACATGAAATATAGAACAGTACAGCACAGAAACAGGCTCTTCAGTCCACCATGTCCGTGCCAACCATGTCTGTGCTGACAACAACCTTTCAGTTAAAAAATGCATGTCACACATAATTTTTTTTTCTTTCCACAAAGCCAATTTTGGGTTGAATTTACACTCGAGCAAAAATGACACTGTCAAGTGCACAGAGAATAATGTTCATATTCCAGTTTAACTACAGCAACTTATGATATATTTTGTAGATGAACTTTGCAGCCTCCCCTTCAATACTCTCAAAGTCAATTTTTTCAGCTCATTTCCTTGACCATACATATCCCGTATAGTCACAACAGGTTAAGAAGGGTCTAAAGGTTAATTGTCAAAACGCATTTAAACATTTAATAAGGTCATGAATTCTACTAAACTCATCAATGAATTCAACTAAGTCCAACAATATCCTACAAACATCAATGATTTTTACATAATTAAGACAAAGACAAAGGAGATTGTTTGCAGAGTATGATATAGACTGAAGGTAGAGGGTGCAATTGTTTAAGCCTAGGAACAAAACTTGGAGGGTTCATCAAAGTGATAAAGGAGCAGTGCTCCGAAAGCTTTTGATTTCAAATAAGCCTATTGGACTACAACCAGGTGTTGAGTGACTTCAGACCTTGTCCACCCAAATCTAACACAAGCACCACCACATCATTTTAAATCTTGCACCTTAAGGACTTTGTTTGTAGGTTTTCTTTAATTCATTCATGGGATACTGGCATCTCTGATTGGGCCAGCAATTATTAGCCACCCTGAGTTGCTCTTGAGAAGGTGAAAATTAGAGGTCTTGCTTCTTGATCTTTTTTGTATTAGACTCTCTCCCTTACTATATGTATATAGGCTGTGGATGCTGGAATCTGAAACACAGAAAATGCTGAAGAAATTCAGCAGGTCTGGCAGCATCTGTGGGGAGAGAAACAGATTTTTCATTTTAAGTTTGCTATTACTCTTCTTCAGAACTCTACAGATTCTGCCAGATATGCTGAGTTTCTCCAGCATTAATACCGGTGTTTGTGTAAGATTATTTGATGTGTGTTTCTTTTTATATTTCTTGGCATTAGTAAAGAATAAGATTCTTCTTTATTTCACTGAAAAACATAATAATTAACTTCGACTTTGATTCTGGGCAACGAATGAGCTACATTTTTATTGAAGTGTGATATAACTGCATGCTAAAAAGTATTAAAAACTTTGTTGTGACTAGTTGAGCGGTTAAAAAGAGGGGAATTGGTGCATCCCTTTTCACCTGATTGTAGGCCATTTAGGTTTATTAATAGAACTATTGAAGACACCCATGCAATTCTCATAATATGATTCACTGGCTTCCAGAGAAGAGAGGAATATGTTGAAAAGGATTTGCAGGTACTTTTGATGAAGTATGTAAGATTCCAGTATGGTTATAGCTTGACAAAAGTACTAATGAAATGCAGCTCATCATATTCAAACAACATTATATTTTAAATTTGATTAATCCTGACATTCTCTGACACACTACCTTTACTGACAGTCACACAGCCATTGGTTGGAATTTGGGATGTTAAAAATGTATTATTGGGTAGTGATGTTGTTAGAATGGCCAACATTTATTGCCCATTCCTCATTGCACTGAGAAATTGGTATATCAACTCTTTCTTGAACCAAAGCATCTATCATTCTACAGAATTGTTTGATACAGCTGAGTGCTTTTCTGGCCACTTCAGTGAATAGTTAATACATTAATGGATTACGTGAAAGGATGAAACATCATAAAGAAATATTGTACTGAGTTTAGAGTTACACTTAGAGAAGATTTGGCTAAGGACAGTAGATTTATTTCTCTACAGCATGAGTCAATCACTTACATTTTCATGACAGTCTAATAGCTGTAGGGTCATTTACACTAGCACCAGGTCAGCCAATGTGATTCAGCATCATCACCAATAGGAACATCACCGGGAGCCATCAGAGATTTAGATGATGATACATTAAACTGGCTGCATATAATACTAGGTATTTGCCAGGCTGTGCTGACAGATACGAGCTGAAAATGTGTTGCTGGAAAAGCACAGCAGGTCAGGCAGCATCCAAGGAGCAGGAGAATCGAAGTTTCGGGCACGAGCCCTTCTTCGGGAAGGGCTCATGCCCAAAACATCAACTCTCCTGCTCCTTGGATGCTGCCTGACCTGCTGCACTTTTCAAGCAACACATTTTCAGCTCTGACCTCCAGCATCTGCAGTCCTCACTTTCTCTTGTGCTGACAGATAGCAGGGGATTCAGAAAGATTTCAGAATTATTTTCATTAAGTGGAATACCCATTACCTTTTATTTTCCAGATGTTTCCCTAGAAGTGCACAGAATTGATTTAAGTCCCATTGAAATAAATACATAGAAACTGTCACTCATTGGCCCCATGAGTTGCTTCAAGGTGTACTGTCAATGTTTAAGATACTTGTCCATTCAGGACTTTTGTTTTGCTACATTTTGTTGCACTTTGTTCATTTGTGTTTGCTTTTTACTTTTTCTTTTCTCAGAGACATCAGGTGCACTAACACTCAAGTTTGGTTCTGCACCATCTATAGTGACACCTTTCAAAAGTGAAATTAATCTGAGGTTTTGTTTGCCATCACATGCAAGAAAATGTGAAGAAATATCCTTTCCATTGGGTGTAAGTAATCCCATGACACTATTTTGAAGAATGCAAGGACAATTATTCACATTGATTGATATTCATCCTTCAATTAACATCACCATTCAGATTATTTAATCCAACTGAGACAGTTGAGGTGGGGGTGTGTAGAGGGGATGGTGGTAGTATTTTTACAACTAGCGACTGCACCATTGATTAAGATCAACAACCAGATCCTAGAAAATGTGGCAGCCTTCTGTCATAGACATAAACAAGAAAATTTATCTAGTAGTCTATCACTAAACTAGTAATCTGGAGACACCAATAATGTTCTGGGGACTTGGGTTCAGATCCCACCATGGCAGATGGTAGAAATTGAATTGAATAAAAATCTAGAATTAAAAGTTTAGTAATGCTCATGAAACCATTGTAAATTACAGGAAAAGTCCCGTTTGGTTCACTTCTGTCCTTAAGGGAAGGAAAATGCATTCTTGAGAGCAATGTGGTTGACTCTCAACTGCCCTCTGGGCAATTAGGGTGAGCAATGAATACTGGCCTAGCCAACGATGACCATATCCTGTGAATGAATAAACATAAAATCAGGCATTGGATTGAACAATCAGCTCAGAAGTCAGAAAGCTGGAGTGGGAACAAGCCTTCCTCGATTTTGAGGGAGTGCCTAAAAAGAGGAGACTTGTGAGAGCTTGCTTGCTAAAATTAGCCATTTCATTTCTACAATGACTATACTTCAAATGTATTTCATTGTTGCAAAGCATTTCTTGACATTTTCTGTCCATCAAAGGCACTATATAAACAGAAATCTTTTATTTTTCTTAAAATTAAAAAGTTACCTTTTCTATAAAACTCTTAACAGACCCATCTGGATCAAAGAGATTTACTTTTATCATCTGGACTTGACTGGAGAAACATTTTCCTAAACTACCATCTCTTTCAATATGAGATACAGCAACACCAAGGTCAGAGTAACTATGGTAGCAAAAGTGGCTAGTATATTGCAAGTTACCTTGATTGACTTAATCAACTAATGTGCAATGTGTCATTGGATACATCAGCCAATGATATTTGGCTTGCCAGGGCTAATGATTTCATAATTTTTCCAATGGAAAACTGCCAGCAAGAAGTTGTGGCCAGCTTTCCAAGAGCACTAGACCCCATCGATGAAAACCATGTTACTGTTGTGGCAATTTTCTGGCTTCCATGAACAGAGGCGTCTTTCATTCCAGCAATGTGCAGGTGGTCCAGGACTGGCAATGTCTAAATCTGGAAATTGCTGCTGGAAAAATCAGAGCACTTTCCTTCCACAGCACCCTTCTGAGCTGTTCAAAGTTCAAGTACTGAGAGAGCCGATGAGGAGGTTGAGCATCCTTTCACTTAATGCTGTGACTGAGAAACTCGGAACCATAGCTCAATGAATCTTATATATACTGCCTTTCATTGTATTTGGGTTCTGGCAGCTGACTGTGATGGTCTACAATGGCCACTTACCAACTTCACTTCTGCTTCGTACAGAAGCCAGGTAGCGTTCAATCATCTCAATAGTCCTGGAAGTGGATGGTGTTAGGAGTAGTGTGTGTGGCACTGCAGTTCTGCAATGTGCTGTTTTGTCCATCATCTACTAGCTTGGTTGTTCCCTCCTCCTGCACATGAAGAAGATGGTGTTACCTATACAGAGTTTTTAAAGAGAGTTGAATCAACAATCCTGTTGAGATCCATAAACTGTTTGGAAGTGCAAAAGTGACAACATGCGAGCGACAAAGTTATTATTATTCCGTATTATGTACACCTTGTCCCACTATGGACTCGAGGCCCAAGATCTAAGTATCAAATCTTCAATTTGCTGGGTCATTTGGTAGTCTCCCATTGGTTATGTATTACTCCCATCCATTATGGGTTGCCTTCTTCTGAAAATAGACATAATGTGATGAACTGCTGCGTGTTTGAAGTGCACAGATGCAATTACTCTGCATTCAAGTCTATGTGAGAATCAATGAGCCAAGAGCTGATACATCACTGTTCGTAGAAGCGTTAACAATGGTCTTGATTCCTCCAGTTATCAGCTGAAGATACCTTTGGCAGCAAGAAAGAACATCTTGCATCAATAAAATCTGCAATGTTTTAATGTATTCACAAAAGCTGGACAGCTTTCTACATTTCAAAGGTCAAATGGCAGAAGTAGATTTTGTGTTAAATCTTTTATTTCTGTATCTGAGGCTTGAAATAGATTCCTAGATGGTCAAACCTCCCCAAATTGGAAAATGTCTTTTTCATATAAAATGTTATTCCTTCTCCCTGGAAGAATGCACAACTGGTACAAGGTTTCCTTCAACCTATGCAATTGCACAGACTATGGATTAATGGATGATTTCAAATATTATTGTAGAGTCATAAAGCACAGAACCAAACCCTTCAGTCCAACTCGTCCATGCCAACCAGGTATCCTAAACTGGACTAGTTCCATTGGCGATTAAGGGATTTGACAGCATGGATAAAAGTGGGGGAATCTTGTTGCAGCAATTTTACAGCCGCTCTCCATGCTGCTGTTTATGAGGAAGTTGCTGCCTCATTAAATGTAGGAAACAGCAGAACCTGCTTGGTCGAATGTGGAAAAGGAAACCATTTCCTGTCTAACTAGAACAGCCTCTTGCAGTTAACAAGAGAAAAATAAGTGTATGAATTTCTTCAGCGGAGGGTAGTTAATCTGTGGAACTCATTGCTGCAGGGGGCTATGAGGGCCACGTCATTGAGTGTATTTAAGACAGAGATAGATAGGTTCTTTATCAGTAAGGGGATCAAAAGTTACAGAATGAAGGCAGGAGAATGGGGTTAAGAAACATATCATCATGATCATATGGTGGACCTAGTTCGATAGGCTGAATGGCCTAATTCTGCTCCTATATCTTTAGATTAGATTAGATTACTTACAGAGTGGAAACAGGCCCTTCGGCCCAACAAGTCCACACCGCCCCGCCGAAGCGTAACCCACCCATACCCCTACATCTACCCCTTACCTAACACTACGGGCAATTTAGCATGGCCAATTCACCTGACCTGCACATCTTTGGACTGTGGGAGGAAACCAGAGCACCCGGAGGAAACCCACGCAGACACGGGGAGAATGTGCAAACTCCACACAGTCAGTCGCCTGAGGCAGGAATTGAACCCAGGTCTCTGGTGCTGTGAGGCAGCAGTGCTAACCACTGTGCCACCGTGCCGCCCTGATGTCAGCAAATATTGATAAGATAAACATTGTATATAGAGACGTTGAAAAGGACCAGATGTCAGGATTTATTCCTTCAAGATCCAAGTCGGAACAGACTTAGTTGATTGGTAGATATGAGACACAAGGAAAAACTTTTCACGCAGTGGTTAATGGGTATCTGGAATTCGCTGTCCAGTTTAGTGCATGAAGCAGAAACCCTTTAATAGAAACCTGGATCTACTTTTGATGTGCTGTAACCAATAAGGCTATAGGCCAGCTGCTGGAAAGTGGGATTAGAATGGGCATAAGAAATAAGAGAAGGAGTAGGCTATCTGCCCCATTGAGCCTGCTCTGCCATTCAATAAGATTATAGATGATCTTTTTGTGGACTCAGCTCCACTTACTGGCCCACTCATCATAACCCTTCATTCCTTTACTGGTCGAAAATCTATCTTACTTTGCCTTAAAAACATTCAACAAGGTGGCCTCAACTGCTTCAATGAGCAGGGAATTCCACAGATAGACAGCTAGGTTACTCAGCCAGCACAAGTATCTTGGGCTGAATGGTGTCTATCTGAGCTGTAACTTTTTCTGTGGTTCTATTTTTTCACGTAGGGGGTGGTGGGCTGCCAGAGGAAGTGGTGGAGGCTAATATAAATGCAATATTTAAAAGGCATCTGGACGGGTTTATGAATAGGAAGGGTTTGGAGGGATATGGACAGAGTGCTGGCAGGTGGGACTAGATTGGGTTGGGATATCTAGTCGGCACAGACGAGTTGGACTCTATGATTTTATGACTCTAAGTCTGCACGACATCATCATAATGGGTGATGAAATGGCACTCCTTCGTGTTAACCCGTATAGACTGTCATACAACAGTTTGGCTGTGTAGGTGTCTCAAAATAGGGCTCGATGCCTTATGAAGAGGAAGGGGAAAAATAGATAGAAAAGACTCTCAATTTGTTTTTGCTACCACTAGCAACAGAGGTGTACCCGCACGTATTTCATCTCAGCATTGCAAAGCTCAATACATCCCCCTAGACCCCATCCAAATTTGGATGACCAAAACCTATAACTCACATTCACTTTTTCTTGATTGTAGAAGATTAAGAAATGTTGTGGTTCTGTTCGCCAAGCTGGGAATTTGTGTTGCAGACGGTTCGTCCCCAGCACAGAAGAAACATCGCAGAAGCGCTTCACAGGAGGCTCCCAAGCGCTGAGAATGTCACCTAGACAGGGGACGAAACATCTGCAACACAAATTCCCAGCTCGGCGAACAGAACCACAACAACGAGCACCCGAGCTACAAATCTTCTCACAGACTTTGAAGATTAAGAAATTATTTTATTGAGATGTTTAGATGATTGAAGAAGTTAATTAGGTGTGACGAGAGGTAGAAATTGTTTGCTTTGTTGGGACAATCCAAAACAGGGAGACATAAAAAGAGAGCTTGGCTGTTTGGGGAGATGTCAGTTCGAAGCATTTCCTCACATGGAAAACTGGAATTCTCACAACTAAACACAGTCAAGTCATGGGTCATTGGAAGATTGATAGATATTTGTTAGGCAGGGACATTAAGGGATTTGGAGGTGCATAGACAGTTAAGATCAACTTTAAATTAATTGAATGATGGAACAGATTTGAAAGGACAAAATGACTGTGTTTAGTTCATTTATAATTCAGAGACCACAATTCATCCAGGACAACTTACCATGCTCAAACTGTAAGGGGGCTTACATTTTGCTTGATTTTTGGCTTATCTCCATCTGAATCCAATTTTACTTTCCCCATTGCAACAAATAAAAGCAGCTATTCCTCATTGCATCTTGATCAACTGTGATCTAAGAAGCTGCCACACAGGATTCCAGACCCATAAACAAATATGAATAATTAGTTCATTTCAAAATGCTGCAAGAAATTGGATGAGGCTAAAGGTGCCTTTAAATCACATTTGAATACAATAGATTTATTAAGTTATCAACTCAGAAGATGACCATTCAGTTCATCATGTCTCTTTCATAGGACAATTCATGACTGACTTTTGTTGCAATTTGCAGATGTGATTACAAGCCACAATAAACGTTGTCACCAAAAAAGTTAATAGTGAATAACCAGGGATGAGACACTTTGAACCAGCAAATCTGCCAGTCTGACTACCTAATCTTTCCAGAGTCTCTGACATTCCAATAGAAAGGGAGACATGTATTGGAATTAGTTGAGTCAACAGATTTATTAGGTGAAAGTGAGGACTGCAGATGCTGGAGATTAGAGTTGAGAGTGTAGTGCTAGAAAAGAACAGCAGGTCAGGCAGCATCTGAGGAGAAGGAGAATCGATGTTCCGGGCAAAAACCTTTCATCAGCCCTGAATCACTCCTCATTCCTTGGTGTTGTTGACAGTCCAGAAAAAATTATTGCTTCTCTTTCCTTCTGAATGGACTGTTTTGAGGTCCCTACTACTCATATACTCTTTAGACCTGCAACATGTTACAATCATAGCCCCATTCCCTCATGACGAGTGTGGTGGCACGGGACTGGCAGATCAGCCAGCTCTGCCGTGATTAAGTCCATTGTGGGAGGGCCTGTAACCAGCCTTTCCAATCAGTCACTAAGTGAGAGTCCAGGTTAGGGTGCCATCTCACTGCTGGTGTTTAGTCTTTGAAATCCAGAGCTTTCCAATTTGGTCTTACTTCACATCTTCATGACATTACTGACCCTCAGTCAACGCCCCACCCTCCACCATCTGGCCTAAAACTGCCTGCCAAAGATTTGAAGACATTTGGATTTTTCTTTCTTCAAATACTTAATTATATGTGTTGGGCAATTGGATCTTTCAAAACTTCACCCCTTCAAAGTGTCAGTAAAGAGGTAGGCCACTGCCTGAAGCTTTGCTTCGTTCTGTCTTACTAAACGT
This sequence comes from Chiloscyllium punctatum, assembly GCF_047496795.1. Lineage (NCBI taxonomy): Eukaryota > Metazoa > Chordata > Chondrichthyes > Orectolobiformes > Hemiscylliidae > Chiloscyllium > Chiloscyllium punctatum. Next base: position 54,256,568 of record NC_092786.1, read on the forward strand.
AAGGTTACTTCTGGTATGACAACTCTGTCGCTCTAGGAAATCCTCTCCACCCCCAACAAATCCTGGTGACACACTTCAGATTCTTCGGATCAGTTACGGTGAGTGGGTTCCCATGGTAACAGCAGAAACTGTGCACATTCAGAGCCGACTCTCAGGTGCTTGTTTTATTTTTAAACTGTGTGTGGCTTGTGGGAGAATTACTGTGGTCAAGATATGATATACATGGATTCATTTCTTATTCCATGTAAATGGTATTGTCAACATTTATTTGAATTTATGTTGGATTGTACACATTGGAGATTCTCAGAATAATGAGGGAGTATTGTGTATGTGACATAACTGATGGAATGTCCATGTATGTGGCAGGAATGTTGTCCCAGCCCCCATTATTTAATGGCCTGTTGCCATTCACTCCTCATACCCAGAGCTTCTGAGGTCAAACTGCAAGTGAGACAGGCAGGACAGCAAGAGGATTTTGGTTTTAAAATTACAGTGCAGTGAATTATGTAACACATGCCAGAAAAAACTTAAAAAGGGGGTCAGGCTGTTACATCCCATCATCTTCTTCCTGTCTCCCACCCCCACATTTGGATAAGATTTGTACCCAGCAAATCAAGAGAGACTTGCATTTATATAGTGCGTTTTATGACCACGTGGTGTTCCAAAGTCAATGAAGTACTCTTGCAGAGTGGTCATACTTGTGATTTTATTTTATTATTTGTCCATGGAATGTGGGCACACTGGCTGGGCCAGCATTTGTCACCCTTCACTAATTGCCCCTTGATTTGAGTGATTCATCAGGGCCATTTTCACAGAGCAGTTACATTGCTATGAGTCTGGAGTCACATGTAAGCCAGACCAGACAAGAATGGCAAACTTCCTTCCCTAAAGAACATGAGTGAACCAAATAGGCTTTTACAATTATGGACAATAGGTTAGTTTACTTTTCATATTCCAGATTTTGACAGAATTCAATGTTCACTGTCTGAAAACTTAAAGACATGTCCCCAGAGCGTTAGGCTGGAGGTTCAGGATTACTAATCCAGTGATGTTACTGTGCCACTGCTTCCATGGTTTCTGCACAGTAAGAGGCCATTCAGCCTGATCAGTCCATGCCAGCACAATTCCACTGGTCCCACTATCACTTCCTTTCCCTGTGAACCTATAAAAGTTGCCTAACAAAAAAAAACACAGCAGCCAGGTAGCACAAGTAAAGATCTAACGATGTGATAATGAGCAGTGAAATGTTTCAATGACGCTGATTGAAAATGTAGCCCTGAAATCTTTCACATCCACCCAAGAGGGTAGATGGGATCCTGGTTTTGCATCTCATCTGTGAAACAGAAACTCCAACAGTTCAACTCTCCATCTTTACTGAACTGGTGCATCAACTTAGACATCTGTACTCAAACCTTGGAGTGGGATTATGATACAAACCAAATCTCCTTACAGACAGGAGAGTATGCTCACAAGCTGACACTTACTGCCTGTATTACCATGGGACTCAGCCCCTCCAAGAAGAGGCAGCTCGATAAGGTTGAAATGGAGGGACAATTGAGCTGTGTATTAGGCTATTCAGAACTACCACTATATGAGTGACCTCAATCAGTCAAGACTTTTGTGAAATGACCCATTTACCGTCATAACAAAGTTCCTGGTTATCAGCAGGAGGTTCCATATTAATAGATAAAGGGATGATGAATTATGAAAGAATCCGTCTATAGAGATCAGTAAACAGGACTCGAAGCTAAGTTCTCATATATTGTGGCAAACACCACCAAACTCTTTGTCAAATCTCTTACCTACCTTAAATACTGAACATTTATATCATAAAATGCACAAGTGTGTACAAACTATTCAATTTGTGCCAAAAATCTCAATAAATTTGTTCGAAACAATTGTTTGTAACTTAAAGAACTACCAACTCATGAGTGCCCTCTTTCTGTGAGATAATTAAAGTGTGAGAGATTCAAAGCTAATGCAATTATTTTTAAAATAGTTTAATTTGACTCCACATCCTCCAGTTCTCCTCATTCCCTCTGGAGCACTCTGCCTGAGGTGCATATTCACAGGCACCTGTCAGCCTGTGAATATGCCCTATTTACTGTTCTCCATATATGAGTCTGCGCTTACTGCACCATTGAACCATGTGACTTTCTGTCGGAACACAACCAACTAATGTCCACATACTTGGGTAGTCCATCTTAGTTGAGGGTAATGTTGTAAAACTGAGTGACATCAAATTGACTGCTTGATTTACTGCAGGGCCGAGATTGTTTTCCACTCACCGATAGAAAGGACATTTGTGTGTCATGTATTAATGGGTGTTTAAATAGGCACATAGGGTGAAATCTTGTTAAGAATGCAAGATCTACTGGGTTCAAATCTGAAACCAAACCTTTGCTTTCTTAACAAGAAAGAAAAACTTGAATTTATATAGTGCCTTTCACAAGCACCAAACACCACATAATGCTTTACAAGTAATGAAGTACTTTTGAAGTATAGATTCAGTTGCAATGCAAGAAACATGGCAGTCAATTTACACTCAGCAAGCAAACAGGAATGTGAAAATAATAAGATAATCTTTTTGTGAAGTTGATTAAAGCATAAATATTGGTCTGGACACCAGGGATACCTCTCTTCCTCAAAAAGGTTCACAGGATCTTTTGTACCCATCCTAACAATACCATCATTTAACATTTCATCTGAAAAACAGTACCTCCAACAATGCAACGCTTCCTCAATATTACACTGGTCTGTCTGCTTAGATCGGATGTCTCCCCAATGGCCTCCTCTACATTGGGGAGACAGGCCGCCTACTTGCGGAACATTTCAGAGAACACCTCTGGGACACCCCCACCAACCACCCAACCGCCCCGTGGCTGAACACTTTAACTCCCCCTCACACTCCGCCAAGGACATGCAGGTCCTTGGCCTCCTCCATCGCCAGACCATGGCAACATGACGCCTGGAGGAAGAGCGCCTCATTTTCCGCCTAGGAACCCTCCAACCACAAGGGATGAATGCAGATTTTTCCAGCTTTCTCATTTCCCCTCCCCCCATCTTATCTCAGTCCCAACCCAACCCTTCTTGACCTGCAATCTTCTTCCCGACCTCTCCGACCCCACCCCCTCTCCGGCCTATCACCCTCACCTTAACCTCCTTCCACCTATCGCATTCCCAACACCCCTCCCCCAAGTCCCTCCTCTCTACCTTTTATCTTAGCCTGCTTGGCACACCCTCCTCATTCCTGAAGAAGGGCTTATGCCCGAAATGTCGATTCTCCTGCTCCTTGGATGCTGCCTGACCTGCTGCACTTTTCCAGCATCTCCAGTTTTACTCCAACATCAACAATCACAGCTAACATGAACCATCTTGTATTCTGCAAAAAAAAACTCTGGGCAAGAATCAGGAAAGAGAGCACTTGCTGGTTTACAGTGTCACTGAACGTCCTTTTGTTAAGATTCAGTGCACACCGGAGCAGTGCCTTAACCCAAAAATTTATTGAGTGAATTGAAGTTTCAAATCTGTTACCAGACAAAATTACTGTAACTGATAGAATGACAAGAAAATTGACTGGAGTAAATCTTTAAACTAAGGAACCAATGGGCTGTTTCAGATTAAAATGATAAACACAATATTCACGAAGGAGAATTACAAATGTTTAAGAGGGAGGTTGAATCCCCAAATTAAATATAAGCTTCCCCCATGGTTTACTGGATTCATAATGTGGTACTGAGCCTGCAGATGAGAGATCTGAGACTTGATTTCTGGTCCACAGCCACTGAAGCCAATTGCAATTTCTCTACTGTAGCTCCAACCAAATCAACAAGCTCCCAACAGACCAGAGGGTTGGATTCAGCTCCACACTCATAGCAGTTACAAATGCCTTAGTGTTTAGCTTCTCCTTTGCACAACAGTTTCTCCCTTCATGAGAATTAACTTAGATTAAAAAGTGTGGACAGCAACTTTCAAAAATACATAGGTCACTTCATCGGGTGAGTGATGGAAGGCCTGTAAATGAATCAAATAACTTACTGTATTATCTTACTGCCATACGATTCTGCCATACTAAAATATGATTCCAACTTATATTCTGCAATTGTCTTTCTTCTCACTCACCATTCCAGATTCTCCCCTTTCCTCCACTCTTCAAAAGTAATGAAATATTTCAAGACATTGTCATGATCATGGATCATAATCCCAGATTCCACATGGACACAATGAATTCCAGCTTGTGTTTTTATTTAAAAGATGTCAAAATTGCTGCAGATGTAAATTCAATGGTTGTCTAAAGAGACAGAGACCTGGAATGTCATACTTGATGCGGTGTCAAGGAAACTTGAAAAAGATAAATTTAAAAGGGGGAGATGCACCTGAGCACTAATTTCCAGAGAGTGAACAAGGAATAATAGTGCAGGAAAAGACAATCGGCCCTCCAAGCCTGTGCCAACACATTTTGCCCTTTCTTGCTAACCCTGTCTTCACATATAGGCTCCATACCCCTCTATTTCCTTCCTATTCATGTATTCGTCCAGGTTCTTCTTCAATGCTGCTTTTGTATCTGTTTCCACCACTTCCTCTGGCAATGCATTCCAGGTTCTCAGCCAACCTTTGAGGGAAAATCTCGCCTTGCATATCTCCTTTAAACTTTCCCCTCCCACTTTGAACTTGTGTCCCCTAGTAATTGACCCCTCCACCCTGGGAAAAAGCCTGGTACTTTCCACTGTATCTATGCCATTCATAATCTTATAAACTTCTATTAGGTCACCCCTCAACTTCCTGTGTTCCAGTGAAAACAATCCCAGTCTATCCAAGTTTTCCTCATAGCTAAAAAAACCCATAACTGGCAATATTCTGGGAAACCTCTTCTGCACCCTCTCCAAAGCATATACATCCTTCTGGTAGTGTGGTGACCAGAACTGTACACAATATTGTGAAAGTGGCCTAACTAAAGTACTATAAAGCTGCAGCAGAGCTTGTCTATCCTTATACTCAATGCCCCTTCCAATTAAGGCAATCTCAGACTGTAAGCATAGTGGGAGGAATGACCCCCATACTGGTTAAGAGACATTGTTTGTGTCTTCGCCTTTAAGTATAAGAACTGTGGTTAAAAACCATTCACCCCTTCAGGCCATTTCAAGTCATAGTTCAACTATGTGTGCTAGTGAGAGAAGATCTTCGTGAGCTCAGGTGCTTCTGTGTGCCAGCTGTATATACTAATCTGGGTTCTAGTGTGCTGTGAAGGGTCACAGTCAGAGAGTAACAACAGGTCACCCTGCATCGAGAGCATTCTGTCTGGATGTATCACTACCTGGTATGGCAGCTGTACCATTCAAGATTGGAAACGGTTACAAAGAGTGGGGAACTCGGCCCAGACAATCACAAAGGCCAACCTCCCATCTATAAAATCCATCTAGCAGGCCCGCTGTCAAGGAAAGGCCGCCAGCATTCTCAAAGATCCATCCCACCCTGGCAATGTTTTTCTATAACCACCACCATCGAAGAGAAGATACAGAAGCCTGAACACATGCACCAGCCGGTTTTGAAACAGTTTCTACTCTACTGTTGCGAGAATACTGAATGGACTCACAAACTCTTAACATTTGCCTGTACCTATGTTTTTGTTTTTGCTACTGTTACCTATTATTTACCTATCTATGCTACTTAACTCAGTGATCTGCCTGTATTGCTCACAAGACAAAGCTTTTCACTGTGCCTCAGTACACGTGACAATGAATTCAAATTCAATTCATTGCTGGTTAACAAACTTCTTGCTCTGAGTTAACCAGTCCAAACGAAACGTAACAGAAGAAGGACTCTCTTACTCTGAGTGCTGCCATCTAACCACCATCAAAAGGACTCAGGAATTAAAGTTTCAACTAGCCTGCAAATCCTTATGAAAGACTGATAGAGACTGACCAGTTTTTTTTTAAACTTTTATCTTCTTTTACACTCACTTCTCACTTGTAATCCGTGTTTTTTCTGTGTTGCTTTATTATTTCTTTTCACATTAATTAACTATTTCTCTCATTTGTTAATTCATGAAAGCCTGTTTAAATCAGTTCACTTAAAACATAAATTCATTTAATCTGGAAGAAAGAGAGGAGATCCTTTGTAAATTAACCATGTTCCTTCAACCAAAGAGTGGACTGAATAAAGGAGGGGAGCCAGTTTATTAAGAAGGGTTTCAGAGCTGAGGAATGTTGATTGAGTTAATATTTGGGACATCCATGAATGCCTTGAATGATAGAAGAAGCTTGAGGGATTGAATGGTCTACTCATGTTTCTACTGGAAACAAAGGTGCTTTATTTGGCCTCATTATACTAGGTTTGGGAAAGGTAAAAACTAGACAGCGTTTCAGTTTCTCAGTGCAGTCCAGGAACCCACAAAGGAAAACATTTACTTGGATGCTGGATGAGAAAGCAAAGGATCAACTTACATTTCTATAGGCAAGTACAGAATTCATCTATGGTCAACAGATTGTTTTAATACCTAGGCTTAAAACTAGGAATAGCTGCTTGTATGTATGGCCTGTGCTAAACAACAGCATGATCTAGCAACCTTAAGAGAGAAGGGGAGAAAGTTAGAAAGCAAAATTCAGGGAAGTGGCTGCAAATTCATTAATGGTTCCAATGATCGCTGCCTGATTGAGTTTCATAAGTACAGACTTTGTTAGCTACAAACATTCTGCATGCCAGAGATAAAGCAATATGGCCAATCCCTAATAGCAAAGTCAGTGAGAGGTTGTGGCTTGGCAATAACATTATGGCCTGGGACAGAATGAGGAAAGCCTGTTCTGTTCCGCTGGCTTTCTGTGTGCCAAAGTGACAGGCACTACAGCTACATAATTCCCGAGAGATCTTGATTTCTCTTTCTGTAACCTTTGTACTGGGTGATAGAAAGAGAGAGAAAAAAAAATAGAAATTTGATTTTCTGTAGCATTTTCAAGGCATTGAGATAACCAGAAATATTTTACAGCAAATTTAGTTTGAGGAATAGTCACTGTCGTAAATAATGATAAGTGCAGGGGAACATCATTTTGAGAATTCCACCATTGGGAGCAAAGCTGGAACACTGCTATATCAGACTAAATTCCTTTGTGTTGTGGTACTAGACTAGACAGGCCAGGACAGTCTCAGAATGAAGTTGTCTGCCCCTTGTCCTCCCATTTCCATTCTTGTACCTCTTCAAATAGTTTTAACATGATCTATAATTGGGAGAAAACTTCCACGCATACCTATGGTTGAACTCTCACACATATGTGAGGGTAATGTGCTGGCACATGTATCATTTGTTGCTCCCTTGGGTCCAAGGGGAGCCACAGGTGAGGCAAATAACTGGTAGAATTAAGTCTTTAACATTTGTCTCATTAGCTCAATGTTAATATTTCGCATTCTTTATATCATTTAACAATCAGGAGTTCCGTGATTAAAAAGGAAATCTATTCACAGATTAGGAAACCCCCTTGTAGCAATAATTCATTTGCCTTTTGTTCTCCTGTCACTACCTCTCTTTAGATTTGTGCGCTCCTATAAGGGGTAAAATTCATTTATATTCTCAGAATGTAAACTTTAACTTGTTTGTCTTTTTTAAACGTAAAAGACATGTGCCAGATTTACTGTTTTGTTTTCTGTCTCTCTCTGTTTCCAAACTCCTTACCCAAGTGAGAATGAAGTGCAAAATTGCTCCCTCAACCTGACACTAAAGCTCTTGTGCTTTGAGTTGATAACATCGGGGTGGCAGTATGAGGCCAGTGAATTCAATGCTGGCTTTTGATCTGGGGTCTGGATTCAGATTTACCCAGTCAGGTATAGTGATATCCCCTGATAATGTATGAACAATCTCAATCCAATTCCAACAGCCTCAAGCTACCCCCAAGTTAGAATTTACATGAGCACTAAATTAGCAAGAGGCCACCAGCAGGGCCTATGAAAATTGGATAGATTTACTGGGCAGCAATTTTCTCAAGCTGGTTTGATCCTTTCCCCAGTACCAACAATTTTTACGCAACAGAGATCAAAAGGGAGAAAATATGTTGGAAATCTGAAAACAGAAACTTCAGGGAATGCACAGCAGGTTATCAGTATCTATCAATGGAGAAGAAGGGGTAACATCTTGAGGGTAGATTACTTTGGAATAAGATAACTGAAAGCACCTATGTATTCTTGCTCATTTCAAACATCCCTTTAATTTGCCTCTACATGCACACTAATTTGACCTGATATGTAATTTCTAATGATCTTTTTGCCATGAGGTGACCCATGTAACTCATTCCCACTTTTCAGGCTTCGTAGTTTTTAATAAAAGGACTTCACAGATGATTAAACCCAAACCAGACTCACTGTCCTTACTCTCTCCCTCTCTATGTACACTGTTGCTTTCTCAACCTAATAAAACTAACCACTCTTGCTAATAAATGCAAATTACTGCAGATGCTGGAAATCAGAAGCATATAGAGAGAATACTGGAGGAATTCAGTAGATCTCGCAGCATCTGTGGAGAGAGAAACAGAGTTATTTTTCAGGTCCAGTATGTGTCCACTTCAGAACTGCAGAAGTTGTAGTGAACTGAAGAGTTCTGCTTTTATTCGCAAGAATGGTTAGTTTAATCAGATTGGGAGGGTATGTGCTTTCCTGATGAAGGTCTTATGCCTAAAATGTCAATTCTCCTGATCCTCGGATGCTGCCTGACCTGCTGTGCTTTTCCAGCACCACACTCTCGACTCTGAACTCCCGCATCTGCAGTCCTCACTTTCTCTAGGATATGTGGTGTGTGTTTATAATCACTGTTGCTTTTCTGTTCCAGCAAGGGTTCTATACTGGGTTGCCAACTCTGGTTTTGCATATTCCTTTTGTCACAACATTTTGTCACAAACCCAACTTCCAACTGTCTCACCTGGTTAAATTGGTGTTCCTTGCTCCACCCAAAACTGTCTCCACCTTCCCTCCACACACACCTCCAATATTTCCATAACCAAAGCACTTACTGGTGAAGGAAAATTAATAAATTGTACTTTGGTGAATCCAATCCCATTCTTAATTGGTGGTCACCAGCTGACATTTTTCAATAGGACTCAATGGGGTGATTTTGATATTAGGTGTCAGTAGGAAATGGACAAAATGTGGAAACAGGTTGGCAGCTGGTCTTCAGGTGGAAGAGGCCTTTCCTAAGCTGGAGCTCAACCAAAGCTCTGCTGCTGATATCCTAACTTGCACAAAGTCCTGCTCACCCATCACCTCTGTGCTTGCTGAACTGGTTTGGCACATGGTCTGGGAATACCATGATTTTAAAATTTACATCCTTTATTTCAAAAGTGTCCATTCATCATTCCTCTTGAACTTTGCAATCAGGCTGCCTGCTGTCCATGATCTCAATCCTCTTCCAGTTCAGACCTCTTGCAAACCCTAAATTTTGTTATGCTCTACCTTTAGTGGCTGTGTCTTCAGCTGCCCTGCGTCCTAAGATCTGGAACTCCCTCGACAAAACCTCTTTGCCTCACTTTCCTCAGTTAAGCTCCTTAAAATTTATCTCTTTGAGAATGATTTTGGTCACCTGTCATAATACCAGGCAGATTTGGTTAATAATCACTCTTCTGCGGTGTCCTTTACCATATTCAAAGCATTAAATAAATGCATTGATTGATCAGGTAAATTTAAAACTTTTCTTTGTGGGGTTGAGGGGAGGAGCAGTGATTCCTCTGGAGTTCCAGGAGCAAAGTTGCATTTTGGCCTGGCCTTATGATCCCACTGGGATCACATAGGACTCATCCCAATAAATGTTCTCAGAACTCTGTTCCAAGACTGGCAGGCACCTGGTCAAGGGCAACCTCGGTCTTCTCCTGTCTGGGCTATTTTACACTTGCAGCATTCCCACTGCAGAGTGGGAAGTGAATGGACAGTGGTCTCCTGCTGCCTCTGATGGGCAAGCAGTGATTTAGCTTGGAGTTAAAATCTGCTCTCTTGCTTCTCATAGAAATACAGAATTTGCAGAGGCTGGACAGGCAAGGGATCTCACTCCAGGATATCTGCAAAGTGTGATGTGGAGAGTAGTGCCTGGCTCTGCTGTCCCATCAGTCGTCTCCCTCTTTTTCTTAGAATTAGAAATTGCTCATTTATTCTGATTGGTAAGACTTCAGGCCGGTTTTGAAACATTTCAAAGTATCATATTTTTTTGAATCAAGCTTGAATGAGGTCATTACCTCCCTGCAGCGAAAATTAGATCTAACGCTCTGTGTTCATTCCACTGGGACTAACCTCCCTTTCATCTTTTCATCCCAATTGTTTAGATAAGTGTTGGGTTATTACGAATTGCACTGATATACTATGATGTTTGCGTATATGGTTATGGGCGATGCAGAGACAGAGAGAGACGTTTGACATTATCAGAGATTTCTGCGATGATTTTCATTTCAAGCTTAACACCTTGAGAGCTAAAAGTCATTGCTCCCAATAGTGGGTGAAGGAAGTTGAGTTACTGAAGTGATTCAAATTGAAGGAATCCTGAATTCCAAAGGCATGCAAGGTTGAAGGGGTTTATAGAGGTAGGGAAGTGGGGTGGTGGTGGCGTGGGGGAGGCAGGGAAGGTCATGGAGTAATTGGTAAACAGGAAGTGGAATCTTAAAATCAAGACATCTCTGAGCCAATAATAACAGACATTTCAGCAACTGACAGCACTTTCCAAATCCATGACCTCTACCGCCGAAAACAAAAGGAACACTGCCATCTGCAAGTGCTCCTCCAAACCACACACCATCCTGACTTAGATCTAAATCACCATTCTTTCAATGGTCACTGGATCAAACTCCTGGAAATCCCTATAGCATTGAGGATATCCTTACACTCCAAGGACTGCAGTGGATTAAGAAGGCAGCTCAGCATCACCTTCAAGGGCCAATAGGGATGGGCTGACACACTCAGCTTTGCTCACATCCAATTAAAGATAAATTTCCAAAAAGTTCTGCAAGCGCACAGTTGAATGGAGCTTACTGCAAATTCACACTGAAGCATCAGAGGTTCAGTTAGGCTCAGGTTTATAAGGTAAGGAAGATGGAAATCTGGCCAAAGCAGCATTATAATAGATAACAAAGACATGGCTGAGGTTTTCAGCATCAAATGGGCTTGAATGTAAACCTGGATTATTTTTGTTCAAAACTCTATAATGGATAGTGTCATTGAAATACTTGATCATGGTTGTGTAGCTCCCTCTAGCCATTGGGCTTCTGATACATGCGAGGAGTTTCTGCATTTAGCTGCTGGTTGCACTTTCTCCAATACATAGTGTGGAGGCTGAACATAAATACAAACGGCTGTTTTAGGAGTTTGGGACATCTCTAGGATTATGACAGAGCAAGGGCTCACCCACCCTTTGTCAAACAGCTAACTAATAGAAATAACATTCAGATATTCTACCCAGCCTTAGTTATCCCTGCTCGTACTCATTCTTGAGAAGATACAGCATGATGCCTCTGCAGTCAAATGGTCCAACATGGCTCTCACTCACTCCTCAAGTGTGGACTATAGTGTAAAGTACAACTGGGATGCGGATGCCCATGGAACTATATCTAACTAAGTGTGGAGAAAACTGAACAAAGAAATACCTTATACATTAAACAAATTCACACCATCTTCCTTCAGCATGATAAAGAAACCCCCACCCACAAACTGCTATCCAATTAGGTTTCGCTTGGGGCTTCCAACAAACAATTTAATTATAAAAACTAAGTATGATGTGTGTGAATTTGGCAATGTGCCATTGCCAACCCTCAAGGTGCATCTGCTTGTTTGCAAAGCATTCAAGTATTTGACATTACAAATGCATTATAGACTTAATTGGATGTGTATAATACAACCATAGTGCAAACCATGAGCTTGCTAATTTACAATTGGATAATATGATTCCAAGCACTGGTAGCCTGCAGCCTGCTAAACCTTGAGGCAATAAAGTCCAGCTGAAAAAGAGAGAAGACTTCAGCTAATTACCACTCGCAACCTTGTTTCTCCAGCATCACCAACTCATTTATTGTCTTCAGGAAGCTGCAAAGTTTGAGGTATTGGAGGTAAATATTTTAACGTTCTGCAATTGACTGTTACTCTTTATGTCATTGTCAGTTTTGCATACAAGACTGAGATAATTTAGCACATATGAAAGTATAACAACAGGAGTTATTCAGCTCCTCAAGCCTGCTCCACCATTTAATAGGATCATGGCTGAGGTAGGTGTAACCCACATTCCCATCCTCTTCTAAAACCTTTTATCCCCGTCCTTGCCAAAAATCTATTCATCGCTGCCTTAAAATGTTTGAAGACTCTGTTTCACCCTACGTTTTAAGAAGAGAGTTCCAAAGGCTTTCAATCTTATGAAGGAAAAATAAATTTTCCTCATAACTGTCTTAATGCTCCTTTTGTACAAACAGTGACCTACCTCCCCTGCCAACACCCTCCCCCCCCCCCCTTAATGGATTCACTTACTAGAGAACAGCCTTTCCACATTCACCCTATTAAGACTCATCAAGACGTTTGCTTCAGGATCGATACTTCATCCCTGTTAATTTGCTTGTTAAAATAAGTGTTGACGATAGCTGCATCACTATTGACAAATTGTTGCCAATTGTTTTTTTCCATCACCAAATCAGCTGTGGTTTTTTTTTAAGCATTAACCATCACCAGTAAATTGTTGTCATTTATTAAGCAATTAGGAGCATAAGAGGGAGAGGTCGGCACTGTAGGGGATATCGTGCTTTCTTTCTGCCTCCAACTCCATTCTGATTCAGCCCCTTTCCTATTGCCACCTCACTTTTGATGGTTTGTATTGCCTCTACTGGGCTTTGTTTGTAGATATTTAATTGGTTATGTGGGTGATAGGTGGTGGTCAACAGTTATTTTTTAACAAGGCAAAAGAAAAGTCATGGTGATTTGATGGTGGGAAAGTTGTTCATTTGTGTGTGATAGCGCTTCTGAGTATGGAAAAAAAAAATGAAAGATATCTGGATTGAGAGCTATCTAAATGTTTCTGCTAGATTTATTGGTAGTGGTTAATAGATTGAAAAAAGTACTACAGGTGATTTGGTGAGGGGGGTAAAATGAATGTACAGTTGTGTGCAAGAGCACTTCTGGATATAAGACGACAACTTTTGTTAAGGGCTATTGTGCACAGTTGTTGTGTCCCATTCTCTGGGACAGGTAGCCAGAGTTCAAGTCCCGATGAAGGGCTCCTGCCTGAAACATCAATTTTCCTGCTCTTCGGATGCTGCCTAACCTGCTGTGCTTTTCCAGCACCACTCTAATCTTGACTGGGTTCAAGTCCACCTGGTTCAGAGGTGTGTTATAACAACAAAAATTAAAATATCAATTAAAATTCTGCTGTTCATTCAGAAAATGCAACTTTTATTGGTTTAAGAAAGAGAGAGATACATGGCCAAAACACTCCCTCATGCCTTTTTCAGGAAAATGACAATGACCCAGTGGTACTATTGCTAGACAATTACTCCAGGTTCAACTACTACCATGGCAATTGATGGAATTTGAATTTGATTAAAAAGTCTGGATTTAGAAGTCTAATAATGACCATGTTGCAAGTTGTCTTGAAAATCCCATTTGGTTCACTAATATAATTACTCCTTTTCCATTCGACATGCAGCTCTAGACCCACAGTAATGTAATTGACTCTTAATGCCTGCTGGGCATTTAGGAATGAGCAATAAATGCTGGCCTAGCCATCCTTTTAATGAATCTTTGAATGACTGAATGAAAGTCAAAAGGAAGAATACCAAATTTGAAACAATCAACAATTTATACTACAGGATTCATTAACAAGTTGATTCATGATTGACCAAAGTTTTATCCAAACCAATTCTACTTTTTGATCTAACATTCAATAACATTAAATTCCAATACACCAAAGGACACAATAAAGGCATTAAATATTCATCCAGTCAAAAAGTTACAGCTATAGAATCCCTACAGTGTAGAAGCAGGCCATTCAGCCAATCAAAACTGCATTGACCCTCTGAAGAGAATCCCACCCAGACTCATCCCCTTACTGTACCCCCTGTTAACATGGCAAATCCACCTAGCCCATTGTTCTGGACCTTTGGGCAATTCAGCTTAGCCAATCCACCTTTGGACTGTGGGAGGAAACCAGAGCACTGAGAGGAAACCCACACAGACATGAGGAGAATGTGCAAACTCACACAGATAGTCGTCTGGCACTGTGAGGCATCAGTAGTAACCACTGAGCCACTGTACTGATATATTCCAGTGATTCTATTACCATAGTTATATGGTCTCTTTAATCAAATTTCTGCTGTAAACAATGACCAAACAACATGGCCCAGATCCTCAAGCCATAAATGAGCAATCTTCCCATTATGACAGCCCCTCAATCTTGCCTTAGGCCTGATTTGCAATGCATTCCTATTCAGTGGAACTGAAAGGTTTTTTAACACATGATGTGCTGAATCCACAACAAACTCAATCAGTGTGAATCCATTTTCCTGCTTTCACTGCATATACCAGGTACAAAAGTCAGAGAAAAAAAACTGCTTCATAAATTATTTTGTGGGATCTGCTTTATCCCTTCATTTACCATCTTAAATATAAATTACCTGTCCAGCTGATTTGGGGTGTCTTCATGATAAAACTATATGATAACATGCCTGGATTTCTCTAAGGAGATTTTGCTTGACAGCAAATAAGCTCTGAACATTCAGTGGTAAGATTTGGAGAACTGTCCTGAGTCCATAAGCCAGAGGGTTGCTCAATTTTGAGACTGGTTGTTTTGGCAGACTGAGATTCCTCTACTGAACTATTTAAAAACCCTTTTCTTTTCTCTTATAATTCAGCTTTCTAGTAGGATGATTTGTTTCCTCAGGGGCACCAACTGGGTACTGACAGGAGGTGTGAGATGGAAACCAGGTTCTTGTGACAAACCTCGTTGGTAGGTTTTTTACTAGCACAGAGAGTATAATCCTTCCTAATTTGGTTTAGGTCAAGTCAAGGTCCTCAGTTAGCCAAGCTCCTCCACTGGGGCCTCACTACAAGCCTCAGGCAGCGTTATAAATAATGCTACCCGTTACTGAGCAATGTCCACTCCAGACCAAGTGCTGGGTTATACACCTTAAATCCAGCAAACTTGCTTGGCTCTAGAGATTTGCATTCACTAAATATAAACTGGATTTACAATGTGGTGACAAATGATAATGAGATTGCAAGTTCAATTTAAACCATAACAATTAAAAAATGTTAATCTATTTGAACTCTGACAGTAAAAGGCTGGCATTGGTAGAAGTGACCACAACACCACTGGATTGAGAAAAGAACACAACAAGTTCAATAGTGTTTTCATAAGAAAGAAAATACACCATCCTTACCTAGTCTGATTCCAACCCCACAATGTGTTGTTTCATAGCTGACCTCTGCAGTGATCCAGCAAATCATTCAATTGCATCACCACTCTCTCAGGTCAATTAGGAATGGGTAATTGATGTTGGTTTTGCCAATGGTGCACATTGCATGAGGATAAACATAAAACATGTAGTTTACTTCTATAAATATATATTTTTTTTAATGGGCTAACGCCCAACTAACCTCGGGAGCAGACAGAGAAATGTGGCAAAGTCACAGACAGTGTTTAAATCAGAAATGCATCAATCCAAAAGTAAATCCCAGGGCTGGATTTTCAATCTGGGATTGAGAACTCCTGGAGACCAGATCATTGCTAGGCTCTGACATACAACCTTGTCATGTTGCAATGTGAAAGGGCCAAATTGGCCCAGCAGTAAGGTTCTCTACACAATTAAGGTCACGAGGCATGGAAAGAAGTTGGGAAGTGGTTACTGGAGATGTTTTTTTAAATTGAAAATGACATCCTTCACTTGGCTTGTCATTGTGTGGGGAATGAAGCAAAAGGAGAAAAAATGTCTGCCATCATTATGGGTCTTAGTTTAGATTATGTCCTGATTGTTAGAGAACTACAGGAGATACTTTTGTTGGTAGGGTTACACTTTTATTGAAAATCATCTTCTAGCTATATCTAGGACAAAACTGAGCATGAGGCTCTTTTCTCAGCAATTGATTAGTAGTAAAAAATTTAAACCTTACTAAAAGGAGACAAGTAGTCCAAGCTTTTCATCATGCATTTGTCAGAATTAGGACACAAGAAATAGGCTAGAAAACAATGACACCATTTTATCCAGTATGAGAAGAGGATGCTGATTGGTTGGACCAATTATCAACAAAGAGATGCGCGACAGCAGTTAACTGTCAATCTGAGTTTCCAGGCCATTATTTTTGTGAACAGCTGGAGCAGCATTGGACCGATAGTTATTGGTCCAGATGGCCTTAATTCACGTCCAAGCTGCTGTATCCTAATATGTGGGAAAGGTTGACATAAGGGTCTACAAATCTGTCATAGAGGGGTTCTTGTAGGGACTCCTGTGGTGCAGTGGTGGTGCCACTATCTCTGAACCAGGAGACTTGGGATCAAGTTCCACCTGGTTCAAGGTGGCGGTAAGGGTGATAGAGACAGAAACCCTCAACAAGGCATTGGTCAAGCCACTTTTGGAATATTGTATGCAATTCTGGTCTCCTTCCTATCGGAAAGATGTTGTGAAACTTGAAAAGGTTCAAAAAGATTTACAAGGATGTTGCCAGGGTTGGAGGGCTTGAGCTATAGGGAGAGGCTGAATAGGTTGAGATTGTTTTCCCTGGAGTGTCGGAGGCTGAGGGGTGATCTTACAGAGGTTTATAAAATCATGAGGGGCACAGATAGGACAAACAGACAAAGTCTTTTCCCTGGGGCGGGGGAGTCCAGAATTAGAGGGCAGGGGTTCAGGGTGAGAGGGGAAAGATTTAAAAGGAACCAAAGGGGCAACTTTTTCGTACAGAGGCCGGTGCATGTATGCAATGAGCTGCCAAGGGAAGTGGTGGAGGCGAGTACAATGACAACATTTAAAAGGCATCTGCATGGGTATATGATTAGGAAAGGTTTAGAGGGATATGGGCCGGGTGCTGACAAATGGGACTAGGATAGGATATCTGGTTGGTATCGATGAGTTGGACCAAAGGGTCTGTTTCCGTGCTGTACATCTCTATGACTCTATGACCATGCAGGCAGATTCTGATTGGTCAGGGTGTTGCCATGGGAATGTACTAAGATGATTGGCTGTTTTCTTGATCCCATTTCTCATGAAAAATTACAATATTTGTGCAAATTCCTTTTGCCTACATAAAACAGAGTCTCATATATTAATATATGTAGCTTTTAGCATGTGTAAATACATCTAACTGCAAGCTCAAATTATGATCTTAAATTGGTTTGGGGTGTAATTCTTCGCACAGTTCGGAATATTTAACAATTTGCTGAAAAAAAAACTCAGCAGGTTTGGCAGCATCTGTGGAGAGAAAACAGAATTAACATTTTGGTTCCAGTAACCCTTCCTCAGAACTGTAGGTTATAGTAAAATCTGTAGATTCTGTTGTCATGTGCTCGTCAATCACTGTGGATGTGGACTGTCCTATTTACAAGTTTAATATTAACCCTTTATTGCACAACCCAAACATGCACTTCTCTGTTCTGTTCAAGTAATGCCAATTGTTGACACTTCCTAAACACCTCAGTTTGATTGTCCTTTAATCTTACACAAGAATATCCATCTGATATTTGTTAAACTCAGCTGGAGAATTGTATACATTTCTGGTTGCCACGTTACAGGAAGGATGTGAATGCACTGGACAGTGCAGAAGTTTTTACAAGAGTGGTTCCAGGGATGAGGATAGATTCTAGAAGTTGGGATTGTTTTCCTTGGAGAGAAGAAAGCTGAAAGGCAATCTGATAGAGGTTTTCAAACTCTTCAGTGAACTGAATAGAGTAGATAGGGAAAGATGAATAGAGTAGATAGGGAAAGGAACAAGAACAAGAGGGCATAGTGTTATGAAGATGTGGGTGTACTGTACCTTTAAGAGAGTTAAAGCAGAACTACCTGTCAGTATCAAGTGTTCTCAGCAAGATACAATGTAACATGTGGTCCGGGTACTGGGGTAGCTAGGGTAACTGGGTTTCCTGGAGACAAAAACAGATTCAGATTAGGCCAATCAGTTTAAATTATACCCCAAAATGCCAAATTCCAACCAAGTTTGAATTTAGTAGATTGACAATCTTAAAAGCCAATGACACAATCTGAAGCTTTGGGGGTTTAAGACTGGGAACAGCTGAGAGGAGAACTGCTGTGCCACTAGCATGTAGGGACTGTCTGAAAAATAGCTTTCTTAAAGGTACCTTTAAGCACCTTTAAGTGTGACCTGTGAAGTATAACCCCTAAGAAGAAAACACACAGGAAGATCCAAATAGAAGATTTGACAGCTGGCTGGTTTTGAAAACTTGAAATTTTGGTAAATCTTAATTGGAAGGTTTTATCGGACTAGTATTATAGAAAGGAAAGTAAAAGATAGGTTAGAGGAAGGAGTTGTAAATAGTTGTTAGTTAATTATTCTCTGTTAAACTTTAAGAAATAAAGTTGTTAATTTTTACTTTAAATAGTTCTTGGCCTCTCACATTTTCACAGATTACTGCATGGGCTAAATATTTTCTGCATTGCAGGTGTAAATTAAGTAGGAGGGTTTACCCTGTTTATAACGATAGATTTAAAGAGATCTGCAAATGGAACAAAGGTGATTAGATTAGATTACTTACAGTGTGGAAACAGGCCCTTCAGCCCAACAAGTCCACACCGCCCCGCCGAAGCGTACCCACCCATACCCCTACATCTACATCGACCCCTTACCTAACACTACGGGCAATTTAACATGGCCAAATCACCTAACCTGCACATCTTTGGACTGTGGGAGGAAACCGGAGCACCCGGAGGAAACCCACGCAGACACGGGGAGAACGTGCAAACTCCACACAGTCAGTCGCCTGAGGCGGGAATTGAACCCGGGTCTCCGGCGCTGTGAGGCAGCAGTGCTAACCACTGTGCCACCGTGCCGCCCACCGTGATGTAAGAAAAATCTTCGTTGCTCAGCAAGTCATTAAGTTCTAGAATGTATTGTCTGGAAATGTAGGGGAGGCAGGTTCAATTGAGGCATCCAAGAGGGGCTTTGGATGATTATTTGGATAAAAGTAATGTGCAAGGATGTAGAGAAGTATCAAGTGATTAGCACTAGGTAATGATGTTTGTTTAATGATCTTGTATAGGTACGATTTGTGGAATGGCCTCTATTTGGGTCATTACACTTGTTTGATTCTGTGTTCTTGATAGCATGTCTCAGATCTTCACTCTTTCCATTATAAACTTTAAACTTTTGATACTGTTGCAAGGGGGCAAGTTTTCAAAACCAGCAAGCTGTCAAATCTTCTATTTGGATCTTCCTGTGTCTTCTTTTCTTCTTAGGGGTTATGCATCACATGTCACAGATTGATAAAGGTACCACTAAGAAAGCTATTTTTCAGACAGTCTCTACATCCTGGTAGCATGGCAGTTCTCCTCTCAACTGTTCATTACTCTTCCAAAGGGAATAAAGGATTGGATGGCACTCATGGAAGCCATTGAGAAGTCTCGTAAAAGTAATTGATACCTCAAGGAGAGGAAAGGAGGAGAAAAGTTAAAGGAAAGTAAGCAGCAGCTCAGTTGCCTTCTATCGTTGACGCCTATGACAGGCCTGATCCCAGGAGTACTTCACCTGAGAGGGAAGTGCGGCATAGAATCACTATGTAAAGATACCAGAGTTAAAAGAGCTAAATTATGAGTATTATGTGTAGACAAACCTTATATTCCATTGACTATGGACTATTAAGGAGTAATCTAGTTGAGGTTCTTAGAAGGAACAGTCAAGTTAAAATCTGCTTCTTTGATTAGACAATTATCTTTCTGATACTCACTGCAATCTCATTTTCCAACAATGGGTTAATATTTAGCAGTCCATTTTAAGGGTTTCCCATTTGCCCACACCAGGGCCTGCTAGTGATATTGTTGACCCCTATTGAATCTTCCTACCTTCCAGCCAATCTCAGATAATTTTCAGCAATGTTGTTGAGCAGGCAGATTTCACATTCCATTTCTGCCTGTTTGTGTTTTTTTTTAATTTTGATATGCTGTATTAAATTAAACTCAACTGAATTCACAATAGTTTTGCTCTGCAGCTTATTTTGGGAGCATTCTCATAACATTGACCAGACCTGGGAACTGACTTATATCATGCTTCGAGGAGAAAGTGAGGACTGCAGATGCTGGAGATCAGAGCTGAAAATGTGTTGCTGGAAAAGCGCAGCAGGTCAGGCAGCATCCAAGAAACAGGAGAATCGACGTTTTGGGCATACGCCCTTCTTCAGGAATGAGGAGAGTGTGTCCAGCAGGCTAAGATAAAAGTTAGGGAGGAGGGACTTGGGGTAGGGGCGCTGGAAATGCGATAGGTGGAAGGAGGCTAAGTTGAGGGTGATAAGCTGGAGTGGGGTGGGGGCGGAGAGGTCAGGAAGAAGATTGCAGGTTTGGAAGGCGGTGCTGAGTTCGAGGGTTGGGACTGAGACAAGGTGGGGGGAGGGGAAATGAGGAAACTGGAGAAATCTGAGTTCATCCCTTGTGGTTGGAGGGTTCCTAGGCGGAAGATGAGGCGCTCTTCCTCCAACCGTCGTGTTGCTATGGTCTGACGATGGGGGAGTCCAAGGACCTGCATGTCCTTGGTGGAGTGGGAGGGGGAGTTGAAGTGTTGAGTTACGGGGTGGTTGTGTTGGTTGGTCCAGGTGTCCCAGATGTGTTCTCTGAAACAAGTAGGCGGCCTGTCTCCCCAATATAGAGGAGGCCACATCGGGTGCAGCGGATGCAATAGATGATGTATGTGGAGGTGCAGGTGAATTTGTGGCGGATATGGAAGTATCCCTTGGGGCCTTGGAGGGAAGTAAGGGGGGAGGTGTGGGCGCAAGTTTTGCATTTCTTGCGGTTGCAGGGGAAGGTGCTGGGAATGGAGGTTGGGTTGGTGAGGGGTGTGGACCTGACAAGGGAGTCACAGAGGTAGTGGTCTTTTCGGACCGCTGATAGGGGAGGGAAGGGAAATATATCCCTGGTGGTGGGGTCTGTTTGGAGGTGGCGGAAATGACGGCGGATGAGGACCAGTGGGGTTCTGGCTCTATATCATGCTTCCCCTCAGACAGATACACCCCAAGTCTCACATTAACATGATCCCAGCAGCAGTGCCTAGCCTACAATGGCAATTACTGCTACCACTATTGCCAGCACCACAATTTAATCTGCCATCTCACACTCTGCCAAGCTAAGCTTACCAAATTCATGCATAGCTCACTACTGCAACTCAATGCATACTATGCCTGATTGCGTGAACTCCTTTATCAGGTTAAGTGGATAATTCCATGCTTTTTTTTCCTAACCTTCTCTCCTTGAGACACTGCTATATCATAGAATCTTGGAGTAGTCCAGAAATAATTCCACAGAGGCCAAGTCACCTTTCATTTACAGATAGAGAATCCGTAACACTAGTCTGACTTCCCCAGATCCACATCTGAGTGAACAGAACTCCTGACATTCCTGTTTCTATCTATCAACCAGGGCTCCCTGATTTAGCCTGTTAATCTGGACCAGTCAGGGAACTCATATTCTATGAGGTCCACCTGGCTGACCTCGTGACAGTCACTACACACACAGCTCAGGCAAAAGTCATCATGCCTGTACTGGCTCTGTGGTGAACGTGTCCAGTTAATTCTACACCCCCATGTTTTCCCCCTAATTTTGTATTATTTTCTTTCTTCACTTTGAATATTTATACAATTCTCTTTCTGAATCTTATCATGTGACTGTGCTTTCAGACATTATATACTGAATCACAACAACTGTGTGTAAAAAGGTTTTCCCCACATTGCCAATCTTTTACTAATTATCATTGCTGCTTGCAAAGTCAAACTTCTGATACGTTACAATCTCTCTTTGATCCAATACAGGACTTTACAATCTCTCTCATTCAATCTGATGCAAAAGCAGTTTTCAAATCTGAATTTCACATAGCCTCACCCTGTCCCACTGGGCAACTGTTTTCTCTGACAATGTCCTTTAGTTCTGTATGAGTATATCATCCCAGTTAGCTTTCTCAGCAGATAGCAATCCATGTTGCAATGTCTATTAGTAATACTATTCAAAAAAGCTTTTTTTATTAACTGGTACACAGTTTCTGTTTAGTTTCCTTAAAACTGATATTGACAGCTGCAGGCATCTTCGGGAGAGGGAAACTCAAATGTGTTTCATTTTCCCTAAAGGACTGACTGCACTATACTCAGCTTGCTCCAATTACAACCAATCCCTCAGCAAGGACTGAGGATTAAATCTCAGACCTTCTGGCCCACTTAACTAACTTATCAGCTGTCCAGTCTGAGTCACAAAAAGTGCCCTGTCCACCCTCTGTTGGTTTATGGGGAACAGACATGAGAAATGGAGTGAAGTTGCTGTCCTGACATTTACAATCTAGTGGTTATAGATACTTATTGTCCTTAAGGTTCACCTCGCCAAATAAACCAAAACAACAGACACTCTATAACCGATAATATCACAGAGTCACCCAGGCCATGATGATAGGTCCCCAACCTAAAAGGCTAACTCTATATCTGTCTTCATAAATTCAGTCTAACCTATGATGCAGAGGGATCTGGGTGTCCTGGAGTATGAATCACAAAAGATTGGGATGTAGGTACGCAAGTAATTAGGTGAATTGGCCATGCTAAATTGCCCATAGAGTTAGGTGTAGGGGTAAATGTAGGTGAATGGGTCTGGGTGGGTTGCTCTTCGGAAGGTCGGTGTGGACTTGTTGGGCCGAAGGGCCTGTTTCCATACTGTAAGTAATCTAATCTAATCTAATCTAATTAGGAAAGCTAATAGAAGATTATTATATATTGCTAAGACTATTAAATGCAAAAGTAGAGAAGCTATTATGTACAATGTTGGTCTTACTTAGGAAAGAATGTTAATGCATTGGAAGCAATTAAAAAATGCTTATTAGATTAATGCTTGGAATGAAGCAGTTGTCTTGAGGGAAGATTGGACAGGCTGGGTTTGTATCCACTGAAGTTTAGAAGAACAACAAATGACTAGATTGAAACAAATAAGATGCTATCTTGTCTTTTGGAGAATTGAGAATTAGATGACTTTTTTTATCAAAATAAGATGTCAGCAACTTAAGACAGAGATGAGGAAAGTTATTTTCTCACAGCGGATCTTGAGTCTTTGGAACTGCCTTTCTTAAAAGGCAGAATCTCTCTGTATTTTCAAGATAGATGTTTGAAAAGCTGGGGTGAAAGGGTAAAAGGGGTGGGTCAGAACGTGGAATAATCATATCAATCATGATCTTACTGAATGGTGGAACAAGATCGATGGGCTCCTAACTCAAATGCTTCTATGACTATAGACCTGCCAAGTTTTTCCAATATTACCTTATTTTTCATTACAAATCCTATGCTACCATCTAATCTCATGGAATAATACAGAAGGAGGTTAGGTCCATTGCAACTGCGTTGACTCTTGAGAGATTTTGAGGAAACACTTCAAGATCCGCCACAGCAAAATCTTCAATTAAGCATCTGTCCTCAAGCCTGCACTGATACTGTGACTGAAAATCTTCCTCCATAGACATGTGTTTATGCCGTACTCTTGGTCGTCTTGTTTTCTGGTTGAGGTCTGTAGCCCTTTGGGAATGCTATCATTATAGCACTGAGAAACCACTAGTTTGGTGTCACAACCAATAATCGAATGTGATGGTAAGATATTTGCAGTTAAACATGAAAGCAGTGGAAGATTCCGCCTTTGGCATATTTCTGTAACCCTGCACTGCCTTATTTTCCTCTTCTAATTATTGAGATTGAATAATTTACAACCAGTCATTAAAGGGAAATCCAGAATGTTATTGCAATTATAATTGTACAGTAGTAAGTTCTAATTAGGAAGTCAAAATAAAATGGGAATTATTATTTTGTTCCTCTCACTAATGAGTGCTGGTAGGTTTCTGGTCGATGTAAGAAATCTTTTATTCAGGGTTTTGCCCCAGCATTTAAAATAAATAATTATGGGGTAATTTCTGACAATATCACAGAATCAAAGAATTGTCACGATGCAGCTGGAGACCATTCAGTCCATCGTGTCTTCCTCAGCTTTCTGAGCTTTTGGTTGTTGTCTGCTCCTTCCCTGAAGGCAGCAGGTTCTGTCAAACCTTGAAGCAGCCAAACTGGTTAAGGAGCTGAGTGTTTTTAAATAGAAGTAGATCAACTAAACACTTTGTTCATACTTTGAAAAGATTCTCTGCATCTTTAAATGGAAAAGTAGAGAAACAAAGTTCAGCTTTGTTTTTCAAAAGATCCATATTAGTCTCAAGTTGGATACAACTATTGGCCTTCGTGCCACTGTGTAAGTGCTCACTCAAGTACTCTGGCCTCTTGTCAGAAGCTGATGTGTTTAAGGACATGAGGTGTCCAGGATTTGTTTGCAAAAACTGAAGTCTGAGACACCAGTGCAGTACTGAGGGAGTGCTGCACAGTCAGAGGCGCTGGCTTTTGGATGAGATATTAAACCAAAGCACCATCTGCCCTCTCAAATGGCAACGAAAGATTCCACATTGCTTGTTGAAGAACAGTGGAGGGTGTGTTCTCCTCTGTGCACTGGACAATATTTGTCACTCAATCAATGTGACAGTAAAACAGATAATTGGGTCATTATCACATTACTGTTTGTGAGAACTTGCTGTGTGTAGATTGATTGCCATTGTCCCTAAATTACAACAGTGATGCCACTACCAAAAGGTAAAGTACCTCATGCCATCCAGTGGCTGTGCAAACACAATGTAAGTGGAAGCCTGGCAAGCTAGGCACAGCATGCTCTCCCAGTCTGATACTGAGCATGCTAAGAGCAATTGGAAGCAGAGAACAAAAATAAAGGTAAAGTTTCTTCTAAAATACACTGAGCAGTAACAATGGATTCCAGATGCTGTCTGCATAACGCCAGAGAAACAGTGGTAAGTCTCTTCAATAAACAGCCAGACGCAAAAGGCTGAATGCCCTACTTCTGTGCCTATGACCCTTAGCTCCCAGTTTAGACAGATCCAATTAGCGAAGACTGAAAACTGGAACAAATAATTATTTCTCTCAGGGGACGTACTGATTTAGCAACCTGAGTTACTGCCTTAACCATTTCAGGTAAAGCTAGGCCAAAGAAACTGTTGGAATAATAGCATGAAGCTGACACTGTTTCAGCATAACTGTCCAATGAAATACTGATGCTGATCCCCTGAAGACTCTCAGTTTCACCTGCAGTGAATTCCCACGGTGGCCATTTTCCATGATCAGCATTGCCAGAACAAAAGCTTGCATTTGCATAGCAACTTAGCTCAATTGGCTGTGCAGTCAATTTGCAGTGTAGGGTGCCATTAGTGCAAGTTCAATTCTCAGACTGGTTGAGATCACTCTAAAGGGCCTGTCTTCTCAACCTCATCCCCTCACCTGAGGAAAATCATGAGGGAGCAGAATATGGCAACTTTCATTTTTCACCTTTTTCGAATCTCAGCATGTCCCAAATTAGTACAGAGGGAACACTACACTGGCATTGGTCCAATCTTTCAGCTAACACATTAAACCGGTGTATCATCTGCTCCCTCATTTAGATGTAAACAATCCTGTGACACCATCTCAAAGCAATGCCAATGAGTTCTCCATTGTGACCTGGCTTAATATTTATTCCACTAGAACAAAAGTTTGTTGTAGCCTTGTATAGGATGTGAGCATTGCTGACAATGCCAGCATTTGTGGCCCAAGCTTAGTTGCCCGGAAACTGAGTGACTGTCCTGGCCATTTCCGAGATCAGTTAAGAGTCGTCAACATTGCTATGGTTTGTCATCACTCCAAGTGAGGGTGGCAGATTACTTTCCCTTAAGAGGACATTAGTGATTCAGATGGGTTCTTACAACAGTCATTAGTGAGTCATTTTCTCATTGCTGTCTGTGGGAAGTTGATGTGTGAGATTAGACTTACTTTTCATCTATGACAACAGAGACTATGCTTCAAAAGCATATAAATATTCTGAAGGCATGATATAAATGTAATTTTTCAGTTTCATTTTCAATGTCAGCCCATGAAGATCTTTGAAGTGATGCTCCTGTTCTAACGAATGCTATGTCTTCCTCCTTTATGATTAAATCCTACATTCAGTGATGCATCCAGTATGTGAGTCGCTGTGACTTGTCTCCGATGGCCAATTCAATGCACCACACATTACAGCAGGAGTTTGCTAATTGAAGGTTATGTTGGACAGAGCAGCACTGGGACTAGCACATTTGCCAGACATGAAGCAGTTCTTGTCTGCACTGAGCTGTCCTTTGATGTTATGGTGACCAGGCAACTGAAGCAGCCTCCGGGTACTTAACAAGTATTTTCTGGATTACATGGCACCTGGAGAACGAAACAAGGGCCTTTTCATCAAATAAACATTGGCAAGGAGGCAGTGAACTTCTGCAAGAAAACCCATCTTTTAACTCCATTTTTGAGGATCTGTGGTCATTCTCACTCTAAATTCAGATGAGAACTATTATTAATCTCCTAATAAGAGGCAAGTATTTTTCTAAATAAATGTTTAAAATTCAAAGATGGTGAAGATTCCACTTGTCCCTTGTCCAGGAATGATTTTCCTCTGCACACTGGAAGTAGCAACTTTAGGAACAGTGTGTCGTAGGCCATTCAGCCCATCAGGCTAAGTCTTCCATTGATTTAGATTACAGCAGATTAGCACCTCAGCTCCAGTTGCCTGCTCTTACTCCACAATCCTTACCCACCGCGAACAATCCCAGGCTTCACATTGTTGTGGCCACATTTATAAAGGAGAACAGCTTGCATTTATTCAGCACCTTTCCTATATTCTGTATCGCATTTTACAATGAGTAGACATTTCTTGAAGTGCAGTCATTGCCAGGTTTAGCAGCCAATTTTATACACAGCAAGATTCCACAAATCACATTTGGATGAATGACTAAATAAACTTTTGGATGGGCAAA
The DNA here is from genome assembly GCF_047496795.1 of Chiloscyllium punctatum. NCBI lineage: Eukaryota > Metazoa > Chordata > Chondrichthyes > Orectolobiformes > Hemiscylliidae > Chiloscyllium > Chiloscyllium punctatum. Next base: position 54,283,592 of record NC_092786.1, read on the forward strand.
GCTGCTTGATGAAGGAATCGGGCCCAGGGAGAATTCACTGCTTTTTCTTTGAATAGGATCAAACGATACATCTGAATATGCAAACAGTGTCAGTTAACAAAGTTGGCATCTCCTACACTCCCTCAACACCACAATGAAGTGTCAGCCTAGATTATGTGCTTAAGGATTGAGCCCACAGCCTTCTGACTCAAGGGCGAGCATGCCAAGTTAAGAAAGGCTACACCCACTGCACAAAGTGAAAGAACAGCCTTTTGCCATATTTTCTTTTTATTATTTTTCTCCTGTCTAGCCCTGAGTTACTCTGAGTCCTACTTCAGTGCCTCAACCACTTGCCACCCATGATTCCAGAGACTGCGAGCTGAAGCGAAGTGTAGGCTCCAAGGATGTTGGAACATTCTTTTATGCAGAGCGTCACTGTCTGAAAGATCTAACCTCGATTAGCTCAGGATCACTGAGACCTATTCGAAAAGCTCAGCCTCCACTTTGGCTGCAATCCTGAGGCTTGGCACAGATCGGGACCCTCCTGGAGAGCTGGAGCCCATCATTACCAAATGAGCTCTTTTGAAAAGGCCTGGCTTATTCTGAGAATCTTATCAGAATGTCACTACAAAGCGTGGCGACACAATTTTAAAATAGTTTTCCACGTTGCTCATGTGGGCAATAAATTTAAAAATCTTCTCAGAACCCTAGATGTTAAGAGGCTCTGGCAACAATGTCACCTTAGAATGTATTAACTGTTCACGGAAAGGCAATGTTAAAGTAAGTTGCATACTCTGCATTTCTGTTCCTCTCCAACCCCGTGACAAACTGTTGGCATTTTTCCAGAATCTTCTCAGAATGCTGGTTCCACATCTGCATGTATTTATTTTAAATGTTAAAATGTTACAGCACAAAAAGTGCCCCCGATGATTCGTTGAGTAGCTGAGTAATAAAGGAATGGCTCAGTCTCCAAGTTCTGATGAGCGGAATGGGTCTAAACTGGGGCAATGTTAAGAACATTACTGCCTGTCCTAGTTTTAGGAATGGAAAAAGTAGGCCTTTATTCTGATCTCTCTTGTCCCCCTGTTTCTTTCCCCCTCTGTCTGTTTTTCTTTCATGATAAGATCATAAGATACAAGAGCAGAGTTAGGCCATTTAGCCCATCGAGTCTGCTCTACCATTCTATCATGGCTGATATGCTTCCTTTTCCTCAAAACCATTGATCCTGTTACTAATCAAGAATCTCTCTGTGTCTTACAAACACTCAATGACTTTGCCGCAGAGGACTATGGAGGTCATGAGTTCCACAAATTCTCCACCTTCTGTCTGAAGAAATTCCATCTCATTTCACTTCTAAAGGGTCATCCCTTCACTCTGAGGCTGTACCCTGGAGTTCTGGTCTCTCCTACAAATGGTAATATTTTCTCCACATCCACTGCATCCAGACCTTGCAGTATTCTGCTATCTGTTGTTTTCTTTCTCTATTCATTTCCCACTCTCCCTATACTGTCTTCCTGTCATCCCATTCTGAATCACAGTTGGCATCAGGTGTTGAGGTCTTGGCCCTATTTTCTCTGGTCCACAGCCCAGGCAAGATGCCACCAAGTCTAATATTTTATGAACAGAGACTTCCTGGGCAGTAGAATCCTGGTCAAGACGCTGAAAAGATGGAAGGACAGAAAATCCTGGTGCCTGTCCTGTCTCTGCTAGTTTCATTGCGTACATTGGGGGTTGAGGTGGATGTGTACCCTCAGACTGCTAGCTTTATGTTGTCCTTTGACTTTGTTTTAAATCACAAGGCAAGAACCATTAGTGCTGGCAAGAGTGTGGGGGTTGAGGGGTGTGGGGGGTGGGGAAGGGAATGAGCACCTTGTCCTTTACTTGTGTTACTGGAAAGTTCACTTTAAGGGCAAGAGGGCCAGAGTTTCAAAGTCATAGAGGCTAGCCATAGAGCCAAGAGATCACTATTTTGGTGCATTATGGTTAGCATATTGTCCATATGGGGAGCAAATTTGAATACTATCTTTTCAGAACTCTAAACATGAAGAGGCTCTAGCAATAATATCACCTTATAACTTAAAAACTGTTCATGGAATGTCATTGGGGTAGAGCTAGGGCAAAGAGAGGCGCATCCAATAAGACAAGATGTGAATAATATCACCCCATCAGTCCTACCACTTGAAGCAGACCAAAGCGAATTATGCCCAATCCCACTTGGTAGAACAAAGCAATGCTGTGACAGGAGATAGAGACTAATTTTGCTTCCATTAATTGCTCTCTGTCACTCACCAAGCAGGATGCTGACTCTGAGCTTCTGCTGTGACTAAGCACACGAGCTAAGGAAGACCCTGCAGGCGAGTCACAGTTGGCTCAATCCTTCACTCTTCTCTATTTATGGAATCGTTTTTGCAACAATGATTTAACATAACATCAGGCCATTGTCTTGCTGCCAAGTTTTCCTTTAATCTCCTTCTGTTTACACATTGGAAGATTGACTTCCCCAAAACCAAAATGATCTTCCTGCTTAACTAAATACATAAATCATAGAAAAATAACACTTCAATTTTGGTGTTTGAAGTTCTGAAGAGTAATGTTACCTGACCATCTTCATTGTAAAATTAGTTTCCAGCTCTAGTTTCCTCATAAACATGGCTATTTCTTTTCTCACATTCTTTATTTGAATCAGATTTTCCAATTCTTGAAATTTGATTCTACCCGTTTGAAATGTGCTAAAAATACAAATGGAGGTCTAGGTTTTGGAGACTGTGCAGAGATTTACCAGAATAGTACAAAGTATGAGGGAGTCAGTTCTGTGGAGAGATTGGATAAGTTAGTGTTGATCACCTGAGAGGAGAATATGTTAAAGCGATCTTTGAAAGTAAATATCCATTTCCAGCCACAGGAGGATTGGTAAGCAGTGGTCACTAAGTTAAGCGAACTAGCCAAAGAACTGGGAAGGGATACAAAAGTATAGATTCTTTTTACTTAATGAGCTATTATAACCTGTTATTCTCATATAAAAGTTTCTTATTGGACAAGGGTAAGTTTGGTTCCTTGATACCAGAGTCAGTGAGTCCTCCATTTCTCTTAACCTTAAGAGTTCTGTACTTCTTCAATTCTATTTCCAAAATGCCAGTTAAATACAGAGAGCAGGTTCATAGACAGCATCTCCAGTAATCACCAGCATAAAGGTGATTCTAAATCTTAAATAACAAATCCAACCCTCCAACTTGGCACCACCCTCTTGACCTATCCTACTTGTCCATCTTCCTTCCCACCTATCTGCTCCACCCTCCCCACCCACCTATCACAATTACCTCCCACCTGCATCCACCTATCACCTTCCCCCCCCAGCCCCACCCCAACCCTTCTATTTATCTCTCAGCTCCCTTCCCTCCCACCTCACCTCCAACATTCCCGATGAAAAGCTTATGCCTGAAACATTGAGTCTCGTGCTCCTTGGATGCAGCCTGTCCTGCTGTGCTTTTTCAGCACCACACTCTCGACTGAACCTTTCTAGCATCTGTAATCTTCACTTTCTCTAAATCTTAAATGATGCAATTTAAGCCAGATAAGGACAACTGTCTTGATTTGCCATATCTGGTTGGAAGTATCCCTAGAATGTGACAACACACTGGGGAAATCCATCATAAATTGAGCCTGGCAGCCTTCAATGCCGTATACACTGTATCCCAACTTATCTCACTTTCACACTAGGGCTGATGAAAAGCATGGAAAACACGTCTGTACTAACCAAGAATAATTCTTTATTATAGGTAATTAGACTATAGCTGTGGGTAAACAGATATAAACCACAGATTAAAAATTCTAATCCCCTGATAAACTCCCCCTTATACACACTCACACAGATAAACAATAGAGAAAATTGATTATGGGCTGGTGGGAGAAAACTGTAATATTAGTTCAGTGTTCTATCCTTTCCAATTCTGATGTTGAAATGATCCTCGTTCAGCTCTGGCCAGACACCTATTGCTCAGATGTTTTTCTCTGGAAGCTTCCACTGGCTTGTAAGAAGTATGGAGTCACTGACTCACTTGTAAATGTCTCTGACTCATCAGTTCAAAAATCACAGCAATTGCTGCCGGAAAGGTAACTGGTTATCTTCAGGTTTAAAGTGAGGTTTTCACTGCAGAGAACAGACAGCTTCTGGACTGGGAGAAAATCTGCACACACTTCTCTCTTTCTGTAACTTGTTTCTAGCTCCAAGCTGCTCAGCCACACAGGAGCCACTCACACATTGTTTGCAAGCAAAAGATCTCTGTCACTGATGACTGTCCCTAGACCATAGATCAATCAATTTATTGTTGTCAACAAGAGCTGCACAATATATGTTCTTGTCTACAATCGGAACTTCAATTACAGTTTGTTCAAATAGTTGTTCACTATGTCTGGCAGGTGAGACTAGATTGGGTTGGAATATCTGGTCGGCATGGGCAGGTTGGACCAAAGGGTCTGTTTCCATGCTGTATATCTCTATGACTCTATGACTCTATGTCTGTAATGGGAATACTGTTACTTGCTTTCAAGGCTGGTTTATAAAACAGTTCTTTCTCAGTTCAATCCTTGGATTTTAAAAACACAAAAATGAAAAGCCAGTCCTTACAGGAGATTTCATCAGATAGTCACCTAACTCCAACCACCTTTCTCCCCACTCCTGCCATTGGTCACCGACTAAGTCCGCACTTGCGGAGCTATGTCTCCCTCCACCAATCAGAAAACAAACAGACTTGTATAACCAAACAAACAAGTATGGATGCTGCAGAACTCAAACAAAAGCAGAAATTGCTGGTGAAACTCAGCAGGTCTAGCAGCATCTGTGAAGAGAAAGCAGAGTTAACGTTTTGATTCTAGTGTCTTCTTCAGAGGGTCATTGGATTTGAAATGTTAACTTTGTTTTCTCTCTCCACAGGTGCTGCTGGACCTGCTGAGTTTCTCCAGCAATTTCTGTTCTTGTTTGAGATCTTCAACATCTGCAGTTATTTGTTTATTTTAGGAAATGACTGGTTGACTTGACTTGGCTAGCTGATATTGAAATGTCAAATGATTCGTGTTCCCATGGTTCTTGTGACTAATTACAATAGCTTTTAAATTTTTTTTTTAAATAACCTACTTGTTTTAAAACATCTCTGAGATTTCCGTCCAATGTTTGCTCTCCACAGTTTCTCGGAGATTAGTCTTTAATTCTTTGAGAGTGATGGCACCTCCACTCTGGGACTGTGTAGATTTACTATTCACAGTCCCTGGAGTAAAGAAAACATTCAACCAGAGTTCCCTTGACACTGCATTGAAAATAAATATATCATGTTGCTGCACAGATCCCAGTAAAATAGGTCTGACCTTTAGTCCTGTGTTGGGTTGGTCAATCTCACAGGTCAGTCTCAATTGCTCCTCAGTTCTGGCACGTGTAGAATCAGTGGGGAATGGTATAGTGGGTGGGAGGAATGTCTCCACTGTAGTGATTGTAACAAGGTCAGTCAAGTGGACTTCATAGAACATGAGTTCCCTGATTGGCGTTGTTAACCTGATTCGATCAGGCAGTCCTGGCTGACAGATACAAAGAGGAGTGCCAGAGGTTCTGCTTATTCCGAGAGCTGGCTCAGGGAAGCCAGATCAGTGTCAAGTGCTGTGCACATGTAAATAAAAGGTGACTTGGTGACAGGATACCAGCCTCTGTGGAGCTTTGTCACCTAGCCTCCACCTTTAACAGTATTCTTATCTTTAAGAGTTAACTCCAGACTGGGCTGACCAGGTGGATTAGAACTTACTGCTTTGCTGTTGCTACCTGGGTTTCAGACATTCTCTCCATGCAGTGCTGTAACTCAATAGTGTTAAACATGTGGCTCAATTTATCCCCAGCAGTGTAGAGCTCAGGCAGCAATCCCACTCCAGAAAACCGGTCAAAGGTCAAATATCTTTACATCGTTGATTCCATTTCAGTATGACTTTCAACCCTGGCTTGTGGACTATGCTGTAGTTCAGTGTCACAGCAATAATTGCAGGGTGGGGCGCACAACAAGCCTGTGGAGAGAGTCAGTGAGAGAAATAGAGGCATAAAGAGGAGACATGTGACAAAGAGAGAGAGAGAGAGAGAGAGAGATGTGAAAGCACAAAGAATGTGTTTAAGTGGAGGAGGGTGTTTGGATAGAGGGAGAGAGAGAGGGGTTGATAGACAGAGAGAAAAAGAGGTGGGGCAAAATGGCAAATGGGATAAAACGTCATAGGAAGATACTGCCTCGGATAGACCAAAGAATGCTGAGAAAATGTGTGTGAAGGGAGCAAAGTGTGTAATAGAATTGGACTGAGAAATGTTTATGTGGAAGGATGTAAGAAAGAGCCTAAGAAAGGTCGTGACAGAGAGAAAATGAGTGATGAAAACAAAGGAAGAGAATGGGCAGGCCAGAGGGAGATGTATATAGTGTGAGATGGAGAGAAAGAAAAAAACCCTGTGAGGGAGACGTGAGCTTTCTCCAGGTTTTACTGCAGCTAACACTGAGGAAATGTCAGCCAACGTGGCAAACTTACAGTGGTCAAATAAGCTTAAATGCTGGAAGCATTCAGCGTGTCAGGGGGCATCAGTGGGGAAAACAGACAATGGCAATGGTTCAGGCGTGAGCCCTTGAGGAAGGTTAATGAAGGGCGGGATTCAGCAGCTCAAGCACAGGATGTGAAAAACCTAGCAATAAAAACAGCTTAAATACCACAGACTCGCTGGCCCCTGGTTGGTTGGACTGGGCAGGTCTGCCTCAAACTGGTTGAAACCAGTTTGTCATAAGCTTCAGGGACAATGGAAGCTGGGCAACACCCTGAGATTTAGCAAATCCACAGGGACACTGGTTAACCCTTCCCTTGCAGGCGTGCAAACCATCACTGTGTTGGTAATGAAATGCACAGTTGGAACTAGTTGGGAGTGAAGTTAGGAGCGAGTAGTTGTCACAGCAACTGACTTAAAGAAGGCCCTGTTTATTTCTCCGCACCTCACCGTCTCGTGCTTTATTCTTTCGTGCAAAAGTAAAAACCTGGCTATATTGAAAAGGGTAGGGGCTCTGCACAAATTAACATGTTGTGTAACCAATGGTAGGGACCTGGGGGAAGAACAGCTGAAAGTAGGAGGTCTTTTACGTCCTTTATTCATTCACAGGATGTGGGTGTCACTGGCGAGGTATTGTTCAAACCTAATTTCCCAGAGGGTAGTTAAGCGTTAACCACATAGCTATGGGTCTGGAGCCACATGTAGGCCATTCCAGGTAAGGATGGCAGATTTCCTTCCCTAAAGGAACCAGGGGATTTTCCCCCCAAAAAAACAATGGTTTCAGGATTAGACTCTTAATTCCAAATTTCTTTGAAATTCAAACTCCATTATCTGCCATGGCAGGATTCAAACCTGAGTCCCCAGCATATAATTTTGGTCTCTGGATTAAAATCAAGCAATAATATTGCCTGGTTCGATTCCAACCTTGGCCGACTGTCTGGTGTAGAGTTTGCACATTCTCCCTGTGGCTGCGTGGGTTTTCACCAGGTGCTCCTGTTTCCTTCCGCAGGCCAAAGATGTGCAAGTTAGGTGGGTTGACCATGCTAAATTGCCCATGGTGTTCAGGGATGTGTAGGTTAGGAGCATTAGTTAGGAGTAAGTGTAGAGTAATAGGTTAAGGGAATGGGTCTGGGTGGGTTATTCTGCGGAGGGTTGGTGTGGACTTGTTGGGTCGAAGGGCCTGTTTCCACACTGTAGGGATTCTATGATCACTCGGCCATCACCTCCCCAGTGTGACAAAACCTCCCAAAGTATGTCCAGCTAGAGGTGGCAACCTTATTTCATTACTTGTTTAAAAGGTGCCAACAGCAATGGTGCAATTGGCATCAGTTTGTTTGGAGATGTCAAACAGCCCATAGGGTAGGAGGTAAAAACAATGACTGCAGATGCTGAAAACCAAATACTGGATTAGTGGTGCTGGAAGAGCACAGCAGTTCAGGCAGCATCCAACGAGCAGCGAAATTGACGTTTCAGGGAAAAGCCCTTCATCAGGAATAAAGGCAGTGAGCCTGAAGCGTGGAGAGATAAGCTAGAGCAGGGTGGGGGTGGGGAGAGAGTAGCGTAGAGTACAATGGGTGAGTGGGGGAGGAGATGAAGGTGATAGGTCAAGGAGGAGAGGGTGGAGTGGATAGGTGGAAAAGAAGATAGGCAGGTCGGACAAGTCCGGACAAGTCAAGGAGACAGTGCTGAGCTGGAAGTTTGAAACAAGGATGAGGTGGGGGAAGGGGAAATGAGGAATAGGGTAGGAGGTACAGGTTCTGCATTGTGCAATGCCATGCCATGGATCTTCACAGGGAGAAGGATAAAATCTCACAGGTTTTGTCCCTCAGCTCAGTTTATATTTGACAAAAAGGAAAAGGATGCAAACAGGGACATTTGAATCAACTTTTGGGAAATTATTGGGACACTAGGACATTTAATAAAATTCTGGACTATCCTGGCAATACTGAGATGTCTGGTCACTTTTCATGGGGCCTTCCAAATTTTAATTTCAATGGCCAATGGGGATGAAGATATATGAGGTGGTCTCCCCATTACCTTCACCATATATTTTAGCTTCTTCCCAAAAGACCCTCCACCTGCAAGAAAATATTGTCCTTTGTGGTTTTCACTCTACTATCAAAACTATCTCGGCCAGGGCTCCTAACCCCAAGAATGAGACTCTTACCAGGGCTACAGGTAGCCCCCATAGAGGCAAAGATCTCAAATAGCACTCCTGCCCTCAGAGTTAAACTGATAATCAAGAGGAATTGACTCAGGCCAATGGGGCTAGTGGTGCTGAGGGTGAAATTGGTCATTGGGAGAAGCCAATAGTTGGCAATATCATAACAGCAACTTGTTTACCACATTGAAGCCATTGGGGTGACAAACAACTCAGTGTGTAGGCATATGTGGGTGTCTTCTGGAGTTGAAACTTAAGTCTGGAATCCCCAGTGTCTTTAGTCACTGTTGCAACATGGGAAGTATGACAGCCAATTCATGCACAGCAAGCTCCCACAATCAGTAACCTGCTAATGACTCCACTGCCCAAAACCAGCAATAGTTGAGGGACCCTGGCCTCTTGTATGTTGATCCCAATCAGCGCCCAGCTTTGGCATCTTGTTGAATCCTTGTTGAATGAGCTTCAAGTCGCATATCACACCTGCCTCTGCCCTTCTTTAACCATACTTACTCCACTCACTGTTTCCAATATCCACCGCAACAATCCAAACTCATCCTTCCCCCTTCCATCTGCATCCCATTCCACACTGAGTCCCACTCACCCAACATTCCTTCCCCATCTGATTCTCAATGATCTCTGCTGTTCTGAGACTCTTATTTATAAATTCTCCTTATTTATAAATTCCTAACCCACCTCACATTTACTTCTGATCTCAGGCTCCTCTGACGTCTTCTGAATGTGTCCTTCTGTGTATCTCTCTGTCTTTCTCTCCCTCTCTCTCTTTCTTTTCTCTTTCTCTGCTTACCCTTTACTGATTAGGCCCCCACCCCACGTTCCCCATTCTCTCTGAAACTCTCTCCTGGCTTTGAAAGCTTTTTTTCAATATCCACACTTTTACTCTCCTATCCCACTGCTTCTGTGGACCTGCAATTCTGAACTTTTGGAATTCTTTCTCCAATGACCTCTTCACTTGATTTTTCCCCTCTTACTTTTAAAGTCTTTTATTCAGGCTTTTGGCACCCTCCTGCTCCTTCTCTCTGTGACCTCCTCCAACCCTCTGACAGCTCTGTGCTGCTTCAATCCTAGCCTCTTGCACCTCCCCAGTTTGATTGGGTGCACAATTGTTGATCAGGTTTTTAGGTACCTGAAATCGGAGCACTTGAATTCTGTCTCTCAAGAACTCCACTTGTCTACTTCTACAGAACTCTGAAGGAGAGTTATATTGACTGTACTTGAAGTGTTAACTCTGTTTCTCTGTCCACTGATTCGGCCAGACCTGCTGAGTTTTTCCAGCACTTTCTGTTTTTGTTTCTAATTTCTTCTTATCCAGCTTGTTGCTAAATGTAATTCTCTATAACCTGTTCACAGTGGTAGAGATGTTATATAAATGTATTCTATTGTTGTTGCCTGGTTCTTTCTGAAGCACTTTCCCAGCATGTTTTTGCACAATAATGACAGCTCAAATGACGATCATAGAGCAATGTTCCCCTTGTGTTTGCAATGCCAGTTGAATGGACAATGTATCCATTTTGGAGACTGTATGACATCCTCAGACTGACCAGCACCATTGCCTGAAATAGGAATGGAGCACCACCTAGTGGGTATGTAAGGAGGTTGCCACAATTCCTCCAGCAGTCTTGTTATCAGCCCCAGACTGTGCTTAATGCACAGTCCTCCTACACAAATCATTGGTAGACTTCCCCAAGGTGTTGCTTCTCTTTAAATTCTCATTTAATTTCCCTTTCTCTGTTTCTCTCACCCTCTCTTGCTCTCCCTCTTGTTCTATCTCACTCTCTGAGCTGTGTATTTTACAGGTTACTGATATAACTGGTGAAATTTGTTCCTCACCAGTTTGGGTAACAGCGTCAGTACGTTACATGTTATTGAGCCACAGAGATCAGATAGCCCCACGTTCACTTCCAGAGTGAGCAAAGGTCAGCTCATCTCAGTTACACTGGAAGGTCACATGAGCTTCAAACACCTTAAACCAGAAACCAACAGGAAAATTAGGAGATTTCAAAGAAAAGCCCTGGCAATATATTAAGGCAAATGTTAACCACCCAGTTTGAGACAGATGAGAGCACGATAGAGAGCGAGTGTGTGTGTCTGTCTGTGTGTATGCCTCTGTCTGTCTGCGTGTGTGTGCACACATGCGCGTCTATCTGTTTGTGTGTCTCTGTCTAGGATGTGGATGCCACTGGCTGAACCAGCATTTATTGCCCATCCCTAATTGCCAAAGGGCAATTAAGAGTCAACTATATTGCTGTGGGTCTGCAATCACAGGTAAGGACAGCTGATTTTCTTCCCTAAAAGACAAACATAAAACAAATTAATTTTTCAGACATTCAACAACAGTTTCAAGGTCATCTTTAGACTCTTAATTCCAGATTTTTTTTTATTGAATTCAAACTCCACAATCTGCCATGACAGGGTCCCAGGTTACCCAGCTCTCTGGATTAATTGTCTTGTGATAATACCACTAGGCCATCACTGTGGACCACTTTGTGGATGAGGGACCAGGGTATGGGTAGGGTTGGGGGGGTCAGGTAGAATAGGATTTGGAGTTGGAGGATGGGGAAAGGGACCGGGGTCTGATTTTCCTGTTTGCTTTAGCCCTATTAAAGTAAAGCAGAGCTCCCATTAGAAGGGGAATTAAATATTTGGCAGGTTTCCTGCTCCTGATTGAGGTATCACCTGCAGCACTGCCCCTCCTGAGTGAGAAGTTTGTGAGTTCAAACCTCACTCCGAGGAGTAAAAATTCCGAGTGAGTGCTGCACTTTTGGACGTGATGTTTTCTGGATGAGATGTCAAACTGAGGCTCTGTCTGACCGCTCTCAAGTGGATGTAAAAGCAGGATTGTGAAGAAAGAGCAGTGGACAATTCCCTTATGTCCTGATCAATATTTGCCTCTTTAACAAAAACAGATATGGCACAATAGCTCAATGGTGAGCACTGCTACCTCATGGTGCCAGGGACCCATGCTCAATTCCAGCCTTGGGTAACTGTCTACGTGGAGTTTGCACATTCTATCTGTGTCTGTGTAGGGTTCCCTGAGTGCTCCAGTTTCTTCCCATAGTTCAAAGATGTGCAGGTTAGATGGAATGCTAAAATTGTCTGTAGTGTTCTTTAGCCAGAGAGTGATTAATCTATGAACTTCATTACCACTGCATTGTGTATATTTAAAACAGAGACAGATAAGCTTTTGATTGTCAAGGGGATCAAAGGTTAAGGGGCGAAAGCAGGAAAATGGGATCGAAAAACCTATCAGCCATGATTGAATGATGGAGCAGACTCAATGGGCCGAATGGCAGAATTTCTGCTTCATTATCTGGTGGTGTAATGTGGCATTATGGTAGGGGCTGGATCTAGGTGGGATGCGCTTCAAAAGGTTAATGCGGTCTTGATGGGCCAAATGGCCTCCTTCTGAACTGTAGGGATTCTATGATCTTGTTGTTTATACTCTCACTATTTGTAGGAGTTTATCAGGGAGGCTGGATAAATACAGAAGGGAGAAAGGGACTGAAGGATTTGGTGATGGAATGATAGGGTAAAATGATGCTCTTGGGGTACATGACAGGGTGTGTGGCCCGGTTGGGCAAACTGACCTGTGAGTTCTGTAAATACAATGGAATTCCATCTGTAAATCAGCTCTGCGCAATTACTCTGGTTTCAGCAGGGGCACACATTGTGAAATCTGCAGCATTAATAACAAAACAGCAGGATAACCAAGTAGAATAATTCCAACTCAATATGTAATTTTTGAGTATTTTATGCTTTAACTGTTAATGTACCATTCATCAGTTTAATGGCTTATGAATTATGTCCAACACTTTAAGTTATAGATGTGTCTAATCAACCTATCCAGGGATGGATCTCTGGAGTAGTTGTGACTTGAACCTGGGACTTCTAATTCAGGGGTAGGAACACTGCGATTGCACCAAATTGCTGGAGATACTCAGCAGGTCTGGCAGCGTCTGTGGAGGGAAAACAGAGTTAACATTTTGAGTCCAGTGACCCTTCTTCAGAACGAGAAGCAGCTCGAAAGGGGTGATTTTGTAAATGGTTGGGGGTGGAGAGGAGTGGGTGTACGGGTGAAGATAGAACCCAAAGAGAGAGAGAAAACAAGCTAGGTAGAGGAAATGTTTATTGATAGTCAGCCAGGGCAGAAGAGAAGCTGAATGGTGACACTGGGGGCTATGTGTAGTTGAAAATGGGCTGGCTGTGCTGAAAGTAACCCATTTTGTGACAGGACCTGAGGTTGTGGGAGTGGGCACTATATAAGGAAGGAGGTGTCCATGCTCTGAAATCGTTAAATTGAAATTGTTGATGTTGAGTCCTAAGGGCTGTAAGGCACCTCAGTAGAAAATGAGGTGCTGTTCCTCCGGCTTGCGCTGAACTCCACTGGAACACTGCAGCAAGCCCGAGACAGAGATCTTGGTCAGGTAACAGGGTGAGGTGTTGAAGTGGCAGGCAACTGGGAGCTCAGGATCTTTTTCACAAACGTATTCTGCAAAGTGGTCACCCAGTCTCTGTTTCAGCTCTCCGATGTAGGGAAGACGTCGGACTTTGGCTCTTTAGCTCTTCAATTTTTCACAACAAAAATGCAACCATAAGCCATCCCTACCACCATAAGCCACACCAATGTCATAGTCACCACAGGTAGAATGCAAAAGGCAATGAAATTGCATTAATAGCAAACATCAACTGCACATCCCTTTCCCCGCTCTGCTCCCCCACCCACAATCCCCTTCCTACTACCCAACAGAAAATGCAAACCAAGTCATGGAATTCAGTCCAGAAGCCATAGGATTGAAAGCAGAGGAATTGTAGTACATCATCTAGAACCTTGGTAATAACACACTTGCAATAGGTTTAGTTCTGGTCTTCATACAAAAGGTGTAGAATCAATGGAGAGAGAAGACTTACAAGTAGCTTATGACTATCAGAAAAGACTGAACAGGCTGAGGCTGAAAGATGAGGGACCAATTAGAAGTCCTCAAAATAAAAAAAAATTAATAAAATAGATTTAGAGCAGATGTTTCCATTTTTGGGTCAGACTAAACCTAGATATATATTTTTTTTAACTGCTCATAGGAGGTGGGGTTTTGCTTGGAGATAATAAACCAGGGACTTTGTGTCAATCCCTGAAAAAGCTGGAGAAACTCAGCAGGTCCGGCAACATCTGTGGAGAGAGAAACAGAGTTAAAGTTATAAGTCCAATGTGACTCTTCATCAAAACGATGCTGCCAGACCTGCTGAGTTTTTGCAACATTTTCTAGGTTTGTTCCAGATTTCCAACATCCATAGCACTTTGTGTTTATATTGAGACTTTGCATACCTTGAATATTATTTTAAATTTTTATGTCAACTCCAGGAATAGTGGGACTTGATTTACAGTGGAAGGTGAATATACCCAGTAAGGCTTTATACCAGGCAGCTACTGAGGGAATAAATTCACGGGATTTCATCGTTTCAAACAAGTAAGCTAAATTTTATTGCACATTTAGATAAGTAAAACAATCTAAAGTATACATACAACTTTTACTTCAACATTCAGAATTAACATGAGGCAATATCACTCAACAAGAAAACTGCAGTCAAACACCATTTTGACTGTATTTTAATGGCCAATGTACTCAACAGATCCCACCCAAAGATTAATGGACTGGATTACAAAGTCTCATTCAAACTCTGTCTCCTTTGGAAGGGATACCAATTCTTCACTCGTAATGATCTAACTTCAAATTTCCCTCACAAGTCAGTCTGTAACTGAGTGTTCACAGCCTGGTAGTTCAATATTCCTCCAAGATTGTGTTCCACTAGATTTCAGCATAAGGCTGCATTTCAGCACCTACTTACGAGCACAATTCCAGGCCTTTCACAGAGAGATAGTTTCATTACCTGGCACCGCTGCTGTATTTGTCCAAACTCCAAGATTGCTAAGCTGCTCTGAGCAAGTACTGCTTCACAGTTTCCTTCACTACCACTCTCAGTTGAACTGAACCATTCATGGCTTCCAGAGCCGTTTTCCATCCCTATAATCTTTCCATGAAATGGACCCTCCACTCCCAGGGACCTTTCCTAATTCCCGTAACTGTTTAGAGTCTCTTAAGTTAAAAATCACACAACACCAGGTTATAGTCCAACAGTTTTATTTGGAAGCACTAGCTTTCAGAGCGCTGCTCCTTCATCAGGTGGTTGTGCTCCTAACATCAGCATTTGGGCTGACTGGAGCCATTTTGTTTACTTCAGCACTTCCAGACTGCAACTAACACCTCCCAGCAAATGCACACACAAATAAATTGAAATCAAACAATTCTTTCAAACTCTACCCACTTCCATTATGATATTGCCTGCTGAGGGCTGTCCTTCACTTGGCTGTAAGTTAAAAATCACACAACACCAGGTTATAGTCCAACAGGTTTAATTGGAAGCACGAGCTTTCAGAGTGCTGCTCCTTCATCAGGTGGTTGTGGAGTATAAGATTGTAAGACACAGAATTTATAGCAAAGGTTTGCAGTGTGATATAACTGAAATTATGCATTGAAAAATACCCTCATCTGTTAGAATGACCATGTTAGTTTCACATCTTTCATATGTAAATTGCAAAACGTTTTTTTTAAGTTATGTTCTCAGGTGAACGTTAACAACTAGTGTTAGCCCAAACAATGTATTTGCACCATTATTGGCTAATACCCAATAGCTCTAAATCTATCTGGATTGCCATTACTACAAGCTTTGCAGACATCACACCTCCAACTAAATGCCTTTTGTTCTTATAGATCTATCTCTTCCATGCTGATGCTGTTAAACAGGGTAACCCTCTGAGCCCCCTCTTATCTTTTTAATTAATTTAACCTATTTTTGTAATCAAGCTGTTATTACATACCTCTGGAGTAGGTGGGACTTGAATCCTGACCTCCTGGCTCAGGAGCACAGACACTACCATTGTGCCACAAGTGCCCCTCCCACTTGTTTTGGGCATTCTAGTAGTCACTAAAGCCTAGCATTTCAATTACATTATTTCCTAGCTGTTAACCTCTTAAAGCAACATGACCCCAGGCTGTTGGGTGCATGAGATTTCAAGGTGTTTCTGTTACTTTTATCCCACGCACTGCTTTTAAACTTTAATTCCTGAAACTAAAATTTTATACCAAAACATATGAATCATGAAATAGATATTCACAACAGGAGGTTCAAATAAAGAATACACTCCAGCATTAATCAGTTGGGTTGAATGACATACTTCTGTCGATGTAAAACACACAACAGCCAATCAGTTATAAAAATAACTCGTTAAACCGGTGATTCTGTGTGTCCAATATGTTGCTTGTCATCACCTCACTTCCACTCCATGATAAACAGCATTGTATCCTTCTTGACAGAGAAGCGATTTTAATGACTCTATTGATTACCCACAAATAAAGCTAAGGGCAGCAATAAAAGCAACATGCTGCAGATGATGGAGATCTGAAATAAAACGTGAAGATGCTGGAGAAACACAGCAGCTCTGAGGCTGAGTTGTTGCTACCAAACCTGCACCTTTTGTGTTTATTTCCAAAGATGAGAATGATGGATTGTATTTAGTTAATAAATCCTATTTGTTACACACCAACTTGAATCACAAGATCACCTGCAGAATTGTCACTTCAATTCCCAGTTTTGACCAGAGCGGCACTTTGATCACTATCCACTAGGTGGTAGCATTGTACTAGACCAGCTCTTCCACCAAGCCCACAACATTCCAAAACTCTGGCTTTTCTTACCATCCACAAAAATCTATACATCTCCCGACCTAGTCCCTCAGCCTGTTGTTTCTCATCTGTGTGTATTTTAACCCTGACACCACCAAACGGGGTAATTACCACCACCCATTTTAGGAGGCAACAGTATAAATAGTTAGTATTTATATAATTTATATATTTATATAAGGGAGGTGATGGCCTAGTCAATTATTATCGCTAGTCAATTAACCCAAAGATATGTCTGAATTTGAATTCAATAAAAATTTGGAATTAAGAGTCTAATGATGACCGTGAAACTGTTGCCAATAGTCTGGCAAAATCTATTTGGTTCACTAATGCCTTTTAGAGAAGGGAAACTGTACTCATTATCGTGTCTCGCCTAAATGTGACTCCATACCCACACAATGTGGTTGACACCAATGTGCCCTCTAGGCAATTAGGATTGGGCAATAAATGCTTGAGTAGCCACTAACGCCTACATCCTGTGAATGAATAAATAAAACACCATGCATAATGCAATCAAATTATAATGTGTTTCACAGGTCTCTCAGCCCGGCGTGGCTTCAGTGTGGACCTCTGGCCTAGAGATGATTCCTGAGCGGTCCCCTGGCCTCAAGAGCCTTGAGGTGAAGCTCAGCAGATTCTAGAGTAAAGGTCCAGTATGTCCGAGAGGCTAGGTGCCAGCATGGATTGGGTTGGAAGAACTGTTATTCTAAACTTTTTATTTCTTCATTTTTCTATTTTTTTTCCTAAGAATCTTTACTTAAGAATCTGTACCTCGGCACCTTTGTCCTAGGATGGCATACTAAGTGGCGACTTATGAACTTTTCACAATATGATGTCAGTATACGTGACAGCAAAGCCAAACTCTATGCCAATGGGCTTGAGATGTAAACACCAAGCCATGGTTTCTGTCCTGGGTCGAGAGTGTGGTGCGGGAAAAGCTCAGCAGGTCAGGCAGCATCCGAGGAGCAGGAGAATCAACGTTTCAGTCATAAGCCCTTCATCAGGGATTATTAATAGATAAGAAAGGGTTAGAACATAGAACATAGAACATAGAAAAAACACAGCGCAGTACAGGCCCTTCGGCCCTCGATGTTGCGCCGACTGAAGCCTACCTAACCTACACTAGCCCAATAATCTCCATATGCTTATCCAATGCCCGCTTGAATGACCATAAAGAGGGAGAGTCCACCACTGCTCCTGGCAGGGCATTCCATGAACTCACAACCCGCTGAGTAAAGAATCTACCCCTAACATCTGTCCTATACCAACCTCCCCTTAATTTAAAGCTGTGTCCCCTAGTAACAGCTGACTCCATACGCGGAAAAAGGTTCTCATGGTCAACCCTATCTAAACCCCTAATCATCTTGTACACCTCTATCAAGTCACCCCTAAACCTTCTTTTCTCCAATGAGAACAGCCCCAAGTGCCTCAGCCTTTCCTCATACGATCTTCCTACCATGCCAGGCAACATTCTGGTAAACCTCCTCTGCACCCATTCCAGTGCCTCCACATCATTTTGGCGACCAAAACTGCACACAATACTCCAGATAAGGCCGCACCAGAGTCTTATACAACTGCAACATGACCTCAGGACTCTGGAACTCAATTCCTCTACCAATAAAGCCCAGTACACCATATGCCTTCTTCACAGCACTATTTACCTGGGTGGCAACTTTCAGAGATCTGTGTACATGGACACCAAGATCCCTCTGCTCATCCACACTACCAAGTAGCCTACCATTAGCCCAGTAATCCATGTTCTTGTTACTCCTACCAAAGTGAATGACTTCACACTTAGCTACATTGAATTCCATTTGCCACCTTACTGCCCAGCTCTGCAACTTATCTATATCCCGCTGTAACCTGCCACATCCTTCTTCGCTGTCCACCACTCCACCGACTTTCGTATCATCCGCAAACATGCTCACCCAGCCTTCAAGCCCCTCCTCCAGGTCATTTATAAAAATTACAACCAGCAATGGTCCCAAAACAGATCCTTGTGGAACACTGCTAGTAACTGCACTCCAAGATGAACCTTTACCATCAACTACTACCCTCTGTCTCCTTCCAGCCAGCCAATTCCTAATCCAAACCTCTAATGCACCCTCAATGCCAAACCTCCGTGATTAGGAAGGGTATTCCAGAGCTTAGGGCCCATGCAGCTAAAGGCATAAGCATCATTTCGGCTTATGCCTGAAACGTCGATTCTCCTGCTCCTCGGATGCTGCTTGACCTGCTGTACCTTTTCAGCACCACACTCTTGACTCTGATCACCAGCATTTGCAGTCCTCACTCTCTACTGCATGGTTTCGGTCCTGCCCTGTGCTCAGTTCTCTTTGCTAGAAGGTGTGGGCCACAGGTGAACTTCACTGTAATATCATCTACCCCCGCACCCCACTCTAATCCCCCTCTCCCCACCTCCCCCAGTAGCTGACAGGCAGCAACTTCGGTAAGATATCAAACTGGGGACCATAACTCATGGCCTCAGCATGAATTGGATCTGTTGAAGAGGCTGCTGTCTAAAGAAGAAAATATTTTCCCAATCCGTATTTAGGAATTAGATCAGGTGATGACACTCCAAGGGACCTCAACTACCACCTCCATCATCTCCACCTCCACCCATACCTTTTACCCCTTTATATCAGCACCAGAATATCATTGGAAAACATGCTCAAGGCTGCAAGAGACATTTACAATAACTCTGGCCGATTGCAGGGTTCAATGAATTCCACAAACTAGTTCATCAGCGAAACATAAATCCATTTCGTGTTTACTGACTGTATCCATCTCCATCGCTGTGTTAAAATGCCGCTAGACGAAGGCATTCAGGGGCCTTTATAATCCTGCCTGCTGCCTTGAATCCTGGTTCACACTGTGTCCTATTCACTAACCATCCCTTTGCTTTTTGAGTGATATTGGATCCCAGTCTGGCAAGGGCTCCATTTTAAAATCCTCATCCTCATTTTCAACACCCTCCATGAAGTCCCTATCTCTGTAATAAATCTCCCAGCTCTGTTGCTCTCCGAGACATCTGCACTCCTTTAGTTCTGGGCTATCCCTCTGACTGTTATTGCTCCATTATTGGTGCTTGTGCCTTCAGCTGCCTGTGCCCTAAGCTCTGGAATACCCTTTCTAACCCTCTCTTATCTATATTAATCTCTCTCCCCCTCTCTTTACGACATGACTTAAAACCTACCTCCATAACCAAGTTTACGATCACCTGCTGTAATATTTCCTTATTTGGTTTGATATCAGATTTTGGTACTGCTTCCACACAGGACCTTGACTCATTTTATTATGTTAAAGGTACTACGTCAATGCACATTACTGCTGTTTACTTAAGTTAGAATATACTCTCTTTCTCTATTTTACATACCAATTAAGCCAAGTCAAACCAAATTAATTCTAAAAGAGACATTGTAACAAAGGTTAAATCACAAATAAAACTTACAAAGTTTAAATGAAGACTTGGCCTTGGGAACCTGATCACCTATTCCATCCCCTTGACACCCATTTGGTTGCACTCAGCCTGAAGTGTACTAGTATGATGTACTCCCTCTCCAAAACTCTCTGTATGAGGATACATGATACTAGATGCACTTCTATGTGTAAATTTAGATACTGTCACACACCTCCTGCTGGAATGCGCCTTTGCAAAGGAAGTCCAGCAGAAGACTCAGTGGATTTTGACCATGTTTGCCCCGAGCAGCTCCATGATGTGGGACTCTGTGCTCTATGGTCTGTTCTCTTGGGGGGGGGGAACACCTAGACGACCGTCAACTCCATGAAAAATGCTCTGTTCTGCCTGAAACCTGTTGGTCTTCCAGTGTAAGGAGTTGACCTCAACTGCATGTTGCAGACTGGCATGTTCCAGGGTCCAGGACTACATGCTGAGGGTCGCACTAAAGCTTGGGGCAGCTGCCACTAAGGTGCAGTGGGGAAAGACCACTGTCTCAGCTCCTGATGAATGGTCCTGGCTCAAAACATCGACTTTCCTGCTCCTCCGATACTTCCTGACCTGTTGTGCCTCATTCCTGATGAAGGGCTTATGCCCAAAACATCGATTCTCCTGTTCCTCAGATGCTGCCTGACCTGCTGTGCTTTTCCAGCACTACACTCTCAACTCTGATCTCCAGCATCTACAGTCCTCACTTTTTTCCCTCTGTTGTGTCTTTCTAGCTCCACATGTTATCAACACCGTCTAAGGTTACTGCCAAAGTTAAATGAGGGTCTGATACCTCAAATATATGTAACTATAGACTTGTCCAAATAAAAAATGCCTTTGGTTTGTTTATTTGATAGAGTCAAACTTCAATGTTTGTTTGTTTTCTTCATATGCTACTGTACAGTTTCAAACTGCTTTAGTGACAATGCATGTATATGAAGATATTTTTAGGAATAAAGTATATTTTTGAAATAAAAAGTAAGTACATTGTAAATTCAGGGATACCAGTAACACACAGACTTCTGTGGAGGTTTAACTAACAAACGCTAGCTGGCTTCCCACATTCTTTTTTCTGTTACTGTTCCTAGTCAGGTTACCGGCAAGTCCAGGATGAATTGCCCATCCTTGGTCACCCTGGCATTGGAGAGGCTTGCTGAGTTACTTCAGCGGGCAGTTAAGACTAAGCCGTGTTGGGACTGGAGTCACATATCAGCCCAGACTGGACAAGGGTTTCCCTTTCGAAAGTGAACCAACAGGGGTTGTACAATAATCCAACAGGGCCACAACTATTTCCAAACCCCTTTCCCACCAACCCCCGACAGTTCCAGCAACTCTGGTGAGTTTTGGATGATCCACCTTCAGGTTTCCAGATTACACGTACAATAAGAAATCCACATCACTGGCATCATCAGCCCATTTCTGAGTTAATTCAAACATACTATTAGTTGTTCAATATGTCTGTATTTCAGAATTCTGAGCGCTCCAATATGACCTTCTAAAAGCTAAACCACAGTGTAAACATTCTCAAATGTAGTTTTGCAATGATGTGCATTGGAGGGAGAGACATATGTTGTCATTAAGAGAAACTGAGTTTAAGGTTTATTTAGTTCATTGATCTGTTTATTTAATCTGGTGGAACAGGAGCTCAGTAAAGACACTCAGTCTGCACTTGGTAACTTAGCTGAGTATGCCAACATTAAATACACTGAATTATTTATGCAATTATATAAATGTTAGGTATTTTTCACTAATTTTTTTCTTAATATTATTTATGGACATGGGCTGTTCTAAATTGCTCACTTTTGCTCAGCCATTAGTTAGAGATGTTTTGAAATTAATGATGGACAAACCATGTTAAAAGTTGGAAGCAGCAGCTCTTTAAAGGATTCTATGTTTTCCTCACCCGCAAAGATTTGAGCATTGTTTTACGTATCATGAGGAGAAAATTGGTTATGGCCTGTTTTCAGACCCACCAATAAGAGATCCAAACCAGAAGGTCAAAATCAGGGGTACTGAGGTCAAGCAGCCCAAACTGAGAGGCCCAATCTTGGAGGAATGAAAATTAGAATTGACCCTAAGGGTATGTGTCTTTTGTCTGGATTGAAATGCAAGAAATATACCAATATTTATTGTTTTCGGTTTGAAATAATTCCACAGACGACGGTATACCATCACCAAATCATTCTTTATT
Source organism: Chiloscyllium punctatum (assembly GCF_047496795.1). NCBI lineage: Eukaryota > Metazoa > Chordata > Chondrichthyes > Orectolobiformes > Hemiscylliidae > Chiloscyllium > Chiloscyllium punctatum. The sequence continues at coordinate 54,305,669 of NC_092786.1, forward strand.
TCCACGTGCACAGTACACAGACTCTGACCAGCCAGCTCAGAACCAGTCTCTAGAGTGAGGAGAATCCCTGACTCTCCTGTTCATATCTGCCAGCCAGGGCTTCCTGGTTGACCCAGGTTAATAGCCCCAAACAGGGAACTCATACTCAATGAGATCCACCTGGCAACCTCATTCCAATCATTTCACTGCTATAGTCATGTGGCCTCTACTATGAGGCACACATCCTGCCGGCAGACATCTTGAGCTTCACCTCATTAAAGTCCTCATTTTGTACACACTGCTGTGGATGGTGTCAGGAAAGGTACTGAGCTCAAGTGCAGAGCTGAAAAGAAAAGCACAGCTTTAGTGAAAATGTCTGCAGCATTTCCCCAACCAGTTCCTGTTCAGACTATGGGAATATGGGGCAAAACTGGGATCTCTTCCATGAACAATGGCAGAATATTGTAACAATGGCTTAAAGAGCTATAATTTATCTTGGTTTGTTTAAAGGCAGAAATGTCAAGCAGTCTACCAGTGTCACTAGATTAAACAGTTTGTGAGGCCTTAGGGTTTTTTAAAAATTGGAACAATAGAAGCAGCCTGAATGGGTGTGGTCAAGTTCTTTGAGAATCAGGAATTTTAGTTTAGCTTTCAGCAGTTGCTGCTGGGGTCTTGAAGAAGTGGAAGTTGCTCTTCCCCTCTCTTGCTTACAGCCAAAAGCTGGGGGTGTCTCCCTGCTACAAGAGTTACATGTAAGACAATCTGTTTCTGAATTTGCCTTTTGCCAAGTGTGTTACTAAATTAGAACAGTTAATTAGTAATAGTAATAATCTATTGTCCTGCTAAGTTTTCCAATAGAGTTAAGTTATTCCAATTCCTTCTTTCTTTCTTTAATTGTATTTTACCTATAGTAGATGAATAAAGTGTGTTTTGCTTTAAATCTAGTAGTTTGACCAATTGAATTGCATCTGGAATTTAGCACCGTATATTTTTCTTCAAGATAAGAAAAAGTTAGGGGGTTTGGTCTGGTCCATAACAAAAGTAATGGATTTGTCGAGTAACCAAGATCAAGTGCAAATTGCTGCACTTTTATCTCTATTAGAAAGAGACTGTTTCAACATACATTCTATTCTAAATCTCTCTGAAGTGCAGGAAAAGCACAGCAGAAATTCTAAATGCTTTCACAGCCCATTTTGAGCCCCAAGTGAACGTCACATATGAATGTTCCCTAACATTGAATAAATACCAAAGTGGAAAAGAGTTCCTTGATCAATCATGAATTCAGCTTGTAGAAACCTGTGAATATGCACCGATTAGAATTGGGGATGCGTTAGGAATTAGAAAAGACAAGATGCAAACACTATAGCACAGTAGCAGTGAAGCAACCTGGAAATCTGAGAGTACTTATTGACTCAAAAAGTCTAAATAAACCCCAGAAGAGATTACACTATGCCATACCAACCATTGAAGGAATTTTCCCACAACTGGAAAAGGCAAAATTCTTCACCACCCTGGATGTGAAGGATGGAAGCTAGATAAAAGCAGCAATTTTCTAATTACATTCCAGATGCTCTTCAGGAGGTACCAATAGTTGTTCATGTCATTTGGTGTTTTCATTGCTCCAGAAGAATATCAATGCAGACAACATGAAATAGTTAGTGAGTGGAAGCTGTAATGGATGACTTACTGATTTATGGTTGTGGAGACAAAATGGAAGAAACCATTGATGTCCATGACTGAAATCTAGTGTGTCTGCTCAACACAACTCACCAGGTGAACCTGAAGTTGAACCAAGACAAAATTACAATTTAGGATGCCCAAACATAGGTCATGTACTGACAGCAAAAGGTTTTCACCTGAATTCCAATAATGTGAGAGCTGTAGCAGCGAGCAACTGATATGATGGGACGTGGACATCGCTGGCTGGTCAGCATTTTATTCCCCATCCCTAGTTGCCCTTGAGAAGGTGGGGGTGAGCTGCCTCCTTGAAATGCTTCAGTCCATATGTTGTGGTTGACCCAGAATGCCCTTAAGGAGGGAATTCCAGGATTTTGACCCAGGAACACTGAAGGAATGACAAGATACTTCCAAGTCAGGATGGTGAGTAGATAAACTTGCAGGTTCTGATGTTCACATGTATTTGCTGCCCTTGTCCTTCTAGATGGAAGTGGTTGTGGGCTTGGAAGGTGCTGTCTAAGAATAATTGATGAATTTCTGTAGTGCATCTGCTGCTACTGACTGTTGGTGGTAGAGAGTGTGAATGCTTGTGAATGTGATGCCAATCAAATGGGCTGCTTCGTCCTGGATGATGTCAAACTTCTTGAGCGTTGTTGGAGTTGCACACATCCAGGCAAGTGGGGAGTATTCCATCACAATCCTGACTTGTGCCTTGTAGGTGGTGAAAGGCCACGCGATCGAAAATATTAATTTTGATTTTTCTCCACAGTTCCTGCTAGAACCACTGAGATTTTCCAGCAATCTGTATTTTTCTTTGTGTTTGAGATGGTAGACAGGTTTTAGGGGTCAGGAGGTGAGTTGCTCACCGCAGTATTTCAAGCCTCTGACCTGCTCTTGTAACTCCTGTTTTTAAGTGGTGAATCCAATTAAGTTTCTGGTCAATGGTAGCTCCAAGGATGTTGATAGTGGGAGATTCAGTGATGGTAAACTACTGAATGTCATGGGCAGTGATTAGATAGTCTCTTATTGGAGATGGTCACTGCCTGGCATTTTTGTGGCGCCAATGTTACTTTCCACTTCTTAGCTCCTCTATTTTCCTGTCAAAGTAGATAACTTCACTTTTTTCCCATATCATATTCCATCTGCTGACCTTTTGCTGTCTCATCTAACCTGTCACCATCCATATGAAGACTCATTGTGTCATCCTCAGCACTTGCCTTCTCACCTATTTTGTGTCATCAGCAAATGGTGATGGTACATTCACTTCCATAATCCAAGTCAATAATATATTAATATAACAGATTGCAAAAGAGCTGGAAAGCCAATTGCTGATTATAAAGCAAAAGCCAAATCCTGCAGATGCTGGAAATCTGAAATAACAGCTTAAAATGTCTCAAACATTCAGCAGGTCAAACAAATTAGAGTTGCCAACTGAGATTCAATTATAACCTAGAGGTTCCCACCACATGACTTTACACCATCTCACCCCCTACACAATACTCCTGCCACTAATTGATCAACACATCCAACCTTGTGACCCATTGTCTTCCTCTGGCATTGAAAAGCAAATAGATTATTGTCCAATTGACTTGTCAACCAAACAGCCTTTTCTCCTGTTTTCAATAGTTTTATAATAAGGAGAAATAGTCAAAGAAAAATAATCCTTTTTATGTCTCTATGATTTTTTCTCTAACATTGCACACAGCAACATCCTGGAGATTGGTCTTCAATTCCTGGAGAGTCCAGGATATTCCCTGGAGGTAGATGTTCCTAGCTATCATTCATGGAGAGGGAAGCAGAGGTAATGTATCAAGTTGATAATGATCCTTCATCAGAACTGCCATCATTGACCTGAACTACGAATTCTGTTCCTCGCAGAAACATCCATAACAACCTGTTTTTGGACAACCAACCTGAAACAGGAGGCCCAAAGTCTTATCAGGTCTGTACTGGAAGGTTCAAGGCTGAGATCTGAATGAGGACATCCAAGGCCAGCTGAAATTGGGCCCTTTTTTATATCCAGAATACGTGCTCTGACATACAACTTTTCATTGAATATCCACCCCCAGTAAATCAGCAATGTTTCCAATCAATGCATTTCTGTGCAAAGCCTAACAAGGACATTACAATAGCACCAAAGATAAGGGAAAAGGTAGTGAGCGAGGGAAAGGATCAAGTTCAAATGGAGAAGAGACAGAGCCTCATTGTTATTGCTTGAGTGAGCTGCTGTTTGCCTATTCTAAAAAGCAGAATTCCAGGTGAACTTCTTCCACCACTAACTCAAAGAATATTTTCTTTAGAGTTGCAAAAGCATTCCTGGATTCATGGAGACATTGATCTAAATATTTTAATGGCTTTTATTATGACTACAGTGGCAGCCCAAGACAGTGCAATAAGACAGGCCCAATGCCTACTCTATGCACTGTCCAATTTGACAGAAGATGTTCAAACAGCGTGCAAAGCAAGGGCAGGTTTTTTTGTTCAGTGTTTACATCCCAAGAACATTGGAAAAACATCTGATCCAATATTAGACTGGACAGTTTTCAGATGCTTCCTGGTATTTGTCTAAAACCTTCATTAGGTCCATTACAGATCTCATAATGTCTCGAATTGTAGTTGCTGTTGTAAGGAACATGGCGTTAATTTGCACAGCAAGCTCCCACAAACAGCAAGGTGAAAATTACCATGTTTTTCTGCTTAATTGGATTGAAGGGTAAATATTGGTTGGGACCCCAGAACTAGCCTCCTAATTCTTCTCTGAAATATGTCTATAGGATCTCTGTCAGTCTGAGAGGGCAAATGTGACTTCTATTTAACATCTTATCCAAAAACTGGCTTCTCCATGGGATCTTTTCTATTCAATATTGTTCCCTCAACCAACCATCAAAATCAGAAATTCTCTTATTTCATTGACTTTGCTGGATGCAGAACAAGTGTTATACTTGTGTGATAACAATGAGTTGTTGTCAAAGTCTTCCAAGATGCTCTGAGAAATTTGAGAAGCCTCCCAAATAAATGTTAACTTTTTAAGAGGCAAATTATCAATAATCTAACCATCACCTCCAAGTTTCCCTGGTTCTCACGGCTGCTTCAAAGAACAAAGAACAAAGAAAATTTACAGCCCAGGAACAGGCCCTTCAGCCCTCCAAGCCTGAGCTGATCCAAATCCACTGTCTAAACCTATCACTCAATTCCTAATCATCCTTCTCCCTCAGCTCCCCATCTATTCATGCATCTGTCCAGATGCACCTTCTACCGTGACTGCTCCACCACCTCTGCTGGCAACGTGTTCCAGGCACCTACCACCCTCTGTGTAAAGAACTTTCCACATGTATCCCCCTTAAACTTTTCTCCTCTGACCTTGAAAGCATGGCCTCTCATTATTGAATCCCTCACCCTGGGAAAAAGCTTATCTCTATCCACCCTGTCCATACCCTTCATGATTTTGTAGATCTCAATCAAGTCCCCTCTCAATCTCCTTTTTTTTAATGAAAACCAACCTAACCTACTCAACCTCTCTTCATAGCTAGCACCTTCCATACCAGGCAACATCCTCAGAAATCTTCTCTGCACACTCTTCAAAGTGTCCACACCCTTTTGGTAATTTTTTGACGACCAGAACTGTACACAGTATTCTTAAATGTGGTTGAACTAAAGTCTTGTACAATTTTAACATGACCTGCCAGCTCTTATACTCAATACCCCATCTGATGAAGGCAAGCATACCATATGCCTTCTTGACCACTCTATCCACCTGTGCAGCCACCTTCAGGATACAATGGATCTGAACTCCCAGATCTCTCTGCTCATCAATTTTTCCCAAGGCTCTTCTGTTTACAGTATAGTTCACTCTAGAATTAGACCTTCCAAAGACCTCACATTTGCCCGGATTGAACTCCATCTGCCACTTCTCCGCCTAACTCTCCAGTCTATCTATATTCTCCTGTATTCTTTGATAGTCTCCTATGCTTCATTAAAGTTTGATGGTGTCTTCCATTCTGGATCTTACAGGTAAAGTCACCCCGTTTCCAATAATGGGCCACCAGATCGAGCACGTCACAACAATGAATCCATCACCCTGAGGAATTAAATCACTGATAATTCTTCATCATATCTTGGGAGCAAATGGCAGAGATTTCTCAAAACCTGCATGCAACTGTTGTTAAATGTGATATTCACTGTATTCAGTGTTACCCGTGTAGAGGGATAAATTTAGCTTTTTTGAAGATTAGTATATCTGTTCGGTTTCCACGATAACCCTTCGAATATCTTTCTCAAGTCCACACACTGAGTTGGCTTAGTGCTGAGTGAAGAGAAATGGGTAGAAATGGACAAACAGAGAGGGGGAGTGACAGTAAATATGCACATGGACAGACACAGTCATAAACACACAGAGAGCAATAGCAGACAAACAGAGAGAGAGAGAGAGAGAGAGAGAAATGTCAAGATCCACATCCTGTTCCTCTTTGGCCTATAGAATATAGAACATTACAGCACAGTACAGGTCCTTTGGCCCGCAATGTTGCGCTGACTTGTGGAACCAATCTGAAGCCCATCTAACCTTCACTATCCCAATCTCATCCATGTGCCTATCCAATGATCATTTAAATGCCCTTAAAGTTGGCGAGTCTACTACTGTTGCAGGCAGTGTGTTCCACGCCCCGACTACTCTCTGAGTGAAGAAACTATCTCTGATATCTGTCCTATATCTAACACCCCTCAATTTAAAGCTATGTCCCCTCATTCTAGCCATCACCATCTAAGAAAAAAGGCTGTCACTGTCCAACTTATTTAATCCTCTGATTATCTTATATGTCTCAACTAAGTCACCTCTCAACCTTCTTCACTTGCCAAATCTTCCACATCCTTCCTACAATGCAGTGACCAGAACTATACGCAATACTCCAAATGTGGCCACACCAGAGTTTTGTACAGCTGCAGCATGACCTCATGGTTCCAAAACTCAACCCCCCCTACCAATAAAAGCTAACACACTTCTTAACAACCCTACCAACCTAGGTGGCAACTTTCAAGGATCTATGTACCTGGACACCGAGATCTCTCTGCTCATCTACTCTACCATTAGCCCAGTACTCTGTATTGCTTTACTCCTTCCAAAGTGAATCAGCTCACACTTTTCCTCATCAAACTCCATTTACCACCTCTTAGCCCAGCTCTATATCTCTTACATAACCTATGACATCCTTCATCACTATACACAAATCTGCCGACCTTAGTGTCATCCATAATCTACTAACCCGTCTTTCTATGCCCTAATCCAGGTCTTTTATAAAAATGACAAACAACAGTGGACCCAAAACAGAACCTTGTGATATACCTAATAACTGAACTCCAGGATGAATGTTTTCCATCAACCACCACCCTTTATCTTCTTTCAGCCAGCCAATTTCTGATCCAAACTGCTAAATCACCCTCAATCCCATGCCTCCATATTTTCTGCAAAAGCCTACCACGGGGAACCTTATCAAAAGCCTTACTGAAGTCCATATACACCACATCAACTACTTTACCCTCATCCAACTGTTTGGTCACCTTCTCAAAAAACTCAATAAGGTTTGTGAGGCACAATCTACACTTCACAAAACAGTGTTGACTATCTCTAATCAATATTTCTTATTTCTTTCTAGATGATTATAAATCATATCTCTTATAACCCTTTCCAATACTTTACCCACAACTGATGTAAGGTTCACTGGTCTGTAATTTCCAGAGTTGTCTCTACTCCCCTTCTTGAACAAGTGAACAACATTTGCTATCCTCCAGTCTTCTGGCTCAGCAATCTCCTCCCTAGCTTCCCAGAGAATCTTAGGATAAATCCCATCTGGCCCAGGGATATTTTTTACACTTTGCAGAATTGCTAACACCTCCTCCTTATGCACCTCGATCCCATCTAGTCTAGTAGCCTGTATCTCAGTATTCTCCTTGACCACATTGTCTTTCTCTAGTGTAAATATTGACGCCAAGTATTCATTTAGAGCTTTCCCTAACTCCTCTGACTCCACGCACAACTTCCCACTTCTATCCTTGATTGGCTCTAATCTTACTCAAGTCATTATTTTATTCCTGATATACCTATAGAAAGCCTTAGGGTTTTCCTTGATCCTATCTGCCGATGACTTCTCATGTCGCCTCCTGGCTCTTCTTAGCTGTCTCTTTAAATTATGTCTATGTTTTTTTAAACTCTCTCTCTACATTCCAACTCAGAATCAATCTGTTGAAATACCTCAGATAGTCCAAACAACCTTTCACCTCTGAACCCTAGGTTTCAGTGTAATCCAGACGGTATACTTACTCACTGATTACTTGAGGGTTCTGGGCGAAATGAGTTTGGGGACATTGGAATCTAAATCTAGGTGACACTAGATAATAAGATAAATATAAAAGTTCTTCCTACTCACAAACTTGCAACTTACGAAAAGAAAAATTGCAAAATTATTTTGTTTAAGTTTAAATAATACCATGTGCGGGCTGCTCCAGGTGCCTCATTCTCAGAGTTTCAGAAATTGGAATTACCTCTTAAATAAACTGTGAAATTCTATAAACTCTTCATCTCTAATGTTTAATTTCCTGTCACAGATGGCTAGTAAACAACTAATGAATGCGTAATAGCTGTTATTTGTGATGAAAATGATTGCGATCCACTGTTTTACCAGCCAATTGTGGTATTTGCACATAGGAATCCACAACAGCCTGAAATCTGTTCAGAATCTCTAAGGTGAGGAATGAGCTTAGCAGCATTGGAAGGGAATGTAACCTGCTGCAACATTCCTGGATAGACAGAACCCTCCCAACTCCCCACCCCTCCCCTCACCCCTCGCCCCTCATCACTCCCCTCAGTCCTCCTCTAACCTCTCCCCCCACCTCACCACTCCCCTCCTCTCACTGCTGCTTTCACTCTTCCCCTCACCACTCCCCTCCCTTCCCCAACCCCTACCTTCAATGCTCCCCTCACCCCTCCCCTTGTCACTCCCCTCACCTCACCTCTCCCTTCACTCCTCCCCTCTCTCCTCACTACTGTTCTCATCTCTCCCTCCCCTCACTACTCCCCTCCTCTCTCCCCTCACCTCTCCCCTCACCACTTTTTCGGGAAGTCTGACAGTGACTGATAAGGCAGAAAGGGTTTATGGATCAGGAATAGGATGGTGTGGATGCTGAGGGAAGTGAGTGAGAGGTGAATGGGATGGTGAGCAGGGAGGCAAATTTGGCAATAAGTGATTAGGAGTGAGGCAGTGATCTACAGGCATGCAAAGGACTCTCCTCTAAGCCCTCCCCCCACCTCACCACTCCCCTCCTCTCACCACTGCTCTCACTCTTCCCTATCTGAGATCACCAGCAGAGAGACACCAACTCTGTGACTGCCTGGGTACGGAATAACACCCCTACAATTGCAGGGACAGAAAGCACCATCGTTAAGCAATACATTAAAGATGGATAGAGAGACAAAGAAGTTGAAAAGCTTCAGGAAGTTAACTCTTAGAATTGGTCTATTTTCAACAGAGATCAGAAATTTCACAATAGTTTTGATTCAGATTCAATGTACGGCTGAAATTAGTCCAGGACTGAAATTAGCCTACATCTATTTCATTGAATGAATCAGGTCTGGAGGAAATTTATAATTTCAATCCCTGTTTTTGCCAATTACCAAACATTGTATAGCACAGCAGCAGGCCATTCAGCCCACCAGGTCTGTCCCATTCACAACCTACAATCTATTGGCCACCACTCCTCGAGGGACAGCCACATAGTATGGCACTAGAATTAAAAGGTGAAGTCACTATAGTCTTACTGATGGTGCATAGAGAACAGCCCATGATATTAACCAGCACTAAGCACTTAATTTTGTATTCCTTGCTCTGTCTAAACACCCTATGATCTGTATGTCCTTGTTTGCTGTGATCTGCCTGTACTGCTCTCAAAACAAAATGTTTCACTGTACTTCGATACAGGTGACTACAATAAATCAAATAAAATAAAATTGGATCCATTTCAGATGTAACTTTTTCACGCAGAGGGTGGTACGTGTACGGAATGAGCTGCCAGAGGATGTGATGGAGGCTGGTACAATTGCAACACTTAAGAAGCATTTGGATGGGTTTATGAATAGGAAGGGTTTGGAGGGATATGGGCCGGGTGCTGGCAGGAGGGACTAGATTGGGTTGGGATATCTGGTCAGCATGGACAGATTGGACCGAAGGGTCTGTTTCCATGCTGTACATCTCTATGACTCTATGACTCTATGTCTTCCAGTGAAGATAATCTATTAAATCCTGTGCATAAAATAGGTTAACCATTAAAGTGGAAAACAAAGGACTTTCAGAGAAAGTGCTCACCTCTGTTTGGACAATTAGGGCTAGGTAATAATTTTTGCCCTTCTTTGTGATGTCTTCATCCCATGAATGAATTTAAGCAAAAAGACCATAATTAGCCCACAGTATCATTATAGAAAACAATATATTTATCTCTATTAACTACTTGCTCCTTATTACATGATGACATTGCGAGTTGACAGTAGCAGAGATTCATAATTAGCAACTTTTTTGTCAGTATACTTTGTATAAATATTCATGTTTAAGTTGTACTATTTTGATGCCTTCATAAACAGCATAAATGCTGAGTAATTGAGAAATATCTGGCTATTGATAGCATGTATTATCCATTGCTAGTCTCTCTGAGAAAGAATAGATCTGTTTGAACCAATTTTTATACAACTGAGTGGATTGCTTGGCCACTTCAGAAGCCAACTGTGCACAGGATATATTGACAGGAACAGGTCATTCAGCCCAATTGTATTGATCTTTATGCTCCACTTGGACCTCCTCCCTTCCTTTCTCATAAAACTCTACCAGTAGTTCAGCAGCTCAGTGGTTAGCACTGTGCCTCACAGCACCAGGGACCTGGGTTCAATTCCATCCTTGGGTGATTGTTTGTGTGGATTTCCTCTGGGTGCTCTGGTTTCCTCCCACAGTCTAGAGATGTGTAGGTTCGGTGCATTGGCTGTGCTAATTTGCCCATTATGTCCAGGGAAGTGTAGTTTAGGTGGATTGGCCATGGCACTTGCAGGGTTATGGGCCTGGATGGGATGCTCTTCAGAGGGTCAGTGTGGATGTGGTGGGCCAAGTGGCCTGCTTCCGCACTGTAGGGATTCCATCTTAACCTTCTTCCTCATATGTTTGTCTAGTTTCCACACTGATACTACTCTCTTCAACCACTCCCTATATAGCGAGTTCCATATTCTCACAGCTCTTTGAGTCAGAAGGTTTCTTCTGAATTCTTTGTTGGATTTCTTAGACAGTATCTTATATTGATGGCTTCTAACTATGCTCTTCCCCACAAATGGAACATTTTCACTGTGTTCACTTGATCAAAACCTTTTGAAATTTTACTGACCTTGATTAAATCACTCCTCATGTATCTGTCTTTTTCCAAAAGGTAAGTAACCTAACTTTCCAGATACGTATATTCACACATTTCTATAAACATCTTTGTCAATCTTCTCTTTACTCCCTCCAGTGCCACTATATCCACATGGCAACCATATGCAGCACTCAGAGTGTGATTTAATCAGGATTTAAAACAACTTCAACAATAAAAAGGAAGTGCTGGAAATGCTCATAAGGTCAGGAAGCTCCTCTGGAGAAAAACAGATTTAATGTCGACGACCTGAGGCATAACTTCTTCAATTTTCAATTCTGTCCCCCTAGAAATAATACCGACTATTTCGGTTTGCTTTCTTCACAGCCTGTTCAAGATCAGCCAATTTGTTGTGAGTGAGAATGAGAAATTACTTCACACAGTATACATCAGTGTTAAAAATCACACAACACCAGGTTATAGTCCAACAGCTTTATTTGGACTCTCACTTGGTATTGTGTGATTTTTAACTTTGTCCACTCCAGTCCAACACTGACTCCTCCACATCATGTACATCAGTGAAACAGGAGGTTCTCAGACAGCCATTGAATGGGATAGGTGGGGGAGGTGGTCATTGGTACTGTAAGATAGGCTGCATTTTTCCCATTTTATTCTCAAAGTGTGGGAGCTATATGTTAGATAGCAACCGAGATACCACCCCAAGCACTGTGATAACTCACTCTTTCAGGCACAAATTGGTGAACTAACAATCACAGAATTGTTAGGTTTCTCAGCCTATGGCAGGCCTTGACATCTTGCCCCTAAATGTTGCCAGCCAATCCTGCCCATTTTGTGTTTGCAGTTGCATCCAACTTAGGACAATTCCACATCCACAGTCTCACCCTCACCCCAGCAGGCAATTCCCCAAAGTTTCCCAGTCAGGACACTACCTTTCTCACCAGCTGGGAAGATAGGCCATCAGGCAGCTGATAAGCTGCTATGATCTACCTGTTCTGCTCCCAAAACAAAACTTTTCACTATACTTAAATACATGTGACTACAATAAATCAAATCAAATTGGATCCATTAACTGGCCATCAATTAGTGACATTCCAATGGGCTTCTTACCCAGAACTGAACTGGTGACATGATGGGAAGGGGAGAGTATCTCTCCATTGCCAAAAATTATTTCTCCTTTTGGCCATCTCCAAGGAGGGAAATATTCTGCCCATAAACCATTACAGCACATTGTGGTCCGTTAATGAATGTTGACTTTGATGTATCAAGCTTTTGTATGGGAACCAGTTTGAGCTCAGGACCTGAGAGAGAGCATTGCGGTCAAAGGGTCATTGGACTAGAAACACAGATGCTGCCAGATTTGCTGAGTTTTTCCAGAAATTTCTGTCTGTGTCTCCAGTTACACACTGGTACATTTCAGTGCTGTCAATCACTGAGTCCAGGGTAGAACATTCAGTTCGACTTCTGCTCAGGCGGTGGCGACACAGTGCCGCTATTCTCTGTCTCAAACAGATGTTTCAGGAGGATTTGTTTTATTAACGTCAGTTGTGCCACGAGGACCTGCCTGCGCTGTTGCAAAATATGTTGCAAGAAATTGTGCAGACATTTCGGGAGAAGGAGGAATCCCCCATTTGTATTGTCTTGTGACTCGCGATGTGTTAGACCACACCTGCAGTAAACCTGTGGACATTGAAATGTCCCAATCAGAGTTACCCTCTCGTCCCTCATCAAAACAACGAAAATACGGGACAACAACCGAGACGTTGGAGAAGTACAGACAAACCCCTCAAACTTGGAAGTAGATGTCACAGTGCCATTATTTCGCCAGTTCTGCGCAGTCTCCAGCCAGAGACCACCCATTGAGGTTCAATTACCGACAACGTTGACAGCAACAGAAAGTTGATCAGTTCCTGGCCTTTGGAATGGGAAACTGTTATTGAGCAATATGAATAAATTCCACCAACATAGTTCACTCCAAACTCCTGTCTCTAAACTGTGACAATGTCTTGAGCACACTTGCATCAACTTCAGGTCTGGGAATTAAACAACAGCAGGTCTGTGTTTTGCCTGTCTGGCAGACAGAAAGTATACTGTCCCCTCACTCATATGAACTGCTTTGCATTGGAAAAGTGGCTATTGGTTTTCTGGGCTGTGTGTCTACCGTTGACATCATGTGACATACACTCGCATGTTTTGCGGTGCAGCTTGATAGTGTCTATATCTCTGGACTGGGTTCAAATCCCACCTACTTCAGAGATCCATCATAACAAAAGTAAAAAGGCAGATTTAAAGTATCTACACAGCAGATGGCACGCAGTATAAGTCAAAGAAGGGGTGACTCTTGTGAAAGGAAGCATCAGTAGTACAGTTCATGTCCCACCTACTCCATATATGCATTATACCTCAGGATTTATAATAGCACTAGTCCTGAACAACATCCCATCGCGCCCTACAGTCAATGGAGTTTAGTCACAGATCTAATGTAGGAACGTTGTTTACTTTTATGGATAAGACTTTTTTAAACTTTAAAGACATTCTTAAATTTCATGGAGCACCAATAAATAACATATATTTCGGAAAGAGTACCTGACACTTGCAACTGAACGCTATGGAATTGTACAACTGCATGCATCTGTTAATGGCTACCTAGGCCAAGCTTAGGAGCAGACCTACAAGGAGGAAGTCCAACTTGCCCCAGCCCCTCTGAAGGATTTTATATTCAATGTTGACCATTTCCAAACCAAATGTTGGCAAATCTTTCACAGCTGTGAGCAGATCTTTAGCTGCACTATTTAGACACTCCGTTTACAAAGCTATGTTGCATTGGTACAAGCCAAGAGCCTCCTCAGACCTCTGCCTCCCAAATGTAGTGTAGATAAGTCTCCTGTGTCAGGTTCAAGATAACTCCAACCGCTATTAAACATTGAAGCAAAAACAGAAATTTCTGGAGAAACTCAGCAGGTCTGGCAGTATCTGTGGGAAGAAAGCAGCATTAATGTTTTGAGTCCAGTCACACTTCATCAGAACCATTCTGATGCAAAGTCACTGGACTTAAAATGTGAACCCCCTAACTGTGCTGTGGGTGGTTCTGCACCTGAAAGACTTCAATGATTCAAGCAGGCAGCTCACCATCACCTTCTCTGGGGCAACATGGGATGGCAACTATACTGAGAACCTATGATGTATAAAAAGCGTAGGTTTTAAGATGCATCTTTGCAAAGGAGTGAGATTTAGAGCAGTTTTGGAAGGAAACCAGAGTTTAGGGCCTAACTGATTGAATGTATCCTAATGGTGGGATGAAAGAAATAGAGATGTATATCATTCTCTTTAAATCATTATCTCATTTAAAAATTGTTTTGGGGAAGGCATGAATAAAAAGCATCTACATGCAAGCAGGTTTCTTGAATTGGACACATGATGACAGTTCTTCAATCTCAATGAATTTCAAAGTATCATTTGATAAAGATTGTGCTATTTTTAATCCTAGAGAAGACTTCCTACACTTCATAAAGGTCACAAAGATAAATAAATCTGATTGGAGATTATTCAAATCCATCCAGCTCATTTTTCGATGGAGACCACTGCACTCAATAAGCACCTAACTCCCTCTTATACAATGTCAGTGACTTTTCCAATTGGTTGCCCAGTGCAATAATAATGGGGATGTTTCCTGCTTTCAGAGTTGATGACTGTCTTTTTTTGATTTTCCCTATTTATTGATTAGAATATTGATTTTTACCTATTTTACACACCATTCTGTCTGCACAGTAATGCTCACCTGCATAACAGCAGTGATTGTGCCTTGAGCAATTTATTGTGTGAAGCAAATTAAAGTGGTTACAATGTGCTAGCACACAGTATAAACATAAATTATCATATGATTTTTTTTACTAATTATGCTTGGTACAAAACTATGGAGTCCACCAGTCGATACTGATTTAGCTGACTTTTGTTGAAGGTGCAGTTCAGGACTGCATAGTTGTCTTCAGTGCTCTAAATTCAACCAAGTCATTAATCAGGGATTCAGCCTAATCACCGTCAGAAAGTCTACATTTGTATGGAGGTTTGGGGGAGGTAGGTATTCTGTCTGGTTGAACTCTTTTCTGGTGCTGTACAATGTAAATAGCCCAATGGCAACATAATATTATTTGATGTTAATATTATTTTGAAACTGATATAAAATAGCAGACCATTCTAGGGCACTTCTTCACAGGAGTGTTATCAAGCAAAATTTAGCACCAAAGAGATATGAGAACACAGTGGGTTGGTAAAAGAGGTATGTTTTAAGGAGCAGCTTAAAGTAAGCAATTAGGAAGGCAAATAGTTAGTGTTTATTATGAGAGGATTGGAGTACAGCAATAATGATGTTACAATTGTACAGGGTTTTGATGCGACCACATCTGAAAAGCTGTCTGCAGTTTTGGTCTCCACATTCAAGAAAATACAATATATACTTGCATTGGAGATGGTACAGTGAAGGTTCATTAAATTACTCCCTGGGATGAGACCGTTGTCCTGTGATAAGAGGCTGAACAAATTGGATCTATATTCTCTGGGGTTTAAGAGAATGAGAGATGATCGCATTAAAATGAGCAAGATTCTGACGGGGCTTCAGAAGATAAGGAGAGATTTCTTCACACAAAATATTGTGAATCTCTGGAATTCTCGACCCCAGAGGCTTGTCGAGTCTCCATTGTTGAATTCGCTTAAGGCTGCGATAAGACCAATCTTTGGCCTCTCGGGGAATCAAAGCCTATAGAGGGGAGTGGGCATTAAAGTGGAGTCGATGCCCAAGATCAGCCATGATCATATTGAATGGTGGAGAAGATTCAATGGGCTGAATGGCCTCTGCGAGCACTTATTTCTCATGTTCTTGCATCAAAGGAGGAAAGGTGGGTAGCAAGATGAAGTTTGGGAAGAAATTTCAGAAATTAGGGCCCAGGCAGCTGAATGCATGACCACCCATTTTGGGGTGAGTAAAGCTGAGAATGCAGAAGGGCAGAGCGGTGAGATCTGGAAGAAGGTACAGGAATAGGAACGTATGACGAAATGAAGGAATTTGTAAACAAGGTTGAGAATTTTAAAATGGAGATGCTGTTAACTGGAAGCAGTCTAATTCAACGAGGTCAGATTATTGGTGATCAGGACATGATAGCGAACTCGTCGTGAATTAGGGTCTTCAGTTGAAAGTAATAACTGGGAGCACAGAAATAAAATGAACTTTTTCTAACCAAGTAGATGTGCTGATTAGTTACATTTGATTATCTCTGGACTACCAGCCAGTAAATAGTACTTTGGGGTCGGGTTACAAACTTAGCGGAAACACAGGCTGTTACAGTGAACACATGACCGTAGCATGCAAATTGCATCGTGTGCCCGTGTTTAACACTTAACTGTGAGCCGTGCTCTAGGTTATCTGCCGCCTGGTAATTATGGGAGTGAACCCCATGACCCAAGCATCAGGGAGTTGGATGTAATTGGAGTTGACCACATCGCCACTAACCAATTGATTAGAAATAGGTTAAGCGAAAGACCAAGTTATTTCGTACCAAGATGTAAAGTGATTACTGATAATCCACCGGGTAATTTCTGGCGTTAGGCGCTTGCACTGCAATACCTTCCTGCTTTGTTTCTTTAAATAAGGAAGACTTTGCATTTAGATAGCACCTTTCACCTTCTCAAGGCAACTGACTGAAAGTGGGCAACCAAATAATGCACAGCTGGATCCCAGGCAGACATGGTGCTGGTGGTTGAGTACGTAGAACAGAGCTTAAAAATGTGTTGCTGGAAAAGCGCAGCAGGTCAGGCAGCATCCAAGGAGCAGGAGAATCGACGTTTCGGGCATAAGCCCTTCCTCAGGAATCTTCTTCCGGAAATCCTGAAGAAGGGCTTATGCCCAAAACGTCGATTCTCCTGCTCCTTGGATGCTGCCTGACCTGCTGCGCTTTTCCAGCAACACATTTTTAAGCTCTGATCTCCAGCATCTGCAGTCCTCGCTTTCTCCTACATAGAACATAGAACAGTACAGCACAGTACAGGCCCTTCGGCCACGAGGTTGTGCCGAACATTTGTCTTACTCTAAGATGAACCTACCCTACAGACCTCTCAAATGACTGCTGTCCATGTGCTTGTTCAGCAGTCACTTAAATGTCCCTAATATCTCTGACTCTACTCCCACTGCTGGCAGTAGAGTTGGGTTACTCCCCTGTTGCCAATAGTAATTTGGATGTTTTGGCTACTTAAATAGGCAGAGAGCGCCGACATTAGTTTGAGAATCTCAATGACTGGGAGTGAGCACAGTGCAGAAATCTCCAAACACAAGTACAGTCAGCTCAAAAGGGCAAGCTGATTGTTGGAGACTTGAGAGTGGTTTATGATCTGGGCGAAGGCTCTCAGTAGTGGTAGCAACCCAAGATCTGGGATAATTATAACTGATGTTCACTATCTTGCGTTTCAAATTGTGTGAAAACTGCATGGTGTATTTTTTTTTAATATCCTTGAACCAATACCAAAAAAAAACAAGCGAAAAATACCGACCAACAGAACAGACTTGGATGATCAGTCCGCTCCCAAAACCTTGACATTGTTCTGCGTCCGTGAATCCAGTGGAGATGATGCACATCTGCACAAAAAAAAAGACCACAGACCTGTCATCAGGCCCATGGGACCTGATCAGGATTTGGAATAGTTTCACAGAGTCCTTCAGGATACCCCCCCCCCCCCCCTCCCGCGATGTTATTGCCTCTTCTGGAGTTTCCTTCGAACAGGGAACCTGAGGTTGCGCTGCATGAAGGTGGTAGTTTGGCTTTAATCTCCTGGATGATTTCTTTTTTCCATTCGATGTCGTGGGTTTTTTGTTTCAAGTTTTTTTGAGAAGTAATTCCCCCATTGATTATAAACTAAAAGCCCGCAGTAAAGCAGAGAAACCCCGGAAAAGGGCAAAATATTCAGCGCTTGTTTTTAAAAAAAGCTGAACGACAGATTTTATCCAGTTAGTTTTCTTCAGTTCCCCCATCAGCCCTCAAACTATTCCATTTACAATTTTAGTTCTTCATGAGCGACTAACATTTTGTCAGTCAAATTTTATACATTTTTCAGCTTATAATGTAAAGTAGCGTATATAATGTAATATGCAGTGGATATACAGTGTATATACATACAGTATACAACCTATATGCATACGTTATACAGTAAATGTACACAGTATAATGTCTATAGATATGCTATAAATTGTATATACATACAGTATGTAACCTATATACATACATTCTACAATATATCTATCATATTCAGTATACCAAGTCAGTTAGACGCCACAATGTTGTCCTTTAAGTTCCTGTGCACACGTGAGATATCCCTCTGAGAACCAAAAGCGGACTTTTACACACATCCCCGACTGGTTTTTGCTTTGTGCTGATCATTTCCCGAAGCTCAGCATCTCTCCTCGCAACTTCCTCACCAATGTCTAGTGTTTAAAACAAACTACATGTTTCCAGTAACTGTACAAATGAAAGGTTATTGGCGCGGGGGTCTTTCCCAGTTCGGGCTGGAGTCCGCGCGATGCCTTCTGTCCGTCTGTCTGTCTCAGGTTTTGTTGATCAGTCTGCGAGGGAACCTGTTTCTGTGTTCCCACTCCCTTCCCCTCCTAAATCCAACAGTAAATGGATTGCTGTTAATGTAACCAGCAGGATATTTTAATGTTGCGGATTGGGAGTTTTTGTTTTGAAAAGCTGTTTTTTTTTGGATCGCCCTGTGCCGCAAACGTTTGAGCGAAAGTAATTTATTTCAGGCAATGTTAACGAAATTTTTAACGCCTGTTTAACACCCACCCCCAACCCCCCACCCCCACCCCCCCACCTTCTTATTTTCAAGTTGTAATCGAGAAAGCAACCCTTTAATTTTTTTTCCCTCTTCCCCGCGCACTGAGTGTAGTGATAGCCCTGGTGAACACAGTAATCTGGCTCCGTTTCATCTTGTGATTGCTTAATCCACAATCAAAGCAGCTCAAAATACACCGTTTTTATTTTTGGCCGGGCTAATTTTAAATCAACCCTGATCTTTAAATGTGTAATACTCGAAATCCCATTCCCCAGTGATAGCAAGAGAAATCATAGAAAACGGAGGGCAGTGAGTGACACGTCAGCGTGGAAGGCAATGTAGACATCATCGCTGTACCATCCTGGGAGTTTGTGGCAAATGTACAATGTAAGATCTTACCCTGATTGATGGTCAATAAGAAACTTCCAAATAATCCGCTCTCATCCCCTCCTCCCAATGTTGTAATCGAAATCACCTCAGCACCTCCAACCCTGAACTCATTTTCGCTCAGAATTAAACAATTTGGAGCACCACCGATTACATTTCCCCGCCCCCATCCCCCACTCTCCTCAGGACTCCTGGAGGTTTTGAAAGTGTAAAAGCCCAGAGGCTAAAGTCCTAGGACGGTGTTCTCCCAGCACCCTACAGACCGATGGGGTGATTCACCGAGGGCAACTGAAATCATCCAAGTCAAGAAAACGGTTTAAGGCCGACTTTATTTTAAGAACAAAATCACTTTAACAGATTTCCAAACGGAATCTTTTACACACTGAATTACCTCTTAAAGTGCTCTTTTAATAACATCGATAATATACAAAGGTAATTTTGTTCCCCATTAGATTTTCGGACTGAGAAAGGCAAATAAATAATAAATAAATCAATAAGTTACAACCATTAAATACTGTACGAACGAAATCACATTACAGAAAGATAAATTGCACATAACCACTTATTTCTTATCAACAATATTTTTAAATAAGTGGACATTAATTCAGACAGGTAGGTCTGTAACAGTGACCCTGAGGTCATCTATTCACTTTTCATATACAAAATTTCGTGCTCTTTAGTCCTTGCATTTATATTCACAATCTCCTGCTGGCTCACGGGCCCCTCCTGGTTGTTAGTGGTTTGGCTTCCCCTATGCACGGGTTTGCGCCTCTTGTTAAAAACCTTTTATTTTAAATTATTATTTACAGTCCTAAGGATCATTTAGAGCGTCACTTTGTGTTGTGTAAACGGGCTGGTGTGTCACTGCGGGAGCAGCGGAGGTTTGAAGGAACAGTTGCCAGTGCAATGTCGAGGGGTCAGCATCTTACACGAGAAATGGTGGAGGGCGTCGTGTGCTTCTGGGTGCAGAGAGTTGGGAATGTAACAGAGGGTTGATTAGAAGATTGAAAATCTGATTCTGCGATATCGTTCTCATCGGCATTGACTCGATGCGCGCACTTAATCAATATTTATGATGTTATTAAATGTTATTTTAAAACCACGAATATTACAGAGCAGCAGCCGTTGGACCCACCCCATCTGTGCCCACTTCTTGAAAGAACTCTCCAATTAGTCCCACTCCCTAACCTTTCCCCAGACTCTGCTCTCCTGTTCAATTGTTTGTCTAAATCCCCTTTGAAAGTTATTATTAGACCAGCTTCCATTGCTATTTAGCTAGCGCACTCCAGATCACAAGTCGCTACGATAAAACATATTCTCTTGATCTCACCCACCAAAAAAAGGTTATAATGATTAAATTCTGTCTTCCTTTCTTTTCAATAATTTCCCACCTAAAACTGATCAGCTCTTAGCCTTCATTCTGTATTCTATCTGCTTTTTACCATATTCGTCTTTTATTTAACTCGTTTCTTTTCTCATCAGGTTCCTTTGCATTATCCATTCTTTCCTTTAATATCGCTTTCCCCCCCCCTCAATTCTTTCTCCCAGCTCCTCATTCCCGAGTCCACCTGAGACCCTTTTCCGCTCGGCTAAGAATTGTGCTCTGATCTATTGTCACCTCCTTGTATATGGACGGTGTCATTCAGAACATGGCGATGAAATCATTACCTTTCAGCTTTTGTTGGATGGCGTAACGCGCCTTTCTCTCTTGATCCAGCTCATTGCAGAGCGTGTCTGTCAAAAGCAAATGAGGCCATCACTGAGAAAAGCAGCAGAGAGACGCTTGAAAAAAAACCTAAGAGAACTTCAGCAAGTCTCAATTTAAATAAAACAGCTTGTATGCATTTCCTTGCTCTCTCTCTCTCTCTGTCTATCTGTGTGTGTGTGTGTGTGTGTATGTGTATGTCTGTCTCACTCGTCTACCTTGCAAACTCGAATCAGTTCTAGGTGAACAGAGAAAAATCACAGAAAAATCCAAGTTACGGCCAAAGGGGTGGATTATGCTGGAAGGCAAGCTGAAAACCAGTTGAAAATTAAACCAAAGTTAGGCACTACTTCACAGGTAATTTTACGCCTCGATTTTTAATTTAGACACCATGAAAATTGCATTGGAAGAAAAATTCAATCATTTATTTGTAATGATGCCTTCCAGCCGTTTGTACATAGGATTCACATGCAGAGGCTAATCAGCCTGTACTGAAAGGCAAGGGCACGTTCGACGGTAACACAGGAAAAGGTCAGTGCTATTACAATTGGAATTATTGAAAAATAATTTAACTATAAATGGTCTTAATGCACTCAATGAAATGCTTACTGGAGACTGTTCACTTCATTCCTATAAACACTGACACGTGATTGCATTTTACCTCTAACGATTTGGAGTTGCTGAACCATTTCCTCTCTGTAGGCCAATTCCCTCTTCATTTGATCCTGAAAACTGTCTGTAGAAAAGTAGGGCAGATTTCAAGTGAATATTTATCGACACACTTTTTTGTTCCAGCTAGAATAGATTTATTTCAAAAGATTCACTCCCCTTGTCTATTGGGTTTAATCCCAATTAATGAATATTATCTCTTCCCGCTCATGTAGTTGCAACTATCACCAATTCCCTCCTTTGTCACCCAAATACTGTCCTAATTTTTGGTCTCTGTATAAACTTAATAGAACTATAGAAAGTATTGAGGCTGGAACTGCGTTTGTAGTCTAATTGCGTTTAGGTCACTTTCTCTGCAAGCATGTGGTTATTAAAGACATTATTACCCACAACTGTTTTTCTACAGGACAAGGAATTTGTTAGTAAGTTGAAATAATAAGGTGTCTATCCATAAGGGTTTGGGAGGGGTATTGATTCCTGTTACCACTATCTGAAGCAAACAGTTGACGTTCATGTGTCATGATGTACCCCCTTCACCACCACTCCCCCACCATGAGAGTGTGACATACCTTTTAGACTCTGAAATTCCCGTTCTAACTTCTTCCTGAGCTCCATCTGTTCCAAAAGTAGTTTTTGTAACTCTTCTGAAATATGAATAGAGAGTGTGGGCTCTTAACTTGCTTCCAGATTTATATAGAAATCTGCATTCAGCTTTATATAGGAACTTACTCTAAGGATTTATAAAGAAACCTACTGTAAGGGTTTATATAGAAAACTACTCCCAAATTTATACAGAGACCTGCCATAAGATTGTGTGAATGGCCATTGCATGTGCCATTAAAAGGAAAAGTGTTTTTCAATCTGGTACACAAGATGTTCACCTTGCAGGACAGCCGAATAGTTATCAGTTTTCATTCAGAATGAAGTTTCACTTCAGTTGAGCGCTTTCAACGCGCTATACCTAGGCATGAACCTTAAAACAAGACTCTTGTGTTTGATCAGCCACACTACCTGCTGGTATTTTCACGAACCGCCTTACTGATTGACCAGTGCCAACATCTCACCATTCCCTCTAACCTCAGGGTCTACTGCAGCTTTTCTTCGCAGTGAGCGCCCCACACCGTCACCATCGTTCGCCAACTATTACAAAAGCGACAACTCTCAATCCATCCAGGGTGCGCACAGCCGCATTAATGATGCTTAATTACATTTCAGCCTGCTTGAACCACAAACTCGAGAGAGATGGAACAAAAAATGTGGCAGCAGCAACTTGCAAACCCGAACACCAATGTGAATTGACAAGTGACCGGGTCAGGTCATTGCAATCACCAGGAGAAAGTGAGGACTGCAGATGCTGGAGTACCAGAGTTGAAAAATGTGGTGCTGGAAAAACACAGCAGGTCAGGCAGCATCAGAGGAGCATAAGCCCTTCTTCAGGAATGCGATTGCAATCAGCAGGTTAACATCGTTTATATGTAATTCACTAGTTATCAGCCAAAGTACCTGCTCCTCACTCAACTCTTATAATAATTGGAAAATCAATCGCCGTCAGAGAAAAATGTTAAAAACACACTGAGGATTTGAGATTGTGACTCTCGCGAAGATGAGCCAGGGGTACATTAATCATTTCACATTTACATGAAAAATAAAATATACTGTCAAACTAAATGCAACTCGATAAATGGAACAAATCTGTATATCCAGTCTCGTCTCTTGATTCATTGTATATCGGCCCCAGGAGGGGTTTAACCAAATACTTTAAAGTCGACCTTTCCTTAAACTCAAATCCCAACTTCAAAGGTCAGTTACATTCAAAATTGTTCGACAGAAAAGGGTAAAGGAGCGAAATAGTTCACAACAATAAACGCGCTTTTCAAAAAAAAATCCTGATTTTCAATAATTGACATTTTGTCGCAGCAAATGGGACTTTTTCGATGAGTGTAAATTAATGGAATGTCAAGGTACCATCTACCCGAGCCTTCGGTTTCTCTAATATTTGTAGAAAGTCAGAATCCAGACCTTTCCCCATGTTCTCAATGTCTTTTTCGACCAGTTGGGTTCTCGGGGTTTCCAGTCTAATGCCATCTTCGCCTGAACATAAACACAGACAAGCCTCGTCAGGTCCAACCAGCCGGAAGATCTGCTCATTCTGACATTGCCTCAGAGCCTTGTTGTGTAAGAGTTTCTGGGAATGTTTCAGTGGTGACAGCGGGATGCTGTGTGTGGTTGGAAACGTTAAGCTTGCGAGGTAGGTGAATGTGGATCGGGTTACATCCTTTAACAAGGAACAGTTGGCTAGACGCCTCTAAGGAATTTGAAAACTAAAACGACCCAAATCAAGAAAATATACAGCACCAATATCCCCCTCTACTACACCTTGCCAGTTCCCAAAAAATGGTAAATAATTTGCCTGCATACGGGACATTGCAGTGAATATGCAGATTATGTCAAGTATGGCTGATATATTCAGTGTCGTTGTGTACTCAATGTGCACCCTAAGAGTTGACTTGCTCGCCAATGTTAATATCTTGATAATTTGTTTACACTTTTGAAACAAGTAAAAATAAACGTTTGTTTAAAAAATGGAAACATCTAACTTGCTCTGACTTGAGACAACTTTTGTCCTTTCTTTAATGATTGTTGATCCCCAAACAGAAAGTGCTCACCCCGCTCAGAATTTGCTGAGGTCTCTTGGGAAACGCCGCCTTGCTGCTGATAGGATTTTCTAGGCTCGGGGTCCTCCGCTGTGCTCTGGGTCTCCTGGTCTTGCTCTTGGAAACACAACAAACCGAGTTTCAGTGTGAGAAACCGACTTCATCAGCTAATTACAGCCCTTGATACCCGCTAGGCCAGAGGAGCAGCCGCTGTGGTTGTCTATAGTTAGCAGGTGACTGCTCTGTAACGTAGTCTGCAGCACCGCGCTGTCTTGGTTATTCAATATTAACCACAACAAATAACTTAAAATGTCGATTGTTTCATTCAGTCAATAGCAAATAAAAATCTGACAGAACAGAATGAGGTCATTCGTCCTATCGGGTTTGGACCAGCTCTCGAAGCTAACCCAATTTAGTCCGACTTCACTGATCCACCTCCACAGCCCTGCAAAGACTCTCTCTTTAAGCAGGTATCCACTTCCCCTTTGAAAGTTCCTCGTCAATGCGCTTCCACTTTCCGGAAGTGACCAGCCTTAAACCCGAAAACGCCCAGAGTTAGCTCCGACCCAAGAAATTACGCCCCCCCCCCCCCCCGCCCGCCTTATTTTCTTTATGTTCGTATCATTCTTGTTGT
This sequence comes from Chiloscyllium punctatum, assembly GCF_047496795.1. Taxonomy (NCBI): domain Eukaryota; kingdom Metazoa; phylum Chordata; class Chondrichthyes; order Orectolobiformes; family Hemiscylliidae; genus Chiloscyllium; species Chiloscyllium punctatum. The sequence goes on from NC_092786.1 coordinate 54,330,582, forward strand.
TTTACATCGGTTTATGGATGACTAACTTCAAATTAACAGGAAAGTTTAACATTTCTGTTGGGGGTTGGGGTGGGGAATGGGTAACTGAGAGAGGGGGCGGTTTACCAGCTGCAGGCTCTGTGTAAATGGGCGCTGGAGTCGCGTTGCAAGCATTTTTCACACTGTTCAAGTGACCCTCCCGATCGTGTGGAAACACCTGCAAACAGAGGAAGAAACAAGCGAACTGTAGTCACGGTTTCCTGCAAAGACAAAATCCCTTAAAGTGAGCCTCCCCATTCCACGCGAATGTCTCTCATTTATATAACAGGAGAAACCCCCACTTGTTTCCATCTCTTTGAACATAAAGCATTCCTCTCCCCCCCCCCCCCCCCCCGCCCACCCCCGATAAACCTCCTTGATATTTAAAATCGGTCTTCTACAAACCTCGAAGTGGTACAGATCTCTGTTTCTGTGCATTTGTTCTATTACATGCAATTACGGATACTTGAAATGAAATGATTGAGATGAAATTGCGGCTGAGTACGACAAGCTTCCAGACTCTCATACAGCTCCCGTCTAATTTCACAGCATCAAATAGATTCTGATAATTTGCTTAATTACTTTTATTTAAATGTGGCTGGATGCTAATTTTCAGGTGTCATTGTAGATACGCCATGTGCCAACATCCTCTTTGGTGATTCTTTTTGAGGCGGCCTCAGTTTAAAATTGCTAAAATATTCCAAACATAGCGTTTCATTTTTGCCATCTCTTTCTGCAGATTGGCCAGGTTTCCCTCCGGCCAGACTGAGCAAAGTATCTATGACATCTGGTGCAAACTTTCTCAGTGGCAGGGTCAGGAGGGGGATTTTTGTTTATGGGGGGGGGGGGAGGTGTGAGGGAGAGAGGTGATGGGAGGGAGGGAGTGGGGATGATGGACGGAGGAGGTGAGGGTGTGAGGGAGAGAGGGGGTTGGGGTGTGGGGGTGGGAGAGAATGGGGGTGTGATGCAGGAAGGGAGTGGGGATGTGAGGGAGGGAGTGGGGGTGTGAGGGAGGGAGTGGGGGTGTGAGGGAGGGAGTGGGGGTGTGTTGGAGGGATGGAGTGGGTGTGATGGAGGGAGGGAGTGGGAGTGTGAGGGAGGGAGTGGGGGTGTGTTGGAGGGAGGGAGTGGGGGTGTGATGGAGGGATGGAGTGGGGTGTGATGGAGGGAGGGAGTGGGGGTGTGAGGGAAGAAGGGAGTGGGGGTGTGAGGGAAGAAGGGAGTGGGGGTGTGAGGGAGGGAGGGAGTAGGGGTGTGATGGAGGGATGGAGTGGGGTGTGATGGAGGGAGGGAGTGGGGTGTGATGGAGGGAGGGAGTGGGGGTGTGAGGGAAGAAGGGAGTGGGGGTGTGAGGGAAGAAGGGAGTGGGGGTGTGAGGGAGGGAGGGAGTAGGGGTGTGATGGAGGGAGGGAGTGGGGGTGTGAGGGAAGGAGGGAGTGGGGGTGTGAGGGAGGGAGGGAGTAGGGGGGGAGGGCGTTTGGGGGTTTAAGGAAGGAGGTAGTGGAGGTATGAGGGAGGGAGGGAGAGGTGAAGTGTGAGGGAGGGAGTGGTGGTGGGGGAGGGACTGAGTGGGAGGTGAGGAAGGGAGGGAGTAGGGTGTGAGGGAGGGACGGAATGAGGGTGAGGGTGTGAGGGAGGGACGCGGGGGAGGGTGAGTGGTGAAGGTACACGTTACCTCGTGGCCTTTCTGCTCCCCAGAAGCCTCGCCCTCTCTGACTTTCTCGGAGCCTTGAACACCAAAAGGGCTTCCTCGGCTCTCCCTGGTGGAGATGTCCTGTGTGGATTCAGGGGGAGCAGGGACCTCTCTGTCTGGGACGAGCTCAGTCTCTGGGACGGTGTCCACCAGCGGTGGAGAGGCCTCATCCTCCGGACATCTATTGGACTCGACATCGACCTCAGGCTCTTCCCCGTCGCTGTCCACCTCGGGAGACACGGACCTGTAACTGGAGGTGTCACTCATGAAGTCCGGTGACCCATAGCCGGGTCGGGCTCCGTTATAAACCTCCCGGTTCCCGTAAAGTTTGGCGATGCTCTCCGCGTCCTTCACCACTGGCCGGAACGCCGAGATGTAGTTGAGTTTCCGAGGCGTCAGGGAGATGCCTTCGACCGAGCGCGCCTCATCCCCGGAGCGGGGGTCCTCCTCATTCCGGGAGTGGGTACTGGAGCACCTCTCACTGTCGGCCAGGCTGTCCTTGGGAGTGTTACTGCTCCGGTCACTTTGCTCGGACACATCCATCTCGTTCTGCCGCCCATTGGGGGTCTCTGACACCTTGGGTTGGCTCTGTGGATACGGGGGAACGGGCAGGGTGCCAGCGGCCGGCCAGAACATGGGGAAAGACGGGTAGACCGTGTCCTTGGCGCTAGACCAGAACATACTGGGCAAGCCCCCCTGAGTCTTGTCCCCCACCACGCTGGCGTCGTCCTTTTTCTGACACAGCCCGAAGGTGGGGAAGCCGTACGGATGCGGGAAGATGGGCGGCGGCATTTTCTGCAACATGCCGAAGCTTTTGCTGGGCACCGGGATGACCGGGTAGCTCCGGACATTGTTGGCCAAGCTCATGCCGCGCCCCTCATCCTCACACCTCAGCGCCTTGTGCGGGATGTCCGAGCCCCGGGGGGGTAGCGAGCTGGCCCCGGGAGCTTTCAGGGAGGCCGAGGAGCCGGAGCCGTGGTTCGGGAGGGTTCTCTTGCGGCTGCCTCCATTGAACATCGCCTTAACATCTTCCCAAGCGTGGGCCAGGTACTCTGAGGGAACCTTGTCTGAAAGTTTGAGGTGTCTCCGCCAAGAGTTGAAGTTTGCGGCGTCGGGCTGTGTGTATTTAGTGTCCGGGACTCTGTGAGAATGGAAGATGAATTTATTTGGGGAAAAGTACATATTACAATAGCTGCACTTGATGCACTTGGCCCGAGAGCTGTTGTACCTGGCAGGGATGAAGTTACCACGACAACCCCAAGCGCACTCGTGAGACACATCGAAGGCAAAGTTCTCGGGCAGTTTCGGGGGCGTGTGCTCGCCCAGGAAAGACTTACAGAGCCTCTCCGCCTCTCTTTTGGTGATCATGCCACATCTCCGGGACGAGATAGGCATCGCCCCGGCTCTGCGCAGGATTTCCAGCTGGACTGGGGTGCACTGGACACAGGTGATACCCAAGGCCACTCTGCGGTTGTGGATCTCGTTGTAGCTGTAGTTTTTCAGCAGGGTGTTGGAGATCTGGGCCAGGCACAGCCTCTCCTGCCCGTCAATCACCAAGGAGACGATGGGCAGACCGTACAGAACGGCTTCCCCGATGGTATTGGTTTTCAGGTTGCTGGAGGCCGTCTGCTCTCTCTGGCTATAAGGTTGCAATTCCTGCTTGGAGTTCGGTGTAGAAGCGGCGTCGTTTATTACTCCCAGCTGAGTAGAAATCTTCTCCATGCCGGAGCTTCTGTCGAGAAATCAGCAGAAAACAACAATTCTATATCGAATATATATTCTTTTTTCCCAAAGCAGAAATGCAAAACGACTCGTCATTTTACACAACCCGGTTAAACGGGAAATTGCGCTAATCATTTGGAAACGATAATTACAACAATTCATCATCCTCTGGGGTAATTGAGAGAAATATTTCCGATCTAAAATAACGAGATTCCCCACTTATAAATATCTCCAACACCCCAGTCTCGGGAATAAATATCTATTTATTAAAAATTTAGGTCCCAATCAGAATTTTCGAATGCATTGTTTCTTTTCCCAATTAACGGGGAGGAATAATTTCTAAATGTTCAGCGTTTTCACAACGAGACAATATTATTTGGTGGAAATTTTCGGAGGAATTTCAGAGATCTGGACTCAGGTACAAGTTACTCCTTCTGCCAAGAAGATCGGTTTCCAGATTAAAAGTGGAACGTGGTAATATTTTTTTCAGGGAAACAGTTGGCACAGTTGCTGAAGCTGGCGCCACACTGGGTTTAATATCCCATTATATATATATTTTTTAAAAAATTCAGTGTCCTTTCCAAAACCTGGTGTGTTGACCAACACAGCGACCAGGGGCTGTCATTTCAGAATCTTCATTTAGTTTATTGTTAATTCCTACCTGCTCTGCGTCACTTCGGTTTCAAGATGAAGCTCAGTGTTGAGGGACAGATTATTCTGTGATGCAGAGAAAAGAAACGCGATTTTCAGCCGAACAGACAATCGCAATGTCTCGACCAAGGCTCTTTTTGTTTTAAACGCGCTTTAAATAAACTTAGCTCGCTCCCGCCGCCCGGTAATCCTTTGGAGGTCTCATCCCGCTGCACGGTATTTAATCCAAAACCGAGAGACGGACAAGATAAGCAACGGCGTTTAAGTACTCCAGCGACTTTACAACAACGATGGGATACGGTCAATTAGTATTTACATCACACCGTTAGCCCGGATCAGAGCAATGAATGGGGATAAATCAGAACTACTTTCTACAATATAGATCACCACTGCTGCCTGTAAAACATTTTTGACTAAAGACTTGAAAAAATGTACGGAAAAAGGCCCAAAACCCTTTGCTGTTCTAAAAGGATTAAATTGAAAGATACAGTAACTTTAAATGTGACACGGTAGAATCATAAAACGGGTTTGCCGAGCGGATCGCAGAATTAAGTGCAATTATACTGAATACACCAAGAACGATATAACTTGAAGATAGAATGGGGCAGTCATGAAACGCGTGTACTCACACTCACACTCACACCCACTTTCACACACACACCTTTACACTCACGATAACACACGCATGAGCCCATTCACAGTCACAGACACATTTACACTCACAACAACACACACATTCACACCCACTTACACACACACACCTTTACACTCACAATAACACAATCACATCCAGCGAGAAATAGAGAAAATGAACTTTACCCTCTATGTCTGTTCAATCTGACACAATCGTGCGTTCCAGTTTTCAGAAAATAAAAGTTGTTGCGGGGGAGACATGAGGAGGGAAGATGTCGGAGTCACGGCTCCTGCTCCCCGTTATCCTGCTGGAGGCTGGAGGGAGGGGGATGGGGGGTGGGGGGAGGTGGGGGAGAAGGTGGAAGAGAGGGGGCGGGGGTTCTGAAACTCCTGTCCCGCAGTGTGCAATCCCTCTGCCCCCGGTCCTTGTGTATTCTCTGTCTCTCTAAAGGCAGTGCAACAAAAAAAAGGTGTCGAGTATCTCAAAGAATGTCCTGAGAATCCATGTCCCTAAACTGCCCCATCTCCTTAATGCAACAGAACAGCCACATGGCAGCTGAATGGGAGCGGAGCTGATCCTTAGTTGAATGGTTTACATCGATCAAGCCACAGCTAAAATAATAGGAAGACACACCCACTTAGCGCCGGCAGAATTACATTAACCATTTGTCTACGGGATACCCGCTAACGTCAATCATTATTTTCCGTCAATCAAGCGCTGCTTTATCCAGTTACATCGTCTGCAGGCCAGGGACAGAGAAATATAGAGAGTGAAATCTTTGAGACTCGCCACTTGGAGGTAAGCTCTCGTATTATTGGAGAGTTGATTTTATTTTTTTGCTGCGTTTTGCTTGCTTCCTATTTTTTTTCTCTTCCTGTTTATTTCACCATTCAAAGGCTTCAGGCCATCTACCGCCTGGTTGCATTTTCATTCTGTTAATTTCAATGAATTCGCGTCAGACAGACAGAGGTGGCAGAGCTCAACAACTCAAAATAAAATCCCACGACTGTAGAAGCAAGAGCCCAGTTTTATTCAGAGTGTTTTAGAATGAAGGGTTTGGGAGTCAGACTAACACAGACTCTTAGAAGATCTCCAAGTTTGAAAGAAAATATTAATTTCCACATTCTCTGGCGTTGAAGTATCGCTAAACAAACACAGCGATTAAAGAAAGGCAGAACAGAAAAGTGGCAACATAGTGCAGAGCGGGAATGAAAAGAGCAAGAGAGTGAGAGAGAGAGGGAGGGCGAGATGATGCTAAACAAAGCCAGGAAAGAGTGGAGAGGACCCGAGAGAGAGGGGGAGAGAGGCCCACCTTTACTGGAGATCGGACACATTTCTTTTTGTTTAAAGCGGAACATGAATTGATGCTTTAAAGAATGGACACCATGAAATTGGCCCGACTTGTATCTGTTAATAACGTTACAAGGGGACAGTTACCAACCTGAAAGCCAGATTGTAGTGATTGTGCTTTTTTGACCACACGTGGTTTTTAGAATCAGCCCCAGGAGCGCACCGCTCGAGCGGTGCCCTTGGCGAAACTTTTAGAGCAGTGAGTTGGTGCTGCACCGACACTGGCTCCGTTCTGTTTGAATTAAACCGGACAGTGTCACCCTGTCGGCAAACAAGCTCATGAAACGGTCTCGGGAAGTTATGACGAGGGGATCGCCTCGCTTAAAGTTTGTTTGCCCCAGTGGAAATTGGGAGCCATGCAATTAAAATTACTGTAAGATATGACTTAGTTCTTCAGTTGAAAATTATGTTCCAGCGCTTCTTTTATGTGGTTTTAAACACTAGCCTGACTGCGACGTGTGTTAAAGGCTGATGTTCTGTGTACATAAACACTCTGATGTATTTGTGCAATATTCTGCCGTAAGTGGTGTAACACAATGCTGGCTCTATTAACTATTTATAACCTGATCAATAACCATCATTTAGCCCTGCTGGGGACATGATTGTGCTATCACTGACCCTCGTCTACCATCATCTTCTCGACTTCTAGATAAATTCTCCAGAAATTATTACCCGTTTAAAGGTCCAATTTCTGTTGGGTTCTAAAGTGTGTGTGAAACGCAACATTATTTTAAAACAGGGACACACTGTGAATTTTTTTTTTAACTAGAAGTGGAGACAAAGTCATTTTATAAGGTAACACCGAGTGAATATTGTCGCGGTGTTATGTAGAGAGGAAGAGCGGAGAAAGAAAGGAGGTCATATATATTTATTTATCAGAATATGAAACTTGGTGATCTTGGGGATAAAAATTGCATGTTCCCGTTTGCAGTTCAATAAAATAACTCGGAGCAGCAAAATCATGAGATAAAGATAATCAGTTTGTAAAACAACCTCATTTAATCTCCTTTCGTTTTATCGAAGGCTCTATAGATTTGAATTGATTATTTTGTAAAATGCATTATCTATCTATCTATCTAAATATCTATTATCTATCTAAATATCTATCTATCTGAATATCTATCTATCGTTAGGTGTTGTCTTTTTTTGTTTTTGTAACATGACGCCGTTTATTGCTCTTAATGGACACGTTAATTAAACTGTAATTAATCATACTGTCTGGATTCAAATTTGAACAGTTACACTAATCAAACAGAACTTAATAACGTCCATGAAACTGCCCGGAGCTATGACTTTTGTTAAGCAGACTCATGTTGCACTAAAGCAAGCGTTGGCAGCAGCTTTTCACGCCATATGTATCTTATACACCAGCATCGAGACGGGAGCATTTCAGGAGCGAGAAAGCAGTTTTGTCATTTCTGCAGAAGGCAGCTGAACCTTTTCCGCTCGACATCAAGAAATCAGAAAATCTGAAACTGGTTTCTATGTGAAACAGACGGCGTTTAACTCCCCTTTCTTTTTGGAAAAAAAAACCAAAACTATTATTTGGTTTAACTGACGTCGCAGGTTTGATACCGACTCAGGGGACAGAAGCAAATGCAAAATTTATTGAGTAAAGGAGCATCGACGTAAAGCTGAGACAGTATTGTGTTTCGTTTCAGCTTTCTACAGCCACAACGTCCCCGCCACCCACCCCCTCAATAATTAGAATCTTGTACGGTAATTATTCGCCACCTTTTAATTATTCAGAGGTCTGAGTGAGTGTAGTATTCCGGCCAATGATTTCGTAGGTTGCAAAAGCTTCGAATACCCTGTGCACGGGTTCTATGTAAACCTCGTAAACGCACCAAAAAAACACTGGCTTTTCACCAGCTTCAGTTGATGAATTTATTTGTGTTTTGAAAACATATTATTTTCACACGTATTCGAATCCATCTTTAATAGTCTGCAAGCGGCCATCAAAGGTTCAGAGGTATCTATATTTATTTAAATATGTGTCAGCCGCAACACCCCCCCCCCCCCCCCCCCCACAACCACCCCTACTCGAAGTGAAGACTTCCACTAATTATAACCGGCTTGGCAACACATTCGCTCCCACAGATGCATTCAGCTCAAACTCCGCAATGGTTTGCTACCCCTGCAGCTAGAATCCTACTCGGGTAAGGAAATCACCCTTTCCTTAGGCGAATGTCAGTCCGATAAAGCGAATCGTGGTTGACTGCAAAAGTTCTACACCTGATTGTTTAAGACTTCAACCCAAAACACACGCATCTACTGGAAGGTCTCTGGTTCCGCTCTGGGATATAGACGGATAAATTAATGCTTCTAGTCCGCTCGGGGTTTTGGCCTTTAAATATACACAAACCCTTCTTAGCCAAAAAAACACAAGATACTTTCGAAATAGGCGGCTGTAAGCAAGTGCATCAATTTGTAGGGAAACATTAGTTTTTACCAGACCCCTGTTGAGCACAGTCTCACAACATGTAAACACTGGGAATGAAATTGGTTTCTGTCGGCAGGTCTGAGGCCTCAGCAGTCACTAACCTCATCTTATCCCTGTCACTGGGCCTCCGCCAGTTGGGGATCTTTACTTCTTTTCATCAATCCTTAAATCAAGCGAAGTTCGTCTCCAAAGTTGTTTTGTTGGGATACGTGGGACCGCTCGACGGGCTCCGATATAGCTCTGTACAGTTCATATTGGAAACCAGGGCGCTCAGTGGACAGCTTGGAGGTGGATTCACGTTAAAGCTACATTATTCCAGCGTGCAGCTTATCCTAGCCGCTGAGAGAAACGTGCAGCAAGGCAGTCTCTGTCATTAGATCAGCAAAGATGGGAGGAACATTTCATTAATGAATTGTCCATTAGTCTTTGTTAATTACAATATCGGTTGTTTGTCAGTCCTTATGCACTTGTCTTATAACGCGGCAACCTAACAATTGATTTTTTTTGTTAAAGGAATTCCCGGGAATATCAGAATACATTTGGCCTCAGCTGTTTAGCCTGTAATTCATCATATTTGTTTAATCATGATATTTTTACTTTTGAGGTGCGTGTTATTAAAACACTTGGTCTTGACCTGTGAACATCACTCACTCAAACATTTACTCACTCACACACTCATTCAAACATAAACACTCACTCAAACGCACACACACACTCCAACACACCTTACTCAAACACACACATACTCAAACACATCTCACTCACACACTCAAACACAACATTCACACACTCACTCAAATACAATCTCTCAAAAATACAGGCTCAAACATGCACATTCACTCAAACAGTGAATTCTCAGCTCCAACGATCTTCAGCCACATACCAAACAGGTTGTGTTCTCTGTACGTCTCCTGCACAGCGCACACATCGAACACAAAGTTACTTGGCTGACTGAAGCCCAGATGTCTGTAAAGCTAGCTGATTACAGCAGACTAACTTTTCACTACAGCGCCCCCCCACCCCCTTCAAACGCGATACTCCCTTCTTCTTTCTCTCTGAACTAACCGCAAAGCTTATTGTTCAGAAATTAAAACGGGTATCCGAGTATTTTGAACAGAAAAAAAATGTATCTCTCAGACGCCATACTGTCTGTGGAAACTGTAGAGCTGTAAGCGGGACTCTGGGCATTAAAGAATACAAAATGCGTTTTAATAACTGCCCACAGCTCGTACATAAACCTGAAGGTGGGAGGGGGCTTTACTGCATCTAATGATATTTTTACTCTATTTTGTAGCAATAACAACTCGTTAATGTGACAAATGCACAGAATCTTACTAGCGTCCTTTACAGTTAGTTAAAGATAAAGTACTCTGCACCTAAAACGAACCATCCATCAATCTATCCGCACCTGAGGGTAGATACCGAGGAACACAGCACATTTCAAACAAAATCTGAAAAAAAACTTGCATTGGTATAGCGCCTTTCACTATATACAGATGTCTTACAGTTGATGAAGTCTTTCCGAAGTGTGGTGATTGGGTAATGTAGGAAACTGCATTTTTACAAGATTACATTTTGCAGTAATCGAATCTGACATCAACTTATATAAATATTTTCTGTTGTGCACTAAAGGTAACATCGAATTCAACAAACACCAAACATGGGGTGAAATATTTTATTGTTACGGGGATGTCACTGTTGGCCACGGAGTGAAAAGCGTCAACATAATCCGGATACCAAAGTCAGCGTCACCTCAGGTCAGTGACATAAGATTCCTGACGTTAGGAAGACCTGTCATCTGTCTTCATACTAGCGCCTGATGCATTGATAGGAACGCGGGACCTGTACAGGCGGGAGAAAGGACGAGAAGGGTGTGCAGATGGGATTAGATGAAGGGACGGGGGAGGATCACGGAACAGCCTGTTTGGGCCGAATGGCATGCACCAGTTTGGAACAATGATCCGCTGCTGTAAAATCCATGTCAAAGTACAAGAGCTTCTAACTGAACGAGAAATGGATGTGAATCTGTCTGAGCTGATGAACTTCTTATAGTTCATAGCTGTGCGTTTGTGGTGTCTAAACCATATTTAATAAACGCACACTGACAGTATTCGCTATCTGTTTAGATTTATGTCCCAACCTCCATATGTTATTATAAAGATTGACCCTTAGGATAATCATTAAGCACACGTTACTGTTACACAACCTGACGCTGATAATTTAACGGTGCGAACAGCGAAATGAACTATTCACCTGTTCCCGCATGATGGCGTTTGAGATCTCCGCTTGGATTTGCGCCCAAAAAGTTCAGGGTCGGACTGAACGTCCCTAATGCAACAGACAACCCGACATGCGCAGGACAGTGCTCACTACAATCCACGTATTATTCTTCAGGCAGTGTAAATGAGGAGGGTTATCCCACACAGGAGCAGCAAGGAGGTGAAAGGTATAGGCTGAATATTCGGATCAGCTCCGATGTTGGTGAATGGCGGGCTGCGAATGCAGCTATATAAGTAAACTTATGTTACTGGGTGGATCAGGCCTCATGGCTAAGTCATAACGATTGTCCTTACTACCACCCCCTCCACCTCACCATGGAGAGCGCCACCCATGGGACAACTTTAAAAACGTCCTTCCCAAAATACATTTATTTTGTCTGAATTACTTTAAAGTCTGCCCCCTCCTTGAATGACAAAAGCTGACATAAAACACCAGGAGGCCGGTTTTCTGTACTCCAAAGTGAGCATTCAATCATAGCACCAAAATTTCTGAGAGGTATTAGTGAGTGTCGCAGGTGTATGTGTCAGTTGTGCAAGTTGTAGAGAATCGGAACGCTATGTGGATCGGAGGAGTGTACATGCCTGTAGGGACAGTCTTTCAAAGAGAAAAAGAAACATTTTTCACAAATGCGCTCACATACAATGCCTGGTAGTCATTTGCCAACCAATCAGCACTCTCCTGTTGTGCAGTCCAAATGTTTGGCTTTGCCTAAATCTGTACTCTTGCCAGATGTCCTGATGAGTGCAAAATGAGAATTTTCGACAGCACTTTTCTCTTCAAATATAGGCACTGTTGCGATATTGGAAGGGGGACAGCCAATTTGCGCACAGGAAGTTCTCACAAACCACATTGGAAATATTGGCCAGAGTGACATTGGTCCAGGGATAAATATTGGTCAGGACACTGGGGCGAACTCTGCTTTTTAAAACAGACACGGGATTACTTACTTTTCCAGAGAAGCAGATGGTTTTAATATCTCTTCCAAAAGATTACAATTTTAACAGTGTAGCACAGGGAATGCAAGCCTGATTGCCTACTCAATTGTCTGGAGTAGGGCTTGAATCCACAACTGCCTATCCCAGAGATGGGAGTGCTGTCCACTCCGTTACAACTGAGACTGTTAAGGGTATGTATATGAAAAGAAACCAATCTCGCCCAACCTCTCTGATCGTTTCCCATCGTTTATTTGTGGGATTTTCAAATCTCTTTCTGCGTGTTTGGAGATGTGAGTGCATTCTGACTGATAGTCAATGTTTAATTTGAAACTGTCATTGAAATCAAAACTACGCCCCCTGTCCTCACTTTGGCGTATAAGGTTATGAGAGCCACGGGCAAGGTAGACAGGAAGCAGCAAGTTCCCTTTAGTTGAGGAGTGTAGAACGAGGGAGGAGGAGGTTTAGAGGGGATTTGAGGAAGTAAAAATTCAGCCAAAGGATGTTGGGAATCTGGAGTGCACAGCCTGCGGGATGGGGGTGGTGATGGTGGTGGTGGTGGGGGGGGGGGGGGGTGACTTGCATCCTTTAGAAAGGACATGGGTGAGCACTTGAAATATCATAACAGACAAGGTGATGAGCTAAGCACTGGAAAGTGGGATTAGTGCAGATAGGTCTACGCTGGCTCGATGGGCAGAAGGATCTCTTCTGCGCTGTATTACTGTATTAATGCAATCTCAGAACATTGTTCAGGGATAACTTTCCTTGACTGGGCTAATCTCATTCACCCAGATTTGTCTAGTTATGCCTCTCAGATATTTGCGTGTGAAATAGATAATCTCAAATTTTGTACGTATTTCTGCGTATGTAGGAGAATCTGCATTTTGCCGGTATGACTTTTGCTGTGACTCTCAGAGAGAGCTGATGCTCACACAATAGTGCTGTGTTTTAATATTCTGTGATCCTATGTGGATTCCGCTGTGTGTGTGTGGTTTATCTGTGTGTGCATGTGTCTGTGTGTGAGGCTGCCTGTGTGCGCGCGTGTGTGTGTGGCTGTCTCTGTGTGCGTGTGTCGACTCTGTAGACTGTGTGTGGCTTTTGCTATGTGTGTGTTTATGTGTCAAAGCTGAGTTCACAGTGCCTGAGCTTAGCGTCGTTCCTCAAATGATTTTAGTGCCCCCACTCATTCTCAGTTAGATCAATTGAATCAGTTCGTAACCTGGAAAGGGCTGGCCATTAAAATCCCGCAACCCCACAGCACTAGCCTTGTCTCAAACCTTACAACAGGGCTGCCTAAACCCGCACCCCTACACTTGCAGCCCCCTCGCCCTCCAAAACTGGAGAAATAAACCAGTGTGGACGAGAAATTGAAGGATTCAGCAAATTCTTCTTCTGCAGGGACAAAGTTTCAACCTGGGTCATCTCAGTACAGACAAAGTTGTATTAAAAATGGTTAAGGTCAGTTTGGCAATACGTGGTGCATGGTTCTCTCGCAAGACCCCCAGGAACATGCACATTGTTGGGTTTGTATTCCCGTCACAACGGAGAAGAGTGTTGCAGGCAGGAGCTGTCAGTAAAGATGAGTGTTACATTCCAAACATTTTCTAAACAACTGTTCAGGGACATTATTCCGCACCTTGAACGCGGACGTCTCGGCTCAGAGGTAGGGGCACTACCACTGCGCCAGAAGGGACCTGGGCATCGCATTCTATAATGAGTACATCACATTCATGGGCGTCTACAAACTCACTCCAGTCTATTACTGGATGTTGCTAAAATGCACCCAGATTTGACCACAATCTCACCGTCCGCTAAAATTCGGGTGTAAAGGAATTGCAAGCTGGTTGCTATGTGTCAACACAGTCTTGAACATTAGAGCACCATTTCCTGTTGGATGAAATGCTTAAAGCGCCAATCAGGGACCAGTTGCACTAGAGGGATTAGAGACGTTTACAATATTTATAGGTCACACCACAGCACCCTCCACCAATGCACTCACTCAGACGGGACCCCAGAATAGAGGCCGCGGATAGTACTGAGATTTCCACCAGTTCTTTCTATTCCCCTGTCATCAGAGTGTGGTAATTAACAAAATAATATCTAAGTATGCTGTTGGTAATTACCACACACCATGCACGTCTGTTTATGAATTTTGCATTGATCAAGAGAGTGCAATTGGAGGCTAGTGTGATTCTGGGGAAGGTTGCTGTTTTATAAGTTCATAGTCTCACTGGGTTTTTACTATGCTCCATTATCAAAGCATAAAAGGTGCAGCAAAGCTAAAATACCATGTTGGATCCTTCTTGACTCAATGTCAAAGTTCCTCTGATCATGTTTCTCTGAAGCGCCTGGGACGTCTATTTTACCTTTAGGACACTAAATAAATGTAAACTGTTGAATTGCGCGTGTTTGATCGGCCGCGTTTTAAGCATAATTAGATGGTGTCAGAAGCTGTTTAGCATTTGTCAAGGGTACGTCAGCGTTCTATCAGCACGTTTAACCCCTGTCCCTCTATACACATACCACTTTCCTTTACATCCAAAGCCCTGTCCCTCGAGACCCACACGCCTGCCCCTCTGTACACACACTCCTCCCCTTAATACACACACTCCTGTCCCTCAATACCCACACCCCTGTCCCTCTATACACACACTCCTGTCCCTCAATACCCACACCCCTGTCCCTCTATACACACACTCCTGTCCCTCTGTACACACACCCCTGCACCTCAATACCCACACCCCGCCACTCAATGCCCACCCTCGTCCCTCTATACTCACACCCCAGTCCCTCTATATGCACACTCCGTCCCTCTATACACACCCATGTCCCTCTATACTCACACCCGTGTCCCTCTATACCCACACCCCTGTCTCTTGATACACACACCCCTGTGACTCTATACCCACACCCCTGCCCCTCTATACACACACCCCGTCCCTCTATACACACCCCTGTCCCTCTATACTCACACCCCTGTCCCTCTATACACACACCCCGTCCCTCTAAATACACACTCCTGCCCCTCTATATACACTCCTGCCCCTCTGTACACATGCCCATGTCCATCTATACACACACCCCTGCTCTGCTATATCCACACACCTGCCACTCTATACACACTTTCCTGTCCCTCTATACCCACACCCCTGCCCCTCTATACACACACCCCTGTCCCTCTATACACACACCCCGTCCCTCTATACACACACCCCGTCCCTCTATACACACACCCCGTCCCTTTAAATACACACCCCTGCCCCTCTATATACACTCCTGCCCCTCTATACACATGCCCCTGTCCATCTATACCCACACTCCTGTCCCTCTATACACACACACCTGCCCCTCTATACACATGCCCCTGTCCCTCTATACACACACACCTGCCCCTCTATACACATGCCCCTGTCCCTCTATACACACACACCTGCCCCTCTATACACATGCCCCTGTCCCTCTATACACATACACCTGCCACTCTATATATACACCCCTGTCCATCTATACACACACCCCGTCCCTCTATACACACACCCTTATCCCTCTATATACACACTCCTGCCACTCTATATACACACACCTGCCCCTCTATACACACATCCCTGTCCATATATACACACACCCCTGTCCCTCTATACTCACACCCGTGTCCCTCTATATTCACACCTGTGTCCCTTTATACACACACTCCTGCTTCACTATACCCACACACCTACCACTCTATACACACTTTCCTGTCCCTCTATACCCACACCCCTATTCCTCGATACACACACCCCTGTGACTCTATACCCACACCCCTGCCCGTATTTACACACACCCCGTCCCTTTATACCCACACTCCCGTCCCTCTATACACACACCCGTCACCCTATACCCACATCTCTGTCCATCTATACACACATCCTGTCCATCTATACACACACCCCTGCCTCTCTATACACACACCCCTGTCCATCTATACACACACCCCTGTCACTCTATACACACACTCCTGTCCCTCTATACACACACCCCTGTCCATCTATACACACACCCCTGTCACTCTATACACACACTCCTGTCCCTCTATACACATGCCCCTGTCCATCTATACACACACCCCTGTCCCTCTATACACACACTCCTGCTACTCTATACACACACCCCTGTCCATCTATACACACACCCCTGTCACTCTATACACACACTCCTGCCCCTCTATACACACACCCCTGGCCATATATACACACACCCCTGTCACTCTATACTCACACCCGTGTCCCTCTATATTCACACCTGTGTCCCTCTATACACACACTCCTGCTCCACTATACTCACACATCTGCCACTCTATACACACTTTCTTGTCCCTCTATACCCACACCGGTGTCCCTCTATACCCACACCCCTGTCACTCTATATCCACATCCTTGCTCCTCTATACTCATACCCCTACCCTACACACACACCTTTCCCTGTATGCTACACACACCCCTGCCCCCTACACACACCCCTGTCCCCTACACACACCCCTGCATTCACTCTTGTATATTCACAATCACTTGTCTGAATAAATACTTGTAAATCCTGCACTCACTCGTGTACTTACTCTCGTTTGAGTCCCCACAGGTTTACGCCCTCGCTGATACACCCCCAACCTTCCCACGTTCGGGCACATGTTCCAATCGGTTCCCCTACCTCTAACAGCACACACTCACGAGATTCAAAATCCCAAATTCCCGCCACGCGGCCAGGAGTCACTCCATCTAAAGCTGAACTCACATCGAGAAACCTGGGAACATTGGGCCCAATCCAGCCGAACGCTGACCTCAAAACAAAACAAAGCATTTATTAATCTCTAGACGTTTATTTTAATTTAAGTTAGCAATGAATATACGCACCCCTGTCACTCTATACACACACTCCTGTATATAGAGTGAATATTATTTCTAAAATTGCAACACATTTAATCATTAAAACCATTCATTATCTGCGTTCCGAACGTGAAAGGGATTTCATTTCACAAAAGATTGACAAATCCTAGAATTGACAGGTTCGTGCCACTTTCAAATTGATGCTAGAAAATAAAGCGACCGAATACAATGTTAATCGGGGTGTGTATTTGTGCGTGTGTATTTCTGTGTGTGTGTGTATGTGTGTGTGTCTGTGTGTGTATTAGTGTGTATTTGTGTGTGTATATGTGTGTGTGTCTGTGTGTATATTAGTGTGTATATTAGTGTGTATTTGTGTGTGTATGTGTGTCTGTGTGTGTATTTGTGTCTATCTGTGTATTTGTGTGTGTGTATTAGTGTGTGCGTATGTCTGTATTAGTGTGTGTGTGGGCGACTGACAGTTAATGAGTGAGTGAGTGAGAGTGAGGAATGAATGTGAATGAGTGAGTGTGAATGGGCGAGCGAGTTAGTAAGTAGAATGTGGGAGCGAATGAATGAGTGAGTGAGCGGATGTGTGAGTGTTTAGGAGCAAGTGTGAGTCTGAGTGCGTGAATGAGTGAGAGCGTGTGTGATTGAGTGTGTGTGAATGATTGAATGAGTGAGTGAGTGGATGAGTGTGTGCGAGTGAGTGAGTGAGCAAATAGGGGATGACGGCGACAGAACATAGAATGATGCGGTTGGGATACTGCAGTCTCCACATCCCATTCCCAGCAACACGGAGACGGGGCTGTGAGACTTTTTGGCAGCGCCTGGAAAGAGAGGCCAATGATCGAGTGTGGGGTCGGGGGTCAGCACTTGCTATCAAACAGAGAGCACCCCCTCCCCTGCCCTCGCCCTTCCCCACACCTCCCCCAGCGATCTCCAGCAGCGTTACTTTTGGAGCAGACGGGCGAATTATTTTTCGGTTAAAACTTAGAAAGCCGTGTCATATAAAGAAGCACCTCTCCTTTCCTGGAGGGCTCCGAACGAGATTGCAACATAAATCACAGCGGTCTAATTCTGTGGAAGTTTAATAAATGCTGCTATTCAAAATGAATGTTCTCCATTTAACCGTTGTATCAGCAGCAAATAAACCCATGACCCCAATAAATTTAATTTTAGAGGCCGATCAATTCTGCGTTGTATCGATTGAACGGCCCCATACATTAGATCCCCTGCTCTCTCCCACTCTCTCTATAGCGTTCTCTCTCTTCGATTACAGTCTTATTAAGGGAAAAGATTGTTCCAAGAGCATGGGAGTCTACTGAAAATTAAACGGTGACATTTTAATTACTGGCTATTGATAAAAGAATCCCTTTAATGGCTGTTTACAAGCCTTGGCATCGTTAGGATGACCTGTTCGACTAATCAAGTTGGATGGCTTTGCAAAGGTCAGGCGTTGGCAAATAGAGTGCATAGATTGTGAAACAGCAGCTCAATCAGGAACGGCAGAGGGTAAAAAAAAAGGTGCAATTTTAACCCGGGTCAATACTTACTCGGACACTTTGTTTTCGTGGCCTGAAGTGTGTTAAACAGAATCCAATCATTCATTTGGCAACAAGGAGTTAATTTCGGAGTTGGTAATGCGATTTTCTGTACAGACTGGGCGGAGGGGAAGGAGAAAGATTGTGACAAGCTTTTATTTCTCAGTAGGGAGCAAGGTAGATACATAATCATCTGAGGGAGACATATTCACCTCTAACCAAATTAATATGTGTTATATTAAGAAGACATGTTATTTAGACTGGATGCACACACGGTCTAATAGACAGCTCATGGTGAACTGAGTTCTCAGTCGTTGTGTTGATGCTTGGGTCTGATGGATAGTAAGGGGATGAGGAACGAAGGGTCAAGGAGAGTCCCTGCATTTCATTCTGTACCGTCCTTGTGATCCAGGCAGTTCAGCCAAACCCAGGAGGCTACCACTCAAAGTAGTGATGATCTTGTCTCAAGACAGCACTGTTCCTGTGAAATGGTTTCTACATAGAGAACTTCATCCTCTGAACATTTACATTATCGTACAATATTAAAGTTTCTAATCAGCTCCACAAAAGGGACATATGCCTGTTTTCCTAACTCGAAACTTGCCCTTTTAACTTTTCCTTTTTGAATCAATTCCCTCGCTGTTTAGGGTACCGGGGTTTGCAAAACTTCAGCAACCAACAGACACCGTTTTATGAACTAAATCAAACACTGCTCTGAGCAGCCTGGGTCGCGCGTGGAGATGAACAGAGGTTTCAGAATCTTCACATCTTCACAGAAACACAGCGTGTGAGAGCGATTCCGGGGTGGAACCCCATCCCCGGTTTCGCACCAGCTGGGCCCCAGTATTCAGAAAGGACGAGTTTGGGGTTTCTCAATGATTCAGGAAGGCGGAGGATCTCTTAGTTTAATGCAGCCAACTCCCAGACTGATACCATTCGCCCCATTCGAAGGCTTCTGCCTTTTCATAAACTCAGCCACCCAGAGCGTGGCTCTCTCTAAGGACGGAGTGACATATGTAAATCCGAATCTTAACTGAGGCAATCTTCCCTAAATTTAGTCCCTGGCTTTGTTGGAACAATAAGTTGTCAGGGCAGGAGTTTTCCCAAAGTGAGACACACGGGCAAATAATCCCAGTTTCCTGCTCCAACACATTCTCTCAAACGGCAGTGACAATTCTGATCTAATTTCTCGTCAAATTACCGTGTGGATCTTCTTGGATCTATCGTCAATGGTCTAGTCGGTTATTGAAGCAATCTTAATTTTTGAGATCTTTGAGAATTTTTGAGACTGGCAACTCCTTCCCTACTAAGGAATCATTAAAAAATTCCTTATCACTGTGGCTTTAGAAAATAGAAAGGGGAATAATTTTCACAGCTACAGGACCGCTAAGAGGTGCAAATATAACACTCACCTGAGCAGGAATGTCACTTTGGCAAATGGATTCATTGCAAAACCTGCCGTTCCGGAGAACTCAAAGAGGTGGGTTCTGCTGCTTTCAGGTACATCCTTGGCTCTGGTTAAGGACACGAACTTCTCCTTTCGCTAATCCTGGGAAATAAATCATCAAATCTAGAGTGAGCGAGAACGAGAATGAATTACTGCTCGCTTCTATTAAGACTATAAACTGATTTTCATTGATCAGGTTTATATAACTAAAACAAGCAGACCTAAACGGATGAGATCTCATAAAAAACACATTTATTTTCAAAAAATCTGTCATATGCACATTAATAAGTCAGCTCATTTATACATTTTTTTTAATCAAATGAAATATAAGACAGCAAATTGATGAAATTTGAGTGCTTTTAATCTGTTAAATACTGTATAGGATGGTGAATGCTTAAACTCTGAATTAAAACATCTTTGTGTAATTCAAGTTGCAAAGGACTGACTGAAAGAGATGAATTGGGTGTGAAAATATTGCAACTGAAGCAAATATTGTTAACTTTTCCTGATGATTCAGCCTGACATTATAGATCTATAGATTAGGGAGAACCCAGAGATAGAACTAAATATCTGCCTGATTCCTTTTCTAGTTTCTTTTATTCAGTCCAGTCTCCTTAACCATACAGTAATAATCATTCGAGGTCATGTGTCGGAGAAGTTTGACAAGCGCTTTCCTGTGTCAATTGCACCCTTTGCTCTTAATGCCCTTTAATGGAGCAAACTCTTTCGCATCAACTGTATAAGTGCAATCATTGACAGCTGGTATTGGCTGTAGAGCATAATTTAATGGCTGAAGGTGCAAAGTATTGCTTCCCTAATGTGGGTGAGCTGCCCAGGGTAGTATTAAGCCATTAAAAACAAAAACAGTCCCAAGCTCAATCCCCACATGGCAGGACCACAATAAAGATGCATCGTTTGGTTTCAGTGTTATGGGTGGTGGAGTGCAGAGGAAAGCAGTCACCTAGTTGGCTTTTGGTGGACAGGATTGGGTGGGTGAGAACATTCCAGGCCTGCTGGGAAGTCATTCACAGGTAAATTGTCTGCTGCACTCACTATTAAGCTTTCATGTGAAGAGTTACCACTTGGCAGAAGCCAGCATCTTTGTGACTGGAGCTGAATAGCAGTGTATGCCTAGCCTGAAACAGTCTGAAGGTGGGCAAGGTGGATAATAAAACTTAGACTTGTTTATACAATAACAGCTGCTTGAAATTGTAGGCAATGCAACTTAACCACATTTAAGCATTAACCTAGTGACTACAATTAAAGCTCCTGCATTCTACAATTAAAGCCCCTGTAAACCACTTGCATGAGTATCTTGAGAGTGTGATTGCTTTCAATATTTACAGTGAAATTGTTTTCATGGGATAATTATCGTGTTGCAGGAAAGTTTGTGTTAATTGCAGTTGATATTTCCATAATGTGGAGCTCAGCAAACCTTGAGCCTAAAGGCCCAAACTGATTGTAAATATTTAATGGCAATAGATGCAGCCCCACAGTATTCATCCATCCTTGCTGTTCATTAATAGCAAGTGTCAGAGGCAAAAGAGACTAAAAAGCTCGGAAGTGATTTTCCAATTAGTCCTTAATTATTAATAATCTTACATCACTGAAACTTACGTTTCTAGCAATTTAGCTGAAGGAATGCTGTTAACCTAAGAAAGATGGTATATATGTCCCCTATGATATTATTGTAAGGAGGTGGACAAACAGAGTGCTTCTGTCGATTTAGCGAAGTTTTATTGTTGTGTTCATAACTCTGTTATTTTACTAATTCTAACACCTCCTCTCTCATGCTGACAGTTTCGATCTCTCCTTTTTCCTACTGGCTGTTTTCCTACTGCAGCATCTTATTAAAGTGTCACTTTTCAAGCACAGGACTAGCTGGTAAATATTGTCTGGCTATTCTTCTGAAGAAGCATCACCACCAAGCTAAATGCAGCCCTCATTCCTAGTGCAGTCACTTGTAATGTGAGGCAGAATACAATTACAAAAGAGGGGATCTGGACTGAATTCTTTTTCAGAACCGTGGGTTGGCAGCACAATTGAAGCATCACACTGCAGCTCAGCTAACTCAGTACAAATTGAGCATCAGCTTTCTGCTGAAAAGTTCATTCCATTATTTTCAAAGTCAGGAAACAGCATACTGGGTGGATGTCCTCAAAATATCTGCCACCTTCTCTTCATCTTTTTCTTTTTATAGTCTAGTTCCACCAGTTGAAAAAAAAATGATAATGTGGGTTTTAATGAATATGTTTTAACCAGCTCCAGGCTCACAATTCCAGCATCAAAAACACTGGCAAGGTTTCCTTGTGGCCACTAGGAAGTTAGAGGAGTCCTGAAATTTGTTCTCGGAACTTTGGTTGCTGATCAACATCCTAGACCTGTAGAGAAATCATCATAATACAACAAACTATAGGTGCTGGAAATCCCAAACAAAAACAGAAATTGCTGGAGAAACTCAGGAGGTCTGGCAGCACCTGTAGCGAGAAAGCAGAGTTAACTTTTCGGGACAAGTGACTCTTCTTCAGTTCTGAAGCAGTTAACTCTGAATTTGAATTCATGGGAATATGGACATTGACATCAATTTAAAGCATGTGGTTAGTTAACAAAAAGAGACACTGCCTTTATTGCCGTATTCCAATCTCATTATACAGCTTTCATCTCTCATACTATGCCATTTAATAAGGTTTCTGGGCCTTGGCTGGAAATTATTTTCAATTCCATTTAATGCTATATCATGGCACATTCACTGTAGGTTATGTTTCATTTTAGAGCTCACAGAGGAAGTGGTTTCTCAGGCATGAGGCTAGAGTGTGGCAGAAAGAACCTTAAAGTGCAATTTATTTAATGCTCCGTGGTGTTGCTATAAAGTAAATAACAAACTGACTGCTCTGAGAACTGCTGAAAAATTGCCCAAATGGTTACAGAAATGTCTGTGAGTGTGTTAGAAAAACTGAAACTAAAGGCAGAGGCAGATTAATTGTACGCTCCCCGCAACCTCGCACTGCAACTTAGCATTCACTCCATTGATTACAATTGGATTCCAACTGGCAGTCAGATTCTACCAGAGCAGCACTATCATGATCATCAACATGACCAGTGGGACAAGTAGCCAGGAGGCCTCTTGGTGGGTTTCCTAAAGGAACTGTTGGAATTTGTCTTGTACATAATCAGGATGTGGAAAATAATGATGAAAGATCTTTTCAACTATTTGCTTTGGTTTTGTTCCTGTTGTCTACCTGTTTTAGTCAAAGGCAAGACCTCAATTGTTATTCCATATTTTGTGGGTTATGCTGTTATCACACACATTGTTAGTTTGTGTGACCATTTCAAGTTTTTCAGTAGAATTATCTTTTCAGAACATAGTAACAGATGGCATAGTTGGTTTTTCCTGACTCTATCCCATCAATCTGAACTAAAGAAGGCAGTATTAACATTCTGGCCTTAGCAGTTTAGTGTGGCTCAGGATGGAAGTGATCATGATACAGATCTTTTGCCTTCTCTCTCTCTCCCTTCCCATTTCAGTTCTTGCAGGGATCAGATACATTAGTGTCAGTAGATACCTCTTCTCTCTTTACAAAGACACACTGGACTGTGAGTGGCTTCATAGCCGGCCCCAGCAGAATTCTTTGATGTTTTGATGGCCATGAGAACTAGAAAGTGACCAGAATGTGAAATGATTTCCCTGACCACCTTCCACAACCCTTATTTGGACAATATAACATTTTCACAATGCAACAACATGTTTTGAGATGAATTGCATGCCTGTGGTTGACATACAAAGTTTGCCAAATAATTGTGGGGACTGTAAAAAATGTTTGCATGTAGCGATTTTCAACATACATTCCAACTTTCAAGAATTCAAGAGTTTTATTGGAGTAAATAAGGAGAAATATTTGCAGTGGTAGGAGCGTTGGTAACCAGAGGACTCAAAGATAATGAAATTTGCAAAAGCCAGATGCAGAGAATGACAAGAGATATTACACAGAATGAGTTGTTGTGACGTGTGGTACATGACCTGAACAAGGTGTGGAAACAGATTCAACAGTAATTTACAAAAGGAATTGGATAAATACTTAAAGAGGGAAAATTTGTAAGGCTACACAGAAAAAACAGAGAGAAGTTGAACTAATTGGATCATTCTTGGATTGGCCTCCTCTTTGATGTATAAGTCTATGAAAAAGGTTACAGAACTTTGGAACATTCTCCAACAATCACAGGCCAATGAACAACTCTGCTGCTTGTGGGATGTGTGGTCCAACCACTGGTGAAATATGCATTTCTTATTCTTCTGTGGTTTGCCATCACATAATCCTCTATCTACCCCTTTAATAAATAAACAATATGATCATCAACAGGTATTCTCCCACAATACATCACCTTCCCAGTACGTGTTCAGGTAAAGACCATCTTAATGTTAGAATTATTTAATTGCAGTCCCTCCCAATGTTTCCCTTTGAAAAGGTAGAATGTAATTGATTCATAGAGATCTGAAGGATCCCTGGTTCTACTTGCGGTGTGTTAGTTTAGAACATAGAAAAATACAGCACAGAACAGGCCCTTTGGCCCTCGATGTTGCGCCGATCCAAGCCCACCTAACCTACATTAGCCCACTATCCTCCATATGCCTATCCAATGCCCGTTTAAATGCCCATAAAGAGGGAGAGTCCACCACTGCTACTGGCAGGGCATTCCATGAACTCACGACTTGCTGAGTAAAGAATCTACCCCTAACATCTGTCCTATACCTACCACCCCTTAATTTAAAGCTTCCCCCTCATAATAGCTGACTCAGTACGTGGAAAAAGGTTCTCATGGTCAACCCTATCTAAACCCCTAATCATCTTGTACACCTCTATCAAGTCACCCCTAAACCTTCTTTTCTCCAATGAAAACAGCCCCAAGGAAGATCATACGATCTTCCTACCATACCAGGCAACATCCTGGTAAACCTCCTCTGCACCCGTTCCAGTGCCTCCACATCCTTCCTATAGTATGGCGACCAAAACTGCACACAATACTCCAGATGCGGCCGCACCAGAGTCTTATACAACTGCAACATGACCTCAGGACTCCGGAACTCAATTCCTCTGCCAATAAAAGCCAGTACGCCATATGCCTTCTTCACAGCACTATTTACCTGGGTGGCAACTTTCAGAGATCTGTGTACATGGACACCAAGATCCCTCTGCTCATCCACATTACCAAGTATCCGACCATTAGCCCAGTACCCCATCTTCTTGTTACTCTTACCAAAGTGAATCACTTCACACTTACCTACATTGAAGTCCATAAATGTGCAGAATTAGCTGATCTCAGCAGGGGCAGCAGTTGGAGTACTCAACTTGACTCCATTTATCGGGTTGCTGCTCCTGATTATTTTCCAAATGGACCTTGTTATGATATGTGTATGCATTTTCATGTGGTGAGAGGTTGGGAAAGCAGGTGTCTCCAATGACAAGTAACCTGCCCACATTCAACTTTTGGTTTTGTTTAGAGTGGAATGCCCAGTAGCAGGAAAAGTGCTATTTTTTTGTGGTCTGTTTCTTTGCTGGCACTTCAAGTGCAGATTTGGATCAGTCTAGAGAATAGAATTTTGAGTAGAAATAAAATTTAAGGGCATAGGGATGATCACATCACAATGACAATGTTGGATAAAAACATTGCCTAGCACGGTATAATATCAGTTGGAAGCAGAAAACTGAGGTTTGGGGTGGCACGGTGGCTCAGTGGTTAGCACTTCTGCCTTACAGCACCAGGTTCAATTCCAGCCTTGGGCGACTGTCTGTGTGGAGTTTGCACATTCTCTCCATGTCTGCGGGGGTTTCCTCCCAAAATCCAAAGATGTGTAAGTCAGGTGAATTGGCCATGCTAAATTGCCCACAGTGTTAGGTGCATTAGTCAAAGGGTCTGGGTGGGTTACTCTTCGGAGGGTCAGTGTGGACAGGTTGGGCCGAAGGGCCTGTTTCCACACTGTAGGGGAATCTAATCTAATCACTTTGAGACAAGCTGATGCATGCTTTTCCAAGTTAGAGAAAGTGGTTAATGTTTATTGGATCATATCTCATTAAGGGAGAAACTGTGAAACATAGATAACTACTCGTGAAATACTCTGATGTCCTAAGACATGCAGGATTTGTAAATGTACAGGAGTTATGGAGAACACACTGAGAAGATCAGCTTACATCTTTTGAACCACAACAATCCACCAGACCTGTGAACGAGGCAGCTGAACGTTGAAGGGCAATCTCTCATGCCAAGAGAATTTGAAAGGATGTCAGAAATAAAATTATCAAGGCTAGGATAGTAAAATACTTAAGATGTTAAGTTGCCAGGTGGCTTTTATGCCCGCAGAGGATAAAGTGACAAAAGTTTTATTTCCAGACTCTTTTGATACAAACCCAGGTTTTGAAATTAATGAGAATCACTGATTCTAGTAAGTCATGTTTGTGAACATAAAATATCACAAAGAATTCAAACCACAAATCCAAAAAAAACAATTATGATATTTTTGGTGTGCAAAAAGTAAGAAAAATAAATACTTGCAATTAAATAACACTTTTGGTGACCACCGGGCAAATCAAATCAAAGCACTTTACAGGCAATGAGGTCGTTTTGAACTGTAATCATTGTTGTCATGTGTTAGACAGCTTTCACACAGCAAGATCTGAAAATGAACAATGTGTTAATGTCCAAATAAACTGTTTTATTGTGATTTGACTGAGGGGTAAATACTGGCTAGACACTGGGGATAGCTTCCCCCTCTTCTTTGAAACACTGTCTTAGGTTCTTTTATATTCATCAGAGATTGCTGAAGGGGCTTCAGGTAGATGCCTCATCTAAAAGGAGCAACAGTCTACAATGCACTGGAGTTTCAGCCTTGATTTCTGTGCTATCTATAACAAATTATAGCAGATGGTGAAATACTCCAAAGTGTTCTCTATAAAATGCTTGCTTCCAAATAATGCTCTGTTTGAACCAATCCAACTCTTTCTTCACAAGGTGTTTTAAAGGTCAGCCCTGATCTGTGCTGAGTTTGTTAATTCAGCTGTTAAGGTTTTCACTTATGGAAGGGATGATCAGTCAGCACTCCCATTAAATGCTATCTTGGTGAGTGCTGGTTTGTAAATGTGCAAACAGTTTAGAGTTTTGCCTGCAATATTTCTTTGGTAATCTATTCCACTGACCCAGATTTGGTCAATGGGTAGAGTATTAGAGGGCATAGTGTACCTGTGGAGTTGTACACTGCCAGGTGTTGGTGCTGTCAGTGGTTCCCTTCCATTGAAGCCGTGTCAAGAGAGGACTGGGGAATAGATGACAAGACTGAGAAGGGGGTGAAGAAAAAAAAAGTATGGAAAGGGTTAGGTAGACATGACTGATTGCCACTCTCTGTGCTGAGGCTTCAAATAACAAATGAGAAGCTGCAATAGGTGATGTATGATGTGCTCAATCATTCACATCATCAAGCTACTAAAGGAAGTTCCTAACACAAGCAAAAAGTGCCAAAGAAACTTAACAGATCTGGCAGCATCTGTAGACAGAGAAGCAGGGTTAATGTTTCGAATGCAGTGACTACTCACCAGATATGACAGTAAGTCAAACCAAACTTGAAACTTTAACTCTGTTTCTCTCTCTCTCTCTCCACAGATGCTGCCAGACCCACTGAGTTTCTTTAGTGTTCTCTGTGTTTGTTTCAGATTTCCAACATCCAAAGAATTTTGCTTTTATTTATGTAGGTATTAGGATTTTGCATATGTTGGCTTTGACTGGTTAATATTGGGATATTTTATCCTTGCAGCATACATTGCCAATCTCTGTGTAATTAACCACACCCAGATAAACAGTACATGGATGCACAAAGTCAACATTGTTTCGAGTGCTGTGATTACTGGTTTGATAGTTGAGATGGCTGGATCAATCTCAGGTCTATAGTTGATACCGAGTTGTTCAGAGGTTGTCCATGTGGTGGATTAATGAACTAGCACCTCCCCTAGCGCTTCAAGTGTTGACATTTTCCACAAAGGTATACATTGATGATCATTTGCCCTTCTGCCATGTGAAATCAGTATAGTTTGTTCACTACTTTTAATTAAAGAGATATAGCAAATTATTTTAATTGCTCTCACCCTATGCCTTTATGGGAAGAAGCAGATTAACAAATTGTGGTCCAGAATCAGCATTGTGAGCTAATCTTGTGCAATCTTATTTCTTGGAATATCTTAGCAGACATGTTGCCCATGAATTACTTTCCTTATCAAATATATAAAGATAACAACATTATTTTTAGTACATCTTAGGTTAGCCACAACTTCCATTGAAGTCATGTTTGAAGCTCACACCCTTGGCATTCTATTTGATCCAGAGCGGATGGCCTGACCCACATTGACTCAGTGATGATTTCCACTTACTTCAAAAACTGTAACATCATATTTGTTCTGTCTGGACCTGAGAATTGCAATTTACTCATGGCCAGCCTTCCACCCAACACCATCCTTAAGCTTCTGCCCTTCTAAAGCTAATATAGTGTATCATACTCATACAGTTAATGGCAGAACTCTGAACAGCATTGACCTACAGGGGGATCTTGGGGTTCAAGTCCATAGCTCCCTGAATGTGACCATGCAAGTAGATAGGGCAGTGAAGAAGGCATATGGCATGCTTGCCTTTATCGGTCAGGGAATTGAGTACAGAGTCAGGATGTCATGTTCCACTCTTATAAGACTTTGATTAGGCCAAACTTAGAGTATTGTGTTTAATTCTGGTCGCCACATTACAGGAAGGATGTTGAGGCTTTGGAGAGGGTGCAGAAGAGGTTTACCAGAATGCTGCCTGGATTAGAGGGTATGAGCTACAAGGAGAGGTTAGAAAAACTCAAGTTGTTTTCTCTGGACCGGTAGAGGCTGAGGGGAGACTTGATAGCAGTCTATTAAATTATACAATGCAGAGATAGGGCTGATGGTCAGAATCTTTTTCCCAGAGCTGAAATGTCTAAAACCAGGGAGCATGTGTTTAAGGTGAGAGGGGGAAAGTTCAAAGGAGATGCACGTTTTTTACACAGTAAGTGATAGGAGTGTGGAACGCACTGCCAGGGGTGGTGGTGGAGGCAGATATGCTGAGGGCATTTAAGGGACTTTTAGATAAGCACAGGAACATGCAAGGAATAAAGGGATATGGGCCAAGGGCAGGCAGAAGGGAGTAATTTAATTTGGCATCATGTTCGACACAATATCATGGGCCAAGGGGCCCGATCCTGTGCTGTACTGTTCTATGTTCTATCCTCTAATATAGTTGTCACATGGTTTTCCCATTCAACATCTCTGTGCTCACTGATCTACTAGCCACCGTCCCCAGTCCATAGTGCTTTAATTTTAAAACTCGCAAACTTATTTTCAAATTCTTTCTTTGTAATCTCCACCAACACTATAACTCTCAGAGAAATTGTTAATTCTTTCATGGGTATCATTTGCTGGGCTGCATCAGTTGCCCATCTCTTTTGCCCTTTTACTGAGTGGTGTACTAGAATGTTGCAGAAGACAATTAAGACTCATGAATTTTGCCTGTGGGTGTGGAGTCAGAGTAGGGCAGACCAACCAAGGATGGAAGGTTTAGTTCCCCAAAGGTATTGAACCAGATGGGTCTTTATGACCACCAATGGTAGATTAATGGCCACCATAATTGAGACTTGTTTTCAATTGCAGATTCCTATGTACCAGAGCATTAGCTTGGCCCTCTGGATTACTAGTCCAGTCACATTATTAGTCAGACATTAACCGCTCCCCCCCCCAGATCTTTGGCAGTATCTAATTCTAGCCTCTTGTGTATCCCCACCTTTGTCAAGGATGCATTGGTAGCTGTGGCTTCAGTTAGCTGAGCTGAACGCTCTGGAATTCCCTTCACGTACCTCTTCAGCTTTCTTTCCTCCTTTAAAACCCATCTCCTTAACCAAGGCTTTGATTCTAATATTTTCTTTTAAGGGCTCAATGTCAAATTGTGTTTGGTAATCGTTCCTGTGAAGCGTATTTGAATGTCTTACTGCATTAATGCTGCCATTTAAATTAAAATCATTGGTGTCTCAATCCAATTCAATTTACAATAAAATATAACCACTGTGGCCAGATTACAATAATACAATAATAAAACAATACATTGCTTAAAAAAACATAAAGTATACTATGATTACATACATCATTGTTAATGAACGCTAGAAGTTCACAACAGTTTCATATGAGGCAGTTTATTACATTGAAGAGAGTAGGAGGAAATTCTTCTTCAAATTGAGTACAGATGTTTAATGTTTTTATATTTGTACAGCCAACTCTGTCCCTCAGTAATTAACTCATTTGTGTTTTATTTAATTTTGTGGAAACAATTACCACTGTGTTTTATTAATTTCAGAATGTGCAAACTTGCAGCTGCAATCTGCTTCTTGAGAGAAGGAGCAGAAAATCAAGCCAAACTTCCACTCTTCATGATTGCCAGTGCCTCTTGCTGGAAAGAACACACATGTGGCTATTGTGTGGAGACAGGATCAAGTTTGCTTGTGCTTCTCTCCCCATAGTAACATGGATATTCGCAGCGCATAAAAATGCCATTTGTCCCATTGCACCTTGTGTTAGTTCTTTATTACAAAACTCCTATGCCCAGCTCTCACATACACTGGTGTTTCCTCTGCACCAAACATTTATCTATGATTTGCTTAAGATGTGAAGTGATTTCCTCGTCAATCCTTCTCAGCGGTAAAAAGTTCATATGTTATGCAATTTGTTGCATATAGAAATTTCTCAAAATCTCTCTCAGTGACAATATTAAGTTGCTGATCCCTTGTCGTTGACTTCCCCTCTATCAGTCAAAAAGCCTTCATAATTTGAAATAGAATTGTCGCTTAATTATACGTCTTTGTTGCAGTGGAAATGGCCCTCGAAACAATTTGTCAAGCTTCTGTCGAAAGCATGTTCAAACCTGCAATGTTTACCATCGAGGAGGACAAGGGTCAGCAGATACATTGGGACACCACCATCTTTATGTGCCCCTCTAAAACAACTCACCATCCTGACTTGGAAATACATCACCATCCCTCTAGTGTCATTGGATCAAAATCCTATAACTCACTCCTTAGTAGCATTTTGTATGTACCTACATCACATGAACTGCACCTGTTCAACCATGCGGCTCACCAGCTTCTTCGTAAGAAATGGGAAAGCGATGCTGGGGCCTTGCAGTGATGCTCATGCCTTATGAATGACTAAACGAAACAGCAAATGAAGTCTCTCCTTGTAACTACAGGTGCCCATTCCTGTCATGCTGTCGAAGACGTGTTGCTCAGTCTTTGAAACCTCAATGCCGTTTCTATAACTGCACACCCTGAAACTGTCGACTGCATTCACAACATAGCCTAGTCGCATTTACTATCTAACACAGAATGCAAAGAATGGACATTGGGGTGACTGACATGTTGACACTGTCAGGGAAACTTTTCCCCTTGGTACGTTGGTGCATGGAGCTAAGGGATAGTGAAATGGTGCAGAAAAGTCAGGTTAACAAAAGTGTCCATATTTGAACTTAGATTTTGCAGAACTCTGAATATTTTATACTTAGTTATGAAAAATGAGAACCATTGAGATAATTTCTGATTGGGAATAGAAACTCCATAGAATGGGAATGAATTAGGATTAGTAGAAGTATCTAATTCAAAGCTCTGACTTAAGAAGTGATTTTTAATTTTTTTTTAATTTACAGGATGTGGGCATCACAGGCAAGAACTTCTTGCCCACCCCTAA
Organism: Chiloscyllium punctatum; assembly: GCF_047496795.1. Lineage (NCBI taxonomy): Eukaryota > Metazoa > Chordata > Chondrichthyes > Orectolobiformes > Hemiscylliidae > Chiloscyllium > Chiloscyllium punctatum. The sequence goes on from NC_092786.1 coordinate 54,361,929, forward strand.
TTACCCTTGTAGTGGTGAGCTGCCTTCTTCAGCCATTGCAGTCTGCTTGGCACAGGTATACTGAAGGACAGGGATGTTAGAGAGGGACTTCTAGGACTTTGACCCAGTACTTTGTGCAGTTCTGGTCTCCAAATTTGAGGAAAGACATTCTGGCTATTGAGGGAGTGCAGCGTAGGTTCACGAGGTCAATTCCTGGAATGGCGGGATTACCTTACACTGAAAGACTGAAATGACTGGGCTTGTATACCCTTGAGTTTTGAAGACTGAGAGGGGATATGATTGAGACATATAAGATTATTAAAGGATTGGACACTCTGGAGGCAGGAAACATGTTTCCGCTGATGGGTGAGTGACGAACCAGAGGACACAGCTTAAAAATACGGGGTAGACCATTTAGGACAGAGATGAGGAGAAACATCTTCACCCAGAGACAATAGACAATGGACAATAGACAATAGACAGTAGATGCAGGAGTAGGCCATTCTGCCCTTCAAGCCTGCACCGCCATTCAACATGATCATGGCTGATCATTCCTAATCAGTGTCTCTTCCTGCTTTATCTCCATAACCCTTGATTCCACTATCTTTGAGACCTCTATCCAACTCTTTCTTAAATGAATCCAGAGACTGGGCCTCCACTGCCCTCTGGGGCAGAGCATTCCACACAGCCACCACTCTCTGGGTGAAGAAGTTTCTCCTCATCTCTGTCCTAAATGGTCTACCCCGTATTTTTAAGCTGTGTCCTCTGGTTCAACACTCACCCATCAGCGGAAACATGTTTCCTGCCTCCAGAGTGTCTAATCCTTTAATAATCTTATATGTCTCAATGAGATCCCCTCTCAGTCTTCTAAACTCAAGGGTATACAAGCCCAGTCGTTTCAGTCTTTCAGTGTAAGGTAATCCCGCCATTCCAGGAATTGACCTTGTGAACCTACGCTGCACTCCCTCAATAGCCAGAATGTCTTTCCTCAAATTTGGAGACCAGAACTGCACACAGTACTCCAGGTGTGGTCTCACCAGGGCCCTGTACAGCTGCAGAAGCACCTCTTTGCTTCTATACTCAATTCCTCTTGTTATGAAGGCCAGCATGCTATTAGCCTTCTTCACTGCATGCTTGCCTTCATGGACTGGTGTACAAGAACACCCAGATCTCTCTGTACTGCCCCTTTACCTAAATGGATTCCATTGAGGTAGTAATCTGCCTTCCTGTTCTTGCCACCAAAGTGGATAACCATACATTTATCCACATTAAACTGCATCTGCCATGCATCTGCCCACTCACCTAACTTGTCCAGGTCACCCTGTAATCTCCTATCCTCATCACATTTCACCCTGCCACCCAGCTTTGTATCATCAGCAAATTTGCTAATGTTATTGCTGATACCATCTTCTATATCATTAATATATATTGTAAAAAGCTGCGGTCCCAGCACGGATCCCTGCGGTACCCCACTGGTCACTGCCTGCCATTCCGAAATGGAGCCGTTTATCACTACCCTTTGTTTCCTATCAGCCAACCAATTTTCAATCCAATCTATTACTTTGCCCCCAGTACCATGTTCCCTAATTTTACTCACTAACCTCCTGTGTGGGACTTTATCAAAAGCTTTCTGAAAGTCCAGGTACACTACATCAACTGGATCTCCCTCGTCCATCTTCAGAGTTACATCCTCAAAAAATTCAAGAAGATTAGTCAAGCATGATTTCCCCTTCATAAATCCATGCTGACTCTGTCCTATCCTGTTACTACTATCCAGGTGTGCCGTAATTTCATCCTTTATAATAGACTCCAGCATCTTTCCCACCACTGAGGTCAGACTAACTGGTCTATAATTTCCTGCTTTCTCTCTCCCACCTTTCTTAAAAAGTGGTATAACATTAGCCACCCTCCAATCCTCAGGAACCAACCCCGAATCTATCGTACTCTGGAAAATAATCACCAACGCATCCACGATTTCTCGAGCCACCTCCTTCAGTACCCCGGGGATGTAGATCATCAGGCCCTGGGGACTTATCAACCTTCAGACCTAACAGTCTCTCCAACACCAATTCCTGGCAAATATAAATTCCCGTAAGTTCAGGTCCTTCAGCCACTGTTACCTCAGGGAGATTGCATGTGTCTTCCCCAGTGAACACAGATCTGAAGTACCCATTTAATTCTTCTGCCATTTCTTTGTTCCCTGTAATATATTCCCCTGTTTCTGTCTTCAAGGGCCCAATTTTAGTCCTAACCATTTTTTTGCCTTGCACATACCTAAAAAAGCTTTTACTATCCTCCTTTATATTTTTGGCCAGTTTACCTTCGTACCTCATTTTTCCTCTGCTTATTTCCTTCTTAGTAATCCTCTGTTGCTCTTTAAAAGCTTCCCAGTCCTCAGTTTTCCCACTTATCTTTGCTATGTTATACTTTTTCTCTTTTAACTTTATATGTTTCTTAACTTCCCTCGTCAGCCACGGCCGCCCATGTCTCCTCCTGGGATCTTTCTTCCTTTTAGGAATGAACTGATCCTGCAACTTCTGCATTATACAAAGAAATATCCGCCATTGTTCCTCCACTGTCATCCCTGCTAAGGTATTGCACCATTGAACTTTGGCCAGCTCCTCCCTCATAGCTCCATAGTTCCCTTTATTCAACAGAAGTACTGTCACTTCCGACTGTACCCTCTCCCTCTCAAATTGCAGATTGAAGCTTAATGTATTATGGTCACTACTTCCCAATGGCTCCTTCACTTCGAGGTCTCTGACCAATTCTGGTTCGTTGCACAATACCAGATCCAGAATTGCCTTCTCCCTGGTCGGCTCCAGCACCAGCTGCTCTAAGAATCCATCTCAGAGGCACTCCACAAAGTCTCTTTCTTGAGGTCCAATACCATCCTGATTCTCCCAGTCTACCTGCATGTTAAAATCCCCCACAACAGAGAATGGTGGCCAGAGGGCAGTGGAGGCCCAGTCTCTGGAATCATTTAAGAAAGAGTTGGATAGAGCTCTCAAGGATAGTGGAATCAAGGGTTATGGAGATAAGGCAGGAACAGGATACTGATTAAGGATGATCAGCCACGATCATATTGAATGGTGGTGCAGGCTCGAAGGGCAGAATGGCCTACTTCTGCACCTATTGTCTATTGTCTATTGTAATATTGGATAAAATGAACATTGATATATTTCCATGTAAGGATGATGTGCAACTTGGAGGCGAGCCAGGAGGTTGTGGAGTTCCAATGTATTTAGCGCCCTTTTCTGGCAGAGGATCCAGGATTGCATGACACTGTCAAAAAGGCATTTACAAGCTTTTGCAGTACATCCTTTAGATGGTCCACACTGCTGTCATTGTGTACCATGTGTTGAAAGACACCAGGTTTTAAGGTGCTGAATTGAGTACAGATCAATTTGGAACTGAGTGTAATTTGTTCATGGCAAGAATGGATTTTCTGTGCCTAATGAATAATGTAGATTTTACTTGATAACCACTTTATTGTAATTGTGTCAAGTTTCTGATTTGCCCAAATCCCTCAATACACCATTATAAAGTACATGGACTCAATCCTAACCTCTGCCCCACTTCCAAGACAGAGGGCTAAATGTACAAACATTCCAGATAAAATGTTAAACCAATATCTTCCTTCTGTGTTCCAATAGTAAAGATCATGTTGTTCCCAAATGGCTTTCCCTGTGGTAATGGAGCATCTGTTAAACCATAACAACCATTAATAAAAGCAAAATACTGTGAATGCTAGAAATCTGAAATAAAAACTGGAAGTGTTGGAGAAACCCAGCAGTTTAACAGTATCTTCTGAAGACAAGTCATAGTGTACTCAAAATATTAACTGTTTTGCTGCCAGACCTGTTGAGTTTCTCTGGCATTTTCTGTTTATATTCCAATTGAACAGATAGAGGGCTTGGTGATGGAGTGCAATGAGAACAAGCTCTCTCTCAATATCGGCAAAACTAAAGAACTGATCATGAACTTGTTCTCATAGAACTCCATCACCAAGCCTTCCATCTGGAATATAAACAGAAAATGCCAGAGAAACTCAGCAGGTCTGGCAGCAAAACAATTGATAACCTACAGCCTCTCCTGGACCTCCCACAGAAATGGGATGGTCAAGAAGACACAACAATGTCTCTTGTTCGTCAGAAGGGTCAGGAAATTCAGCATGTCCATACGGACCCTCACCAACCTTTACAGGTGCACCATTGAGAGCATACTGTCCAGGTGTATAATGGTCTGATATGGTAACTGCTCTGCCCAGGACAATAAGTAACTACAGAAGGTGGTGTGCACAGCCCAGATGATCATGGAAGCCAACCTTTCATCTGTGGACTCCATTTACACAGCTCACTGTTTCAGCTCACTGTACCTCAGCAAAGACACATCGCACCCTGGTCATGATCTCCTACAGCCTCTTCCATTAGGCAGAAGATACACTTGCACAAGCAGGTTCAGGAATAGCTCCTTCTTGGCCATTATTAAACTGATGAATGGACTCTCTAGCCTCAAATAGTGCTGATCTCACTGACACTGACCTCATCTCACGCATGCTGAATGCAGTGTAATCTGTAAGACTCTGTCTAAGTGTTTTTGATCTGTACATCCTTGCTTACGATGATCTGCTTGTACTGCCCATAAACACAGCTTTTCACTGTACCTCAGTAGACATGACAATAAATAAATCAATCAATTAATTGTGGTTTGATTGCCTGTCTGGTACTGTATTAATTAGTCTCAGCCAGGACAGCTTTAGGGACATAACAGCTGGCTTCAAATCATCTGAAATAGGAAACGAAATATATAAGACCATAGAACATAAGAGCAGAATTCTTCAACTTCTGTCTTCTGCCAGTCATCCAATCCTCTATCCATGCCAGTATGTAGGCCTTAACACCATGCGCTCTTATCTTATTTAGCAGCCTCCTGTGCAGCACTTTGTCAAAGGTCTTCTGGAACATATCATGTCAATGGCTCTCCTTTGTCTAACTTGCTCATTACCTCCTCTAAGAATTCTATCAGACTTATCAAGCATGACCTCTCCCTGACCAACCCATGCTGACTTAACCCTACCTTATCATGCACTTCCAAGTACTCTGCAATCTCAACCTTAATGGTAGATTCTAAAATTTTACCAATGACTGAGGTCAGGCTAACTGGCCTATAGTTTCCTGTCTTCTGTCTCACTCCCTTCTGAAACAGGAATGTTACACTGGCCATTTCCCAGTCCTCTGGCTCCCTCCCTGACCCCAGTAACTCCAGAAGATCACCACAATGCCTCCATCAGGACCCTGGGTGTAGCCCATTTGATCTGGGTGATTTATCCACCTTCGGGTCTTTTAGCTTCCCCATCACCTTCCCTAGTGCGGGCCATTACATTCACAACTGTTCTCTGACTGTCTTGAAGTTCTAGTATGCTACTGGTGAAAACTGGTCTGAAGTACCTATCTAATTCTTCCACCACTTCTTTGACACCATTACTAGTTCTTCAGCCTCCTTTTCCAGCAATCCAAGTTCACTCTTGCCTCCTCTTACCTTTAATATGATTAAAAAAACTCCTGCAATTTTTTGTTTATATTACTAGCCAACTTACCCTCATATTTTATCTGACCTCTCCCCATGCCTCCATTGATTTTGTAATTGTCCTCTGCTGGTTTTTAAAGGCTTCCTAATCCTCCCACTGATCTTCACCACATTATATGTTTTTTCTTTTGTTTTTTTATGATCAGCCACGGTTGCTTCACCCTCTCCTTAGCATGCTTCTTCTTCTTTGGGATGAATTTCTGCTGTGCCTCACAAATATCAGCCAAATGTTCTCACTGGTCACTGCTGTTTATAGATCCCTGCTAGAATGTGCTCTAGTGTAAGCAAGGACAGGACCAACAAGGCCAAGGTAGTTTCCACAGTCAATCATAAATGAAGAATGGTCACAATGGCATGGTACAATCACAAGCTAACACTTGCAAGAAAGATAGGAAGGCAGTTGGGAAGAACAAGAATCATATCACAGTGGCTTTGTGGCCATGTCGCTGGACTATTCAAAGTCCCAGGCTAATGTTTTGGGAAAACTGAAAGAACTGTGGATTGCTGGAAAAGCTCAGCAGGTCTGGCAGCATCTATGGAAAGAAACGAGAAGTAAGGTTTCAGGTAAAGTGACCTTTCCTCAGAACGTTCTGGGGATATGGATTCAAATCCTACCATGGTAGATGATAAAATTTGTTTGCAATAAAACCCACCTGGTTCACTAATGTTCTTTAGGGAAGGAAATCTGCCATCCTTATCTGGTCCGATCTACATGTCACTCCAGACACATAGCAATGTGGTTGACTCACAACAGCATCTTCAAATGGCCTAGAGAGACACTCTGTTCAAGGGCAGCTATGGACTTGCAAGAAATGCACAGCAACATCTACATTCTATAGAAAATAAAGAAGAAAAAGTCACCTGCCCTGTGAATTCCTGTTTTCAGTCTTGCTATTGTGAGAAAACAATGAACCAAATATAGGAATAGAAGAAGACTCTTTCAGCCCCTCAAACCCACTCCACCATTAAATGAGGTCATGACTAATCTGCTACTTTTACTATTTCCTACACTATTCCTGTATCTACTGATATTTTTAACATGTAGGAATCTATCAGACTCAGTTTTGAATATACTCAATTCCAAGGATTCAAAAAATTCTCTGAGTGAAGAAATTCCTCCTCATCTCAGCCTTAACTGGGCTGCTCTTTATTATGACACCATGTCCCCTGACTCTAGACTCCCCAGCTCAGGGAAAACATCCTTCCTGCAACTGCCCTATCAAGTCAGCTTTGTGTCCAGGGAGTGAACTGGCTCTAAGTTTGTAGCATTCCAACCACCATTGGATGTTCTGGCATGCAAAACCCCTCGTGTTACTGCCCATGGCACAGAAACGATGCCCTTATTATAACAAAGACTTCAACAATGGTAAATCCCTCTGCGATAAAGTGGTAATGCTGATCAGGAAAAGCATTTAGCAGCACAATAGTATCTGAGAAACTAACTACTGGATGGTTCAAAATAAATTCAGGAAATTCACTGGGGCTGATTCAACTCTTTATCACACTAAATGTGACAGCACTTTATTAGTCGACTGTGAAGCCATACAAAATCATTCAAAGATGCACTAATTTCCACTCCGACCACATTACTGTCTGCACAGCAGTAAATAGCATTATGTTTCTGTTGGAGATTTCCAGTTAGATACACTATGATCTATTACATAAAAATACCATTACACTATTGCAGTTATTACAGAGAATATTAGCGTTCTTAAAGTTTAATTTAAAATGAATACCCTGTGTGGACCCCATGGGCTGGTACAATGACTTACTGTGTGGTTGCGTGCTCATAAACTTGGTTTGGATGAAAAAAAATCCTTCAACCCTTTTATTTCATCCTTCCGGAATATCTACCCTAGTGTCTTCCGTAATAGTGGTTAGCTGTTTCTTAAATTATTCCAGTCTTCTAGCCTCAACTACTCTGCTTGGTGTCTCATTCCAGCTGCAAAGAATGTGTTCTTCATGACCCCTTGTCTTGTTCTCCTGGTGTGTTTGAAAGATTGAACATCCCATCTTTCAGATGAGATATTAAACGGTGACTCCATCTGTCCTCTCAGGTGGATTTAAAAGATCCCATGGCACTATTATGGAGAAGAAGAGGCAAGCTCTCCCTGGTGCCCTGGCCAATAATTATCCCTTAATCAACATCACTACAAACAAATTATCTGATTATCCTCACGCTGCTAAAATAAACAAAGTCTTGTAACCATTCAGCATCAATACTGGAAATCTGGATCCAGTTCTGATCCTTCACTCTGCATTTCTCTCGACTGAAGCTGCTGACTGCTTCTGGTATTTTCTGTCTTAATTGTATCATTATAAACCTGTTTGTGGGATCTTGCTGTGCAAAAATGCTTATGTGTTTCTTGCCCTACAACTACAACGGCACTTAACTGGCTGTGAATTACTTTGGAATGACCCAAGTATGTGAAAGGAGCTACTGAAATGCACTTTTTTCACATTTTCTACAGGTTAATTTTCTCTTACTTTATAGACCTCTCCAAAATGCAGATATTAATTCTAAAAACTGAACAGCTTTTGCTTAGAAAGCATCTTTAAAAAGAAGTACCCTGATCTATTATGTAAAAATACTATTACATTATTTTGTAGTTATTAAAGGGAACATTAACATTCTTCAAGTTTAATTTACAGTGAATGTGTCCTGTGTGGCCCTTATGGATTAGTGCAATGACTGACTGTGACGAAGTCGATTTGAATGAACTAAACCAGGATCTGGGCAATACTGTAACCCACTTCAACTAATTGGCTAAAATGCTTCAGAGGATATTCAGAGTCATCCTTGTAGTGGAAAATTGGAGCTTGATATAGCCCAGACCAGGCTGGGAGGACAGGTTCTCTTCCCTGAAGGACATTACTGAATGAGTTCAGTTTTTTAAACAACAATCTCCAGAAGCTTTCACTTTTGTTCCTGGTGCAGCAACAATTTAACAGATTTATTGAATTCAATTTCACAACTTGCCACAGTGGATTTGAACTCATGACCTCTCAGCTGCTAGTCCAGTATCATAACTATTTTACTATCATATCCCTAACAGGAGGTACTCATAGCTCTTCTCCCTGACACCTTGGAGCTGCTTCATTGATCCCCTCGGCACTGTATCTAGATGAACCCCTATTGTTCCAATATGTTTCTGTTCCCCAAATCACAATGATTTCCTGATTCCAGGCAAATCTCTTTGTGTTAAGGAGAAACAATGTTGTTTAGAGGGGGAAAGGGATGGAGTGGGGTGAAGGCAAATTTGACAGGGCTAGAGAATAGGAGAAGAAGGAGGAGAGAGAGTGTGACAGATCATGGAAGACATAGTTTGAGCTATGCGCAATTAACATTATATAGATCAGAATGTCCTAGATTTGATATTTGGTCACTGTAGTGTTGCTGATTTCAGCCTTAATAGGGCTATAAGTGGACTCAATGGTCCTGAAAGACGGGGAAAAAGTATAAATGTTTGTTGGAGAGAGATATCAAAGGGGAGTCTCTTTTGTGTTCAGTTTTGTATTCAGCTGCACAAACAACCTTTATTCAGAGCTCTTCTGGTCTCCTTCCTATCAGAAAGATGTTGTGAAACTTGAAAGGGTTCAGAAAAGATTTACAAGGATGCTGCCAGGGTTGGAGGATCTGAGCTACAGGGAGAGGCTGAACAGGCTGGGGCTGTTTTCCCTGGAGCGTCAGAGGTTGAGGGGTGACCTTATAGAGGTTTACAAAACCATGAGGGGCATGGATAGGATAAATAGACAAAGTCTTTTCCCTGGGGTCGGGGAGTCCAGAACTAGAGGGCACAGGTTTAGGGTGAGAGGGGAAAGATATAAAAGAGACATAAGGGGCAACTTTTTCACACAGAAGGTGGTAAGTGTATGGAATGAGCTGCCAGAGAAAATGGTGGAGGCTAGTACAATTGCAACATTTAAAAGGCATTTGGATGGGTATATGAATAAGTAGGGTTTGGAGGGATATGGGCCGGGTGCTGGCAGGTGGGACTAGATTGGGTTAGGATATCTAGTCAGCATGGACGGGTTGGACCGAAGGGTCTGTTTCCATGCTGTACATCTCTATGACTCTGTGACTGTATGTGAGGATGAGGCCAGAGACCGCTCTGAATCTGGCTTTCACAAGGGGCCCAGGTGCCCTCCTGAATATAGCTCAGATTGGAGGAGAGGTCAGTGACACTGTACCTTTCCCAATAAAGTACTGGATAATTATACACACCACGTTACAATGGTCACAAGCAACATTGACATCAGTGCTTGCCACATCCCCTCTGACTTATACATCCAATCCTGTGAATACGCGATCAATGATAGGCAACTTCATGACCAACCTTAGGTCCTCCCATCATCTCATGATGTTTTCCAGACCCCTATCACCTGTCCTTGGGCTTTTATAATACATCTTATTGACCACATTCCAACACATTATTATGCCCCTCCCCAGACATTTGCCAGCTGCATTATATTGAGTGGATGCTGTGTGTTACCTTGTGAAGCTGCGATTATTTTCCTGAGGTCATAATGGACTAAGTAATGTTTTGCAGTTGCCCCCTTACTATGCTATCTGTTTTCCAGTGTCCTTTCATGAGGTTTATACCCTTCGTTATACATCATTCTGTTCTTGGTTTTCAGACTATTTGTTCTTCAATGCTCCCTCCTGACGAGATGGGGACTTCTGTCTACTTTCTACAGCTATTTGTCTTAAAGAATTCAGCTACATTCCTCAACATTAATTTTTTTCATTGCAGTTATAATTTCAGTATACCGAAATGTATCAAACGTAATGGCAATTACTTTAAAAAGCCTTAGATTATGGTGGGATCAGACTTTCTATTCTATGCTCTACTAAATAAAGAGTTTGCTCTTTTCCATTAAGGTTTCTATGAGCATTTCATTATCTTATCTGGTTGCCATGAGCTACGATTCTGACCATGAAGCTTGCTGCTTCAACTACAATTCTCTTCAGTAATGGGCAACTCCAACAATGCCTGATTGAACGACTTAGAAATATGCAGGTGTATGGAAGTCAGGTGAAGGAGAATTTGACTTGGCTGCGAATGTCCGGTGGTGGAGTATCCCATTGGACTAACAGCCTTGCCTGATACATAGAGATTGCCCCCTTGAGTGAGGCACCAAAAAGTTGGTTGCATTTTTATAAAATTCAGCAGTTTCAGAGAGACAGGAGGAAGGCTGGGACAATTTCATGGTCACAATCACGCTATTTAATTTCAAGAGTGTGAAGTGGCTTGCACTTGGATGTTTACAGCTGCTGGCAGCGTACGTACCTGCCCAGGTTGGAAGAAGTCCTCCCAGTTCTAAACTGAATCCCAACAACATCCATTGAGCCAAAGACCAGTATTGGTATGTCATGCATCTCAGACTGTCACAGCTGCAGGCATATTAAAGGTGACATTTATGGCCACAAAGCGAGAAGACAGATTGAAAGTCCACATAACATATATGGGACTGTGTTTATTTTTAAGAACATGAGGCATAAAAACAGGCCATCAAAAACAAATGATTGTCATTTTTAATGTGAGGTACTTGGTCAGTCTGATTGATCACCCAGATACATTGGGCAACCAAAACAATATGTCACCATTTAATGCGTAGTCAGGAAATGTAGCCGTCAATGCAAGCACAGCAATAAGAAAATTCTTCAGATACTCTGGATTTATTAATTTTGTTTGAAGGATGAGTAATAGTTAGGACAGCAGGAAAAACTCTTCTTCATACAGTATCATGGAATCTTCAGCATCCACCCAAGGGTGTAGGCACCAAAAAGACAACAGGCATTGTAGAATGGCAAGCTTTCCACTCTGCACTGAGTGTCAGATTAGAGGTTATGTTCAAATATCTGGAGTGGATGCACCCTTCCTCCTCTTGTTAAACTGATTGCAGATATTCATGGACCGAGTTCGAACATGGTCCTGGCCATTTGGCATGGAACCATTTGCCAAGAAGGGTCAACACTCCTAGGAGAACACGCAAGACAAAAGGGAGCAATTTTAAAATGTAAGTATTTAATCTGTTTTGATCTCTACCTTTCTAGCAGTTAGTGTAAGAGTGAGATGAAGTACAGGGAAGAACTCTTTTGACTGTATGGACAAACAAACTTTTCTATATTGGGAAACTTTTCGAAAATATTACAATTTGTGGAATCTTTGTCTAAACAATGGAAAGATAGAGTCAGCTACTTTCAGAAGCATGAAAGTAGTAGTAATACGTGGAAACAGAAAAAAATAATCATTTCAATAAGGCATCAAATCAATAGCAGAATCTCAGTGTGTGGTATGGAAATCTGATGACTGCACAGATTCTGCAGGATTTCACCGCATTCAAAGTTCCCAGTTAGAAACTTAAATTTCCATTGTTTATTGGTTTCTACTTACAGTGTAGAAACAGGCCCTTCGGTCCAACACGTCCACACCGACCCTCCGAAGAACAACCCACCCAGACCCATTCCCCTACATCTAACACTACGGGCAAGTTAGCATGGCCAATTCACCTAACTTGCACATTTTTTTGGACTGTGGGAGGAAACCGGAGCACCCAGAGGAAACCCAGGCAGACACGGGGAGAATGTGCGAACTCCACACAGACAGTTGCCTGGTTGGAGATATTTGATCTACACAGAAGTAGGAATGCAATATATTAATGGCTTCAATTTTAACCCAACTTGCTTGGAGCTTCAGTTTGAGGATTATATAGGCTGGTCTATTGTCCCAACCACCCCGCTTCCCCCTAGTCTCCTCCTACCAGGGTGGTTGGGTTTATTTATTTCCATCAGTTATTTCTAGTTTATAATTATAGATAAAATTAATTAAACACCAATGTAAAGTTGAAGGCTGTTATTAAGTTACTTAGATCTTCGATTTATTTGTTTTGAGAGTTGAGAGTTTCACATGTCAGATAGTTGCAGAGACTGGAAAATGAGTAACACATGAACAATTATCCTCCAAATGCTTATTATTCCTACTTGCCTAGTTTCAGAGGCTGCTTTAAGCTTCCAAGAGCATTGGCATTTTAGATAACTGCAATATAAGGCGTTTCAAAGATTTGAGGACAACCTCTCCCTCTATCTTTTTCTTGTTCTCTTTGCCTTTTTCTTTGTGCAGTACCATCCATGCTCCCAAGGATCTTCACTTGATGAATTCATCCATGGTCCTCAGACTGTCTTCGGTTGATTAATGCTGTGTTCTATCTCTTTATTGCAGCTAGCAAGCCCTGATTTGTTGCTTACATCAAGCTGCTGGGATGCTTGAGAATATACAAACAGACAGGACCAGGCTCAAATTGCTTTTGGAATGAGCAAGAGGATCTTGCAAGTTGGACAGACATGGAGAAACTTTACTTTTCAATGTCATGCAGCGTGTGGAACTCATCTGACAGAGCTGTCCTTTGGATGAGTGTTAGAAATGTCAACATCTAGACAAAGCATACAGGATATTTTTTACTACTAACATTACTGTGGTTGGAAAGGTGAGTTGGGAGAAGGTTTTCTGCATTTTTTTTATTAACTTATTCTCTGTTTAGTAAGGTTCAAGCAAGAGAAAGTTAGTACAGGCACGATGAGTCGAATGGCTTTCTTCGTTTTCCTAAGATTCTTTGATTCTAAGCACATAGTCCAGAGCAGGAAAAGACTTGTCTGGAAATCCAACCCAATCCACCAAATGGACATTCTACACTTAAGAATTCTTCAATGTGGAGCCAATTAAAGAGACAGTAGAGGCTTGAAATGTTCAGTAAGACTCATTAATTAGAATTAAAGTCAGAGTGAATCTACATGCCACCCCATTTCCAAGAACATCCAAGATTGAACAACAGAACAATTAACCTCATTTTATTACTTCTGCATGGATGGAGAGAGAAATTAACTTTAACCATAATTACAGCATTAAGATATACTTTCGTAAATTATTTTTGATGGGCAGTTCTTGCATATGTTGGAGCATGTTTGTACTTAAAACTGTATGACATGGTATTTACAGCACAAATACAGCCTAATTAATTCATGCCAGTGTTACACTGCATGCTAACTTCCTTCTACTTTTCTTCATTTATCACCATTATTACATTTTTTTATCCTTTCTCTCATGTCTTCATCTAGTTTTTCATTAAATCATCTATACTATTTGCCTCAACTACTCCAAGTGACCACAGATTCTACATTCTGACCACTCTCTGGGTAAAGAGGTTTCTCCTGAATTTCCAGTTAGATTTATTAGTGAACAGATTGGAGTTATATCCCTCAGTTATTGACATCTCTGCAGGTGAAAATATTTTGATATCAACTGTATCAAATCTTGAAGACCTTTATTAGGCCTTTATTATTTCCTGGAGAGAAGAAACAGTTTGTTAAACTTTCTTGGTAATTATAAACTGTCACTTCAGGTATCATTCTTCTAGGTCTTTTTTTGCATCTTCTCTGGTGCCTCTGTTATGTAATATAGAAATTAGAACTGTTTAAAATACAGTAAACATGGTCTAACCAAGGTTCTAAACAAGTTCAGCATAGGTTCCTGCTTTTCAATTCTGTGCCTTTAGAAATAAATATAGTTGCTCCGCTTGCCTTTAATGGCTTTACCCAGTTAACCCAATGTTTACAATTGGTTTGATTTCTCCTCTCTATTATCCATTAGGTTCTCATAGCAGGTTTTGTGCATTTTGATTATCAGATGTATAACCCCCCATTCCTGAAACCTGCCTCATGCAATTGGAAAGGTCTATGCAGATGTCCATATGATGGACTATTCACCCTCCGAAGCCAAGAGCTCTACTCTTTCCTCTCAGAAGTCCAACGTACTAAAAGATGTAAAAAAAGGGAATAGAGGACTTGAGGGGAATAATACCTAGAAAGCTAGCCACAAACATAGAATATAAAGCAAAACTCTTGTTAAAAGCTCAGCCTCCACTCATTTTGAAGCACCAGCTATAAATTTTACTCCAAAACGATCTATAAAAACCGACACTTCCTCTTGGGCTGTAGCTACGCAGCTACACAGAACTACATCTGTCAGAACTTACAAGAAATGGTAAAATGATAAATATAAACGGATAAAAACTCCGCCTAAAGTGTCTCCTTCCTTCAAGGAAATAAATTTGTCACACTTTAGTCTAGTTCTGTAAGGCAATAGCTCAGTGATCTCATTCATCGTACTGTTAGCTGCCAGCAAGCTGTGACACATGGTGCGATTAAGACAAAGTTAAGTCTATAACTTCTAGTCTGCAACCTTTGTGCTTCCAGTCATGACTGATAGTGTTTGCAGTGTGATTTCAGCTGTTGTATCCCTGTGGCTGGCCCCCACATGGCCTGCATTCTAAAATGACCAGAAACAGACCGACACAATGTCTGTATTAACAAGCAGCAGTCATTCTGTCAAACTTCATTTCTCGAAGACTTCTATATTTTTCTCCCTACTGTGACTACAGGGAAAGGCAACATTTTAATTACAGTAAAGTCCCTTTCTCTGGAGCACAGGTTCTGGTCATTCTATAGGTTATAAGAATGCAATAATTGACCAATTATTTATGTGTATTTGTGTGCTCATACAAATAATTTCTTTTACTTTATGACTTTAATAATATACAAACTCAACATTTGTATATTATTGTTTAGGTTTCTCAGCATTTCTCTTAAATGATACTCCCACATGACTACTCTTCACATATAAATCATTGTTTTGGTAGGAGTTTTTGCATGTAGATTGACTGGGCAGTGATTAGGAGCAGTAGCCTTTACTCATTTGATAAAACATTTTCCCTTTTCTAGTTAAAGACCAATTGTGATCATGAAAAATGCCATCCTGCTTAAATCCAAATGACTTGTTCCAAAGACAGTGAATTAAAACAGGGATCCTTGGCACTGCATTGGCTATGTGCCTTTATTCATTAAGCAATTAGAAGCTCAGCAGCTCACTGTGCAATGTACTAAGTTCCCCCAATTTTCTGTAGTAGAACTGGAAAGTAATGACCTATTCTGTACCATGACATGTGATAACAAGTTGCATTAATAAAGTGATTTTAATGTTGTAAAGTAAGCCAAAGTACACTGTTGGAGTCAAATCAGCCAAAAAAATTGATACAGGACCAAACAGAGAGACATTTGCTGAGGCTATGATGTGGAAGTGTTGGTGCTAGATTGGGATAGACTGGGATCAGATGTCACACAACACCAGATTATAGTCCAATGGTTTTATTCGAAATCACAAGCTTTTGGAGTGCTGTTGCTTTGTCAGATGAAGTGACATCAGTCACCTGACAAGGGAGTAACGTTCTGAAAGCTTGTGATTTCAAATAAACCTGTTGGACTATAACCTGGTGCTGTGTGACTTCTGACCTTGGCCAATAGCTAGGTCAGAGGGGTAAGTTTTAAGGGGTTCAAGGTTATTATGGGCAAATTTAGCTGATGAACATTGAACATATTTGCACTCATATCCCATTTCAACATGTTAGCCGACTCCTCCTTCTCCATGTGAGATTTACAGATTCCATGATACAAACCAATAAATACAGTCATTAATATATTTTCTATGTTTGGCCACATAATAATAATTACATTTCAACATCAACATTTACATAGCACCTCTCACATAATAAAAATATTCACAAGGAACATTCACAGGAGAGTAATCAGACAAGAACTGACATCAAGACAAAGAAGCAGTCAGGGCAAATGACTTAATTCTTGGCCATAGAGATTTGTTTTTAAGCAGTCTCTTATGCATGGGAAATGGAAAGGCTAACTGTTAACAGTTGAGAATTACAGAGCTCAAGGCCTGGATTTAACTTTTAAGGCTTCTCTCTATGTTTAACTTAATAACATTTAATTAGTGCACGGAACTGCCTTTTCATGGTCACAGGGGCTTTTCTCATTCCTCAATATTTGTTATCCTGCAGTTGAAAATTATTCACTGTTATCTGATAGGCAACTGTAGCTTTCTTCCACTTTGATGTTATATGAGTTTCACAGTAGGCGATTCTTGAAATTCACAGGTTATTACATATTTTGAAACATTTGTGAGGACATGAATTGATGATGTATACATTTTTTAGTGTGCTTTAAACAGGAGGTTTTGGTCAAGTATTAGAACTGCTTGATGAGCTCTTTGGTGCTGCACTTGTAGAGGTGAACAACTTCTGTCAAATCATTAATGTGCTTTGGTGCTAGTACTCTCAAGCAACAAAAAGGGAGGCAAAGCTGTCAAGGCCCAACACTATTAAGGAAACAACAGAAAATTCATTCAGTGCATTACAGGTGCCATAATCCTTAAGCCATTATGAGTTATCACAGAGCAGACTGGTGGAAAGCTAGATAAAGATGTGGTGAAGATGGGGGAAAAAAAACAAAAGTGTAAACACACTTATTTATTTGTCTGTGAGTGTGCATTTGCTGCACGCCGACTTTTAATAATCCTAGTTAGGTTTCTTTCCTTACTCAATAGGGAGCAAGATTTGTTGTTTTAATAATAACTGGCCTTTCCTAACAAGCCATAAGCTGAGAGCAAAGTCATTATAAATTTGACAGCAAGACATAAAAGAAGCATTAGAGTTTCCTCAAGAATTGTAGTCTGTGACCCTTGCAACCTCACCAACAACTTATATTTACATAGCAGCTTCAATGTAATATAATGTCCCAAGGTGCTTTATAGAAACCAGTAACATTTGGTTACCGTGCCACCAAACTTGGGAGCAAAAAAAAACAAACCTCTGTCTATATCCACAACTATGGTTATCTATAAGGCCATTTAGATTTGTGTTTGAAGCAATTTTGTAACAACAAAGTTATAGGTTCACCTAATCTTCCTGGGTTATGGCAGTGTGGTGAAAAATGATGTAGCACAGCAATTAAAATAACAGACCAAGGCTCAAAAAAAAACATTAGTGCAGTATAATATTAGGAAATATAATGAAAGAACTCCACTATTGTGGCAGAATCTGATCTAGTCCACATATTACAATAAAAATTAATGGTTGGGAAATGATTATCAGTCGTACAGTGTTTCAGATGGAACTTACTACATGTACACCGTGATTGTAGAATGTTTAATTAAATGTGAAACAAAGATGCTTTCCTCCCAGATAAGCAGATAATGTGAGTTAAAACACAAGGCAATATTGTGGGAGGATGATATAACGGCAGTGTGGTCATTCAAAGGGAAAATAAAATGAACATAAAGTGTTTCATAAACACTTATTAGGCAGTTCTGAATGATTTACATATTGATTTATTCATTCAGACAGGGTAATGTGTTTATTTTGCTTTTACCTTACACTGGTAATTAAGAAAGTTATTAATTAGGGCTCTCAAACAAAACAACAATTCCACTGTTGGATTGAGATACAATTAGCATCAGCCAACTGGGAGGTGATTTTGAAGGATTGTCCTAGAAATAATTTAAAATTAAGCTTGTAATCAGGAACCTAAATAACATATAGGGTAAACGCTGTATCTGTGGAATTGTTTTCTATGGATTCAGTTACCTGCAGTTTACCGTGGCCCAAACATATTACAGGGAACATTCCAGAACCAAGGACCAGAAGGCTGCCAGGAAGGTAAATTTCCCATTGAAATGAATGGGTTCGCTTTTGGATCTGTGCTTTTGGATTTCTGCGGTAGGTCTTAGAACATAGAACAATACAGCACAGAACAGGCCCTTCGGCCCACGATGTTGTGCCGAACTTCTAACCTAGATTAAGCACCCATCCATGTACCTATCCAAATGCTGCTTAAAGGTCGCCAATGATCCTGACTCTACCACTCCCACGGGCAGTGCATTCCATGCCCCCACCACTCTCTGGGTAAAGAACCCACCCCTGACATCTCCCCTATACCTTCCACCCTTCACCTTAAATTTATGTCCCCTTGTAACACTCTGTTGTACCCGGGGAAAAAGTTTCTGACTGTCTACTCTATCTATTCCTCTGATCATCTTATAAACCTCTATCAAGTCACCCCTCATCCTTCGCCGTTCCAACGAGAAAAGGCCGAGAACTCTCAACCTATCCTCGTACGACCTACTCTCCATTCCAGGCAACATCCTGGTAAATCTTCTCTGCACCCTCTCCAAAGCTTCCACATCTTTCCTAAAGTGAGGCGACCAGAACTGCACACAGTACTCCAACTGTGGCCTAACTAAAGTCCTGTACAGCTGCAACATCACTTCACGACTCTTGAATTCAATCCCTCTGCTAATGAACGATAATACTCCATAGGCCTTCTTACAAACTCTATCCACCTGAGTGGCAACCTTCAAAGATCTATGTACATAGACCCCAAGATCCCTCTGTTCCTCCACCTGACTAAGAACCCTACCATTAACCCTGTATTCTGCATTCTTATTTGTTCTTCCAAAATGGACAACCTCACACTTGGCAGGGTTGAACTCCATCTGCCACTCCTCAGCCCAGCTCTGCATCATATCTAAATGTCTTGGAATGTATCTCCCATGGGTACTACTGTATATAGTTTTAGAAATTGCCTTTTTGGAATTTCTATAACAGTTATCACTTCAAAATAATTTGAGATGGTAATGGCCTGGTGATATTATCGTTAGACTGTTAAACAAGAGACTCAGAGCATGTTCGGGGACCTGGGTTCAAAGCCCACATGACAGATGGTGGAATTTGAATTCAATTGGAAATCTAGGATCAATGATCACAAAACAATTATTGCAAAAACCATCTGGTTCACTAATAACCTTTATGGAAAGAAACCACCATCCTTACCTGGTCTGGCCTACATGTGACTCAGCCCCACAGCAATGTGGTTGACACTTAGCTGCCCTTATCAGATCAGATCAGATTCCCTACAGTCTGGAAACAGGTCTTTCAGCCCAACAAGTCCACACCAACCCTCCAAAGAGAAACCCACCCAGACCCATTTCGCTCTGACTAATGCACCTAACACTATGGGCAATTTAACATGGCCAATTCACCTGACCAGTACATCTGTGGACTGTGGTAGGAAACTGGAGCACCCAGAGGAAACCCACGCAGAAATGGGGAGAATGTGCAAACTCCACACAGTGTGCCCTTCTGACAACAAATACAAATTATAAATAGCACTTCTCACATGTTATTACTTCTAACTTTATCAGCATAGTTAACTTTTACCTGTTATTTCTTTCAAAGCTCTGAATCCATAGGAAGATGGCAAATAGCTTCAATGGAGGTTAGTGCTCGGGATTTAAAAGTGATAAGGTGTGGTGGTGGTTGAGCAGCAATTATAGCGGAGGGAGCTGCTTGGTGTTTGTGTGACATCATTCTGGAGGGATTCTGATTTGTAGCACTGGCAATGTAAATAACCTGACTTTGTTACAATGGATGGTAGAATTTGGGTTTTGGTTTGCTGGGTAATTCAAGATTTAGAACCAGTGGAGGTAGCACCAGAAACTAGCTGAATGTGCAACACAGATGACAATGTTTGGGAATCTTTTTGTCTTCAGTAGTGAGAGTGGAGGCTTTCAAGACATAGGACATTAAGATTGGGAGCATGAAGAAATGTGTGCCAAAAATGGAGATGTGGTAGTAGTGAATGGGAGCTTAGATGGAGTTAGTAAGACCTGATGACTTTGTTTTCAGGGATAACACTAAGAAAACTAGGTACTGTCGGTATCAACAATGGAAAGCATTAAGGTGTGATATCACTGTTGGTGTCCTGTGAACTGGAAATGTTGCTGTGATTGTAGCTTGAAGATGGTCTTTGGTCTGGATTACTCTCCTCAAGGAAGGAAGTTGCCTCAAGTCTTGTAGTTTTGGAGAATGTAGAGTTTAGAGTGCGGGAGTCCTTGTATCTGGCACCCATTAGAAGGGCGTCTGTCAACTTAAATCTGGTATGTGTGCATGTGTTCATGTGGGAGGACGGAGCCCATTATCTAGATTAACTGAGAGAGGGTCCCAGAGAACAAGGGTGGGTGAATCAGTTATTGACTATTGAGATTGTGGGGAAGTCTGAGAACAAGACCAAACCCATCCAGAAGCCATTCTTGCTCATTACGTACCTGTGGCGCAGGCATCCTAAATGCACTTCAAGCTGCTAATGTTTTTGCTAATTGTATCAACAGAAAGTTGACAAATCCATTGTTGATAATGCTAAAATCCACTTTTGTTTCTAGCAGAATTCTCACCACTTGGACTGTTTACATTTTCAATCAACAAGACACATTAGTGGTTATCTGAGAGTTTTTGAATTCCAATTTACGATCATTTTCTTCTGTAGAGAAAGATAGTTTAATTTAGCACTGTCCCCTTTGTCTCAAGTAGTCAACTGTCCTCTGATAAATTCTGTTCCTAATTAAGGATCAGCAATTGATAAAATAAGAATTTTCTATTGGCATAGCAAGATGTAAAGCACAACTTCACAAGAATGACATCAGGATTATAGGGTTAAATTACTAGGACAGGCAGCATAAACCTAGGCTGTATTTTTGTGTGTTCAGAAGTTAAGGGGTGATCTCATGGAAGTATTTATTATAATGATTGAATACATTAGGGTAGGTTCAGAGAAGCCATTTCCTCTGGTGCAGGAATTCAGAACAAAGGGTGTAATATCAAAACACTACCAATAGTACTTTTATAATGATAAGTTAATCTCTACAGGTTAAATCAATGATATCCATTTCTGAAAATCTATATGGACTGTGATATCTGTCCCCTGCCCCATTACTTTTACATCAAGTTATACTTTATTTACTGCGTTTCTCTGCATACATAAAAAGCAGTTTTCCTGTATTTGAATAAATTTATGCTTGTTTCATTTCAATTGTGCAGCACTGTGAACGTTTATCTTCCAAACACAATTTTGATAATAAAGGATCGATAAAATGAATTATTAATATTTTTGGTGTCAATTCACATTCCAAACAACTTTATTAGTTTGACTGCTCTGTCAATGAAGTTTTCTTAGATATGTTGATTTCCAATGTGCCATTGTGGTTTCAAGATGTGGGTGACTTTATTGTAGCTTTTCATTACATTTTGGGAGAGAAAACAATAAGCACATCTTCCATTGAAAACTTAGTGCAAATCTGCAAAATACTGACAGAGTGGCCTGCAGAATTATTTCACGCAGATAAACATACAAACAATAATTTAAGATCAATTGAGTTGATTGGCTTATGCAACTCTAAATGAAAACTGAGAAAAAATGCATTTTGTGGTATCACCCATTTTATGCACTCTCTCAAAATCCTTTTGATTTTGATTTTGATTTTCAAAAGTATCCTTTTGATTTTTTTGCAGTAAAGTATAGAGCATAATTATCATTTTGGGATATCTGTTAACAGGATTCTGACAGCGATGAGAAGCTACAGTAAAGTCTAAGACACAGATTTGTCAAGTTTAGAGCCCATGATAATTCCACATCAGACGAGATGGACAAGAAACATGATCAAAAGTCCTGACTCAACATTGCCCAAGCAGGTGATCCTTCAGAGTCATTTCAGGGAAACAATTCACAATGGGTCAAAGGAAATGATTCAAAGACAATATGCCTGCTCTGCTTAATATCAAAACATAGAAGCAAATGTCTAGTCATAACCAAGATGGCAATTCATTATCAAAATGGTTTCATGACCTTCCAGACCACAAGAGCAGCCGCTGAGAAATGGAAGGAGAGAGCTGCTTCTCAAGTCAACAATCCATTACCACTTCAACTGATGTCCTCACTGTGGGGAGCCTGTAAGACTGAGATTAGTCTCATAAGCTATCTGCAAACCCACATCCAACATGTTCGCCCAAATGTCAATAAAGAGAGAATGCTGAAGCTAACTGCAATGTTTCTGTTAGCATCCCCTGATGAAATTACTAAATCAGCACAGGTTTATTTTGGAGGAGTTCTGGTTGATATAGTTCAATGTACACTAAGAAAGCAAATATTGTTAACTTAATCTAACCCTATCACTGGCATTTTTAAAAATGCAGGAAACAGAAAGTGGAAAATGCAAGTAAACATTCCTGCTGCAATATATAACCACCATTAGAAAATCCCAGTCTGGTATATTTGTTAGGTATGACCTATATATAGGTACCCTGCAGTTTATTAGACAACATCCTTAGCAAGTAATACTTCTATACCTCAGTACAAAACATTAAATTAACATGTAATTCAACACAAATGAATTTTAAAAAGCCCAGTAAAAGTCAGGATCCTTGTTCCCATGCTTTGAAGAATGTATGCACCATATGCAAAGCTCATCTCCCAAATGTTATAGTTTAAACGTTTTAACTCCTTAAACTTTTAAATTCATTCCAGGTTGGTCAAAAATGTTCAGGAGAGTTAAGGGACTTCCCCATTGCCACCCTTTTATACCTGGTTTCACACTGCAATGGATTTAAATTTCACATGCTCTCAGTGAATCTGGATTTGCTTTACAATTGGTGCGAAGCAGAGACTGCATCAATGCTGAAGTTAAAGTGTAAATACATTTAATTACAGCTGTAAAGATAGCGCGCCCTGCAGCATATTGCAATAAAGGAAAGTAGCTGGTAGTCTTTTTCTAAAACTTGTAATATTCTACCTTAAAATACTTTAGAGCTCTATTTTATTTGTGCACAGACAAGGCAGTGATGCAAATACCTAAGACATAGGAGTGGAAGTAAGGCCATTCGGCCCATCGAGTCCACGCCACCATTTAATCATGGCTGATGGGCATTTCAACTCCACATACCCGCATTCTCCCCGTAGCCCTTAATTCCTTGTGACATCAAGAATTTATCAATCTCTGCCTTGAAGACATTTAGCATCCTGGCCTCCACTGCACTCTGCGGCAATGAATTCCACAGGCCCACCACTCTGGCTGAAGAAATGTCTCCGCATTTCTGTTCTGAATTGACCCCCTCTAATTTTAAGGCTGTGCCCACGGGTCCTAGTCTCCCCGTCTAACGGAAACAATTTCCTAGCGTCCACCCTTTCCAAGCCATATATTATCTTGTAAGTTTCTATTAGATCTCCCCTTAATCTTCTAAACTCCAATGAATACAATCCCAGGATCCTCAGCTGTTCCTCGTATGTTAGACCTACCATTCCTGGGATTATCCGTGTGAATCTCTGCTGGAGACGCTCCAGTGCCAGTATGTCCCTCCTGAAGTATGGGGCCCAAAACTGGACACAGTAGTCCAAATGGGGCCTAACCAGAGCTTTATAAAGTCTCGGTAACACATCGCTGCTTTTATATTCCAATCCTCTTGAGATAAATGACAACATTGCATTTGCTTTCTTAATCACGATTCAACCTGCATGTTTACCTTTAGAGAATCCTCGACTAGCACTCCCAGATCCCTTTGTACTTTGGCTTTATGAATTTTCTCACCGTTTAGAAAGTAATCTGTGCTTGTATTCTTTTTTCCAAAGTGAAAGACCTCGCATTTGCTCACATTGAACTTTATCAGCCATTTCCTGGACCACTCTCCCAAACTGTCTAGATCCTTCTGCAGCCTCCCCACTTCTCAGTACTACCTGCCTGTCCACCTATCTTCGTATCATTGGCAAACTTTGCTAGAATGCCCCCAGTCCCTTCATCCAGATCATTTATAACGTGAACAGCTGCGGCCCCAACAATGAACCCTGTGGGACACTGCTGCCATTCCGAAAAATACTCTTATCCCAACTCTCTGCCTTCTATCAGACAGCCAATCCTCAATCCATGCCAGTAGCTCACCTCGAACACCATGGGCCCTCACCTTACTCAGCAACCTCCCATATGGCACCTTATCAAAGGCCTTTTCGAAGTCTAGATAGACCACATCCACTGGGTTTCCCTGGTTTAACCTACTTATCACCTCTTCAAAGAATTCTAACAGGCTTGTCAGGCACGACCTCCCCTTACTAAAACCATGTTGACTTGTTCTAATCCGACCCTGTTCTTCCAAGAATTTAGAAACCTCATCCTTAATGATGGATTCTAGAATTTTACCAATAACCGAGGTTAGGCTAATTGGCCTATAATTCTCCATACTGGATTAGTGGTGCTGGAAGAGCACAGCAGTTCAGGCAGCATCCAACGAGCAGCGAAATCAACGTTTTGGGCAAAAGCCCTTCATCAGGAGAATTCATACTCTCAACAAACAGTATTATAATTCTCCATCTTTTGTCTTGATCCTTTCTTGAACAATGGGGTTACAACAGTGGTCTTCCAATCATCCGGGACTCCAGTGACTTTTGAAAGATCTCAGCCAACGCCTCCACTATTTCCTCAGCCACCTCCCTCAGAACTCTAGGATGTAGCCCATCAG
Organism: Chiloscyllium punctatum; assembly: GCF_047496795.1. Taxonomy (NCBI): domain Eukaryota; kingdom Metazoa; phylum Chordata; class Chondrichthyes; order Orectolobiformes; family Hemiscylliidae; genus Chiloscyllium; species Chiloscyllium punctatum. The sequence goes on from NC_092786.1 coordinate 54,386,736, forward strand.
GGCCAGGAGATTTGTCAATTTTAAGACCTTTTAGCTTTTCTAGCACTATCTCTGTTGCAATGGCAACTATACTCAACTCAGCCCCCTGACTCCCTTTAATTGTTGGGATATTACTCATGTCTTCCACTGTGAAGACTAACACAAAGTACTTATTAAGTTCTCCAGCTATTTCCTTATCTCCCATCACTAGCCTTCCAGCATCAGTTTGAAGTGGCCCAATGTCTACTTTTGCCTGTCGTTTGTTTCTTATGTATTGAAAGAAACTTTTATTATCATTTCTAATATTACTGGCTAGCCTACCTTCATATTTGATCCTCTCCTTCCTTATTTCTCTCTTTATTATCCTCTGTTTTTGTAGCCTTCCCAATCTTCTGATTTCCCAGTGCTCTTGGCCACTTTATAGGATCTCTCTTTTTCTTTGATACATTTCCTGACTTCCTTTGTCAGCCATGGCTGTCTAATTCCCTTCCCGGATAATCTTTCTTTTCTTGGGGATGAACGTCTGTACTGTGTCCTTAATTATACCCACAAACTCCTGCCATTTTTGCTCTACTGTCTTCCCCGCTAGGCTCTGCTTCCAGTCGATTTTCATCAGTTCCTCTCTCATGCCCTCATAATTACCTTTGTTTAACTGTAACACCATTACATCCGATTTTGACTTCTCTCTTTCAAACTGCAGACTGAACTCTACCATATTATGATCGCTGCTTCCTAAGTGCTCCCTTACTTTAAGATCTTTTATAAAGTCTGGTTCATTACATAGCACTAGGTCCAAAGTAGCCTGCTCCCTTGTGGGCTCCATGACAAGCTGTTCCAATACCAATGAGATATAGCATTTGTCTTCACACATCATTGTTACCATGTCACAAAAGTAAATGACTCTTCCCTTAGACCAAAGTAAACTGCTTCTTTTTTCCCAAAGTACTCTTCTAATGATAATTTCAGTTTAGAATTAAGAAGCAGAAGTTGCACTGGGATCTGCTTTATATCTTAAAAAAAAAATTACTGTTAAAGACCAAAGCAGCTGCATTAAACATGAAAGAAACCAAAAGGATAACTCTACAGTGCATGTGTTCATGCAAGTTTTATTAATAAGATCAGATTGATCACATTAACAAGTCAGATGAGAAAATCGAAATAAAATCAAAAATAACTGCAAAGCTAGGAATACAGAAGCTGAATTGCGCAGACTTCACCAGAGTTGTCAGAGTCCTCTTGGCTGACAATAAAACTGAATGCTAAAATGAAGGCGAACAAGGTATACAAAAGAACCTCTGAACTGAGATTATTTCAAAAAGGGGTTTCTTTTTGTAAATGCCTCGAATTTGGGATTAATCCACTTTTTCCCCACCGTCTTTTTCCTTTAAAGAATGAGAAACATTCTCCAATAAACATACAGATATCTTATTTCTACACATTAAGTCAATGCTAGATATATGCATGACCAGATCTAGTTCTTACACAGTTATCATAACTTGAATGTGTAGCTTCACTCTGCACTGTACTGTCTGACATTGTGGACGAATGTGCATCAGTTGTTGCAGACGTATGGTTGCTGTCTGGAAGTAACAATATTTTCAGTATCTGATTTGTCATCCTGTGCATTGGGTGATTGATGATGTGTAGTTTGGATATGTCTATTTCTTTGCATGACTTGATTTTCGCTCATTACAACATCATGTCACCCAGGCTGGACACAATGATCCAGTATCCTACCATGAACCGACATGTTTGTATGACAATCTCAAACTTTTATACCTTTTCCTGGTTAAAGTTGGGATGCTCGTTGATCATGCTCGTGTATCATTTTCTCCCCTTTTTCCAACAATGCATTGTATACATGTGGCTGGTTGGAAACAAATGTGTGAAATGTGGGAAGGAAAAATTGTGCAATTCTGTTTTCCAAACATGAAAGCTGGCTTGAGGGTGAGCCATAGGCTGAGGAGTATGGTAGGTTTATTACAGAGATTCAAACACTTGGCAAGTTGGTTTACACTTGACTATCATGGATTTTATGATATGGACAGTGCATTCTACAGAACAATTACACCGACAGCACTGAGGGCAGCATGATGGCTCAGTGGTTAGCACTGCTGCCTTACAGCACCAGGGACAGGAGCTTGATTCTAGTCTTTGGTGACTGTGTGGAGTTTGCACATTCTCCCAATGTCAGTGTGAGTTTCTTCCGGTTTCCTCCCATGGTCCAAAAATGTACAGGTTAGATAGAATGAAAATAGTAAATGAAGGGTTACAGGGATAGGGTTGGGGGCTAGGTCTGGGTGAGATGCTGTTCAGAGGGTTGATGTGAACTCAATGGGCCGAATGGCCTCCTTCCACACTGTAGTGATTCTACGATTCTATGAAGCAGTAGTTTGTCAGGCACACCATTTTTTGAACATGCCTGTGAAGGACACCTTGGTATATTGTAGACCATTTTTAGACTGCAATGCCATCTGCGATACAGAGATAATTTCACAGATTCTCAATGATACAATCTACATGCTGTTGGAATATATCCTGTCTGATGATAATCTGAGGAAATGGTATCTACTGAAAGGTGTTCTAAAAGTTGGCAGCTCCTGTGACTCTTGGGAAAGATGTATGGATCAATACTTTCAGCACCGACCTTAGAAAAATGCTTGACACCTGAGAAGTTTGGGATTAAGCTCTTCCAGGGAACAATAATTTGTAAGCATCTTTTTAGTGAGATGTTTAGTATCCTTGAATTCAAACATGGAAAACAAGTAATGGAGTTACATCAGTTAATATAGTGCTTGACTTTGTGGATGATGTAGCTTTGTACATGAAATCCCATTCCACTTTAAGATTGTCTTGGATGTGAATTCTGCACTTAAGAACCGGGTTGGTCATCATCTTTCACTGCATCACTTTTAAAGTTGCCAATAACGTTAAACTTGCCCAGGCAAACACTAATCATATCGTCAACAGTCTCAATGTTGCAGTCCAGAATCTTTGGTGTTACAACTGACAGGTTTGTTAATTCGTGGATTGTGATCATCTGTAGATCCATACATTCTGCTGGAACAGTGAGAGCTGGAGTGGTGCTGGAAAAGCACAGCAGGTCAGGCAGCATCCGAGGAGCAGGAAAATCTAAACTCTGGTTTCCAGCATCAGCGACCCTCACTTTTGCCCAGTAAGAGCTGAGCCAGCTGCTTAAACAGTACATTAGGTTTCATGTTCTTATACAGTTCCAGCTTCAAATATTAATAACACAAAAATGATCTAATTTTCCCTTTTCCACCAATTTAAAAAATCAATTCAAAGTTTAGTGTTCTGACCTATTCAACTTCCACCTGTTTCTTCCTCTTTCCAGGCTGAAATTATCTAATATCATTTGGAATGAAAGACTGCATATTAGTTCCAACTAGAAATTTTAATAGGTCAATCAAAAAGTTAGGTCTTGCTACTAATCTAGGTCAAAGCAGAAAACCCCGGGCCAAGATGTGTAAAACTACAACAAAGGAATTGCAGCAGCAGTGGAAGTGGTGACAGCGAGGACCAGGAGACTGCTGGGGAAGGTAAATCTCCCTCTTAAAAGGACTTAATTCGAGTATCAGTGGCATCCATTTGCAGCAGCAGTGGGAGTAGTGAGTGCGAGGAGCTGAGTGGGTGCAGTCAAATTGCGCTCTGGGAAGGTGATTGAACAGATATATTTGGGCAGCGGCTGAACTCAAGACACTACGTGTGTAGTGTCTCCCTCCCACCCTCCTCCTTTAACCCCCAAATAAAACTCTGTGTGTTGATAAGGCACAATTTTTTTATTGTGTGATAAATAAAACATTTTCTTTCCTTTTTCATTTATCTAAGTTAAGACTAAGTTAAGTTTAAGATTAAAAATGGCAAGAGATCTCAGAGCTATGTTATGCTCTTCTTGCTCAATATAGGAGTGCAGGGAAGCAGCTGATATCCCTGACTCCTTCACATGCAGGAAGTGTGTCCAGCTGCAACTCTTATTAGACTGCATGGTGGCTCTGGAGCTGCAGATGGAAACACTTTAAAGCATCCGCAATGCTGAGGAGCTCATGGATTGCACGCTTAGTGAATTTGTCACACTGCAGATTAGGATTGCTGAGGGAGAAAGTGAATGGGTGACCAAAAGGCAGAGAAGGAGTAGGAAGGCAGTGCAGGTGTCCCCTGCGGTCATCTCCCTCCAAAACAGGTATACAGTTTTGGATACTGTTGGGGAGATGGCTCACCAGGGGAAAGCAGCAGTAGCCAGGTTCATGGCATCGTGGCTGGCTCTGCTGTACAGAGGGGTGGGAGAAAGTGTGAAATGACTATAGTCATAGGGGATTCAGTTGTCAAGGGAGTAGATAGACAGTTCTGTGGTCAAAAACAAGATTCCTGGATGGTACGTTGTCTCCCAGGTGCATGGGTCAGGGATGTCTCAGATTGGCTTCAGAATATTCTGAAGGTGGAGGGTGAACAGCCAGTTGTCATGGTGCATTTAGGAAGCAATGATATAGGTTAAAAAACGGGATGAGGTCCTAAAAGCAAAATTTAGCGAATTAGGAGCCAAGTTAAAAAGCAGGACTTCAGAGGTAGCAATCTCAGGATTGACTAGCACATGGCAGTGGTAGTAGAGTCGAAATGAAAGAATAGGGAAGATGAGTGCGTGGCTTCAGAGATAGTGCAGGAGGGAGGGGTTCAGATTTTTGGGACATTGGGACCGGTTATGGGGGAGGTGGGTCTATTACAAATTGGATGGTCTACACCTGGGCTGGATTGGAACCAATGTCCTTGGGGGCGCTTTTGCTAATGCTGTTGGGGATGGTTTAAACTAATGTGTCAGGGGAATGGGAACCAAATTAGGAGGTTAGTGGACAGAATGGAGGTAGTAACTAAAGTTGTAAGAAACTAGATAATGAAGTCAGCATGATTGAGGGTAAGAGTAGACAGGGAGCAGATGATGAATGCAAAGGGACAGGTGGTCTGAGGTGCATTTGTTTTAATGCAAGGAGTGTAGTAGGTAAGACAGATGAACTTAGGGCTTGGATCAGTACCTGGGAGTGAAATGTTATTGCTATTACTGAGACTTGGTTGAGGGAAGGGCATGATTGGCAACTAAATATCCCAGGATATCGATGCTTCAGGCATGATAGAAAGAGAGGAAAGAGGGGTGGAAGAGTTATGTTTCTGGTCAGAAAGGATATCACAGCTGTGCTGAATGAGGACACTATGCAGGACTCAAGCAGTGAGGCAATATTGGCAGAGCTCAGAAATAGGAAGGGTGTGGGCCTCCCAACAGTGAGCATGAGATAGAGGTACAAATATGTGAACAGATTATGGAAAGTTCTAGGAGCAACAGGGTAGTGGTGATAGGAGATTTTAATTTAAAGTTGGTAGGTCATGTTACAATTGTATAAGAGTTTGATTAGGCCACATTTGGAATACTGCGTACAGTTCTGATCGCCACATTATCAAAAGGATGTGGATACTTTGGAGAGGTGCAGAGGAGGTTCACCAGGATGTTGCCTGGTATGGAGGGCACTAGCTATGAAGAGAGGTTGAGTAAATTAGGATTATTTTCATGAGAAAAAAGACGGAGGTTGAGGAGCGACCTAGTTGAGGTCTACAAAATCATGAGAGGTATAGACAGGGTGGATAGCAAGAAGACCTTTCCCAGTGTGGGGGGGGGCTTAATTACTAGGAGTCATGAGTTCAAAGTGAGAGGGAAAAGGTTTAAGAGAGATATGCATGGAAAGCTCTTTAGGCAGAGGGTGGTGGGTGCCTGGAACACATTGCCAGTGGACATGGTAGAGACAGACACGATAGTGTCATTTAAGATGTATCTAGACAGGTACATTAATGGGCAGGGAGCAGAGGAATCCAGATCCTTAGAAAATAGGCAACAGGTTTAGATAGAGGAGCTGGATCGGTATAGGCTTGGAAGGCCGAAAGGCCCATTCCTGTGCTGTAAATTTCTTTGTTTTTTGCTCAATAATTCTTATTTGGGAAATTATACTGTTGCTTACAATCACACTAATATGAAATGCTTTTGCTGATTATTTCACCGCGCTTTAAAAATAGGTTTCAAATTTGAGAAATTGTACCTGTGCTGAAATCAGGCAGATTAGCAAATAAGTGTGTTAAGGTAGGAACCTCTGAATTGCAAACCTGTGGCCCAGGCAAATTTGACCTCTAAGGTCCAAGAAACTCAGACTTATCTATCATATTTTATTGTCTGGTCATTCTATTCAAATGTTGAGGCCTGAATGTTTCAGAAGTTCTGATTGCCTCATTTGTAGATAGAACCTAATCACGGCAATAGAATCTACTTAACATGCATTGAAGTACACCAAAAAATGGAATTAAAAGTATTATACACAGCTCTCACTTCCATGGTAAACATTTTGGAAGCCACAGAAGACAAAAAAATTAGGCGAATTTCATTGATGTCTTCTGCCACTAATGTCATATTAAATGACTACACTTCCACAACATTTTAGTGAAAATGAAAACAAATTGTATTATAAAATCTGATGTAAAGACACGTGTATCCGTGCTTCTATTCTATCAGAATAAATGCTGCATGAGCACTTCATTGATAATGGCTGCCATAAAGAATTTAAATAGTTATTTGCCAGATTTCACTAGAATCTCAACATAAGAAAATGAGCACAAATGCAACATCCTTGGTGACTAAGGGAATTATGTAAACAAGAGCATCATAAAATTCATGTTGAGTGGCAATATGGGAAAGATGTAGGTTTGATTTTCATTATATTTTAGTTCCTGGTCTTGAGCTATGCTGAGCAGATGCTCCAGTTGGAGTCCCTTCTGAAGGGAAAAACGAAGGATTGTGTTGGGGAACTTATGTGGTTAAGGCTGTGTAATTGCATCAACTTGCTTCATTTTCTTCACTGCAATAATTCCAGCAAATTCTAGAGGTGAGGTGAGACTGACAGTCCTTGACATCAACGCCACATTTGACCAAGTGTAGCATCAAGAAGCTCTAGCAAATCTAGAATCACAGGGAATTGGGGGGGGGGGGGGGGGGGGAACTCTCTGATGGTTTGCGTCATACCTGGCACTTGGAAGATGGTTGTGGCTTTTGAAGGCCTGTCACCTCCAAGATATCTTAACGAGAATTTCACGGTGCACTATCCTAGGCCATACCATTTTCAGCTGTTTTATCAATGACATTCATTTCATCATCAGGTCAGATTTGAGGATGTTTGCTGACGTTTGCACAATGTTCAGCACTATTCACGACTCCATAGACAATTAAGCAGTCAATGTCCAAATGCAACAAGACTTAGACAATATAAATGCTTGAGCTGAAAAGAGGCAAGTAACATTGGTCCCACAAAAATGTCAGGCAAAGACCATCTCCAATAAGTGACAACCTAGCCATCACCCTTGGCATTCAATAATGTTACCATCAATGAATCCCCTACTATCAGCATCCTGGGCTTCCATTGACCAGAAACTCAAATGAATCTAGTGCATAAATAGAGTAGCTACATAACCAGGTTAGAGGCTGGGAATACTGGAGTGAGTAACTTACTCTCTGACTCTCCAAAGTCTGTCCATCATTTACAAGGATCAAGTCAGGAATGTGATGGAATACTCCCCACCCACCTGGATGGATTCAGCTCCAACAACACTCAAGAAGCTTGACACCATCTAGGGTAAACAATCTGCTTGACTGGCACCATGTCTACTCCTCTACCACCAATACTCAGCAGCAGAAATTAACCAATGATCCTTAGATAGAACCTTCCAAACCCATGACCCATTTAGAAGGACATGGGAACACCATTACCTGCAAGTTCAAGGCATCACCATTCTGACTTGGAAATACATTGCTGTCATTAGATCAAAATCCTGGAATTCTTACCTACAGGCATTGTGGGTCTATCCACAGCACATGGACTATGATGACTAATGAAGGCAACTACCTTCTCTCGGACACCAGGAATGTTTATACTCCACGCGTAAATAAAAAGAATTAGTAATAGGCATGGAAATAATCTACAGAGCAGATCGGAAACTGTTCCACCAACTCCACCTCAATCCAAAACTGAAATCATTCCAACCTGAGTCATTGATCTTCAAAATGCAGATTAGCTTTCATTATACACCCTGAAAACTAAGGTCCTCATCCAATCAACCCACAGCATAACACCATTATCCATACTGTTCATAGAATATAGAAGAATACAGCGCAGTACAGGCCCTTCGGCCCTCGATGTTGCGCCGATCAAAGCCCACCTAACCTACACTAACCCACTATCCTCCATATACCTATCCAATGCCCGCTTAAATACCCATAAAGAGGGAGAGTCCACTACTGCTACTGGCAGGGCATTCCATGAACTTACGACTCGCTGAGTGAAGAACCTACCCCTAACATCAGTCCTATATCATCCCCCCCTTAATTTAAAGCTATGCCCCCTTGTAATAGCTGACTCCATACGTGGAAAAAGGTTCTCACTGTCAACCCTATCTAACCCCCTAATCATCTTGTACACCTCTATCAAGTCACCCCTAAACCTTCTTTTCTCCAATGAAAACAACCCCAAGTGCCTCAGCCTTTCCTCATAGGATCTTCCTACCATACCAGGCAACATCCTGGTAAACTTCCTCTGCACCCGTTCCAGTGCCTCCACATCCTTCCTATAGTATGGCGACCAAAACTGCACACAATACTCCAGATGCGGCCGCACCAGAGTATTATACAACTGCAGCATGACCTCAGGACTCCGGAACTCAATTCCTCTACCAATAAAAGCCAGTACGCCATATGCCTTCTTCACTGCACTATTTACCTGGGTGGCAACTTTCAGAGATCTGTGTACATGGACACCAAGATCCCTCTGCTCTTCCACACTACCAAGTATCCGACCATTAGCCCAGTACCCCAACAGTGACATCCTGGAAAATGGGACAAATCACTCAATGAAGATAGACAGGGACAGCAAAATTTGCCAGTGCTCCGATGTGTCAGCTTATCTCCAATCAATTGAGAAAAAGGTACTTGAGGACAAGATCTTAAACCTAAGACTAAGGCCATGGTTCCCCAGGTTGTAGTATTCTCCGCACTCCTGTATGCTTCAGTGACTTGGACAAACAATGGCAGGCACCTCCAATAACCTGAGAAGCACCACCAACGCTGCCTTTGCAAAACAGCAATCAAATTACAGTATTCTCTCCAAAGCCCACTTGTGCAGCATTGAAGTGTTAACCACTCAAAACTAATTCTGTCAGTTTGTAAGCCTGATACCAGACTCCTGAAACAACTGCCTTACTTGGAACTTGGTCTTGGCAAGAGTCAGTGAAAAAACTTTAGTGATGTCCTCAGAGCATCCTTGAAGAAGTTGACCAAAGCTGCTGACTCAGGGGGAGTTCCTGGCTTGTGGGTGACCCAGGATAGAGCAGTAAGATCCCAGGGGACTTCAAGAACCTTTGTCAGGAATGCAGAGGTGAAGTTGAGGTGTCAGAGACAGTACACAAATCTGCACAGAATCTATCTAACCTGCTCCAAAAACATGTGGCAATTTTTAGATTTCACAATGGACTTATCAGCCATCTTAGAACCCATGCAACCGGAGTGGAAGCAAGTAATTGTCACTCTCTAAAATAAATCAAAGGATTGTGGATGCTGGAAATTTGAAACAAAAACAAAAATTGCTGGAGAAACTCAATGGGTCCAGCAGTGTCTGTACAGAGAAAGCAGAGCTAACATTTTGAACCCAGTGAACTCAGTTCTGAAGAAGGATGACGGGGCTTGAAATGTTAACTGTTTTCTCTCCACAGATGCTGCTTAGTTTCTCCAACAATTTCTGTGTTTGTTTCATCCTCAACCTAATGGACTGCTTGAGGAAAAGGATTCTGAACAGTTCAAGTCTCCATATAATAAACAAATGGCATTGTAGGAAGTGAAATAAAAGATTTGTTAGGTTGACACTTGAATTGAGAAGCTAGACTAAGAAAACTGAACGAGCTGAGCTCTTTTTTCTAGGGAAGAGACTGAGGTGTGGCATGAATGAGGTCCTCAAGATTATGAAACTATTTGATAGGGTTGACTTAAAACAGGAGTTCCACTTGTGGATGAAACCAGAACTAAATGCCACAAACATATGATAGATATAATAAATTCAATAGGAAATTCAGGCAAAATATTTTTATCCAGAGAATAGTCAGAAATGTGGAACTTGCTACCATAGTGGATTGGTGAAGCAATGAGCACAGATACATGTAATGGGGAAAACTAGATAAATATATGAGGGAGAAAAGAAGAACACGCCAACAGAAATGCACGGAGAATGATAAGAGGCTCACATAATACTGCCATGGACTTGTTGGTCTGAATGACTTGTTTTTGTTTTGTAAATATTATTCTTCTATCCTGCAATTCTATTTCATAGGCGTTTATATTTGGAGACCATCAAAAGCACTGCATACATGCAAGTTAATTCTTAGCATGATCCACACATATAGTGTTGGTGTTTAAATGTTTTTTTTTGTGCAATATTCCCCTACTTTGCTGCTACAAAATCAGTGCATGTTAAGTAAACAGGAACATTAAGGTGAACACCTGCATAAGTAAACATACAGAATACCTTTCTTGTTTTGATATGCATCTGGATGAAACATCATTGCTGGATGATATATACATTTTTATAGATAGCTATGTATTGTAGCCACTTTGGGGAATTAATAAGTTATTGTTGTGAATTCCACTTTTGAAACCAATATTAGGCATTTGGTAACTTCTTTATTTAATGAAAGTTTTAGAAAATCAGCAGAAACTGCACATTACTGAACAAAGGAACATGATAAAGGTACATTATTATGACGTAAGGCATTTGTGTGCCTGCACAGATTACCACAGCGATCAGTGCAATGCACAATAGAAGATGGAAATATTCTAGCTGAATTTATCAACAAAAAGACTGTACATAATGTGAGTATTTTATCCAAAACCGCAATCAAATATTAAACACCATAACTGCAGATCAAAGGCTTGTAATTTTGATACAAACCTGACCAAAGAATATAATAAACTTAAGGCCTTATATTTACTTGCATTCCAAAATGCTGTAATGTATTTTCAGGAAAATAAGTACACATCCAAAATATTAATTGTTTCAATTGGTGGAGAATGGCAGATCCTTGTCTTGCTTGCCAAGTTTATCATTCCTTCTGGTCCAATGACAAGATCAGTCTCTCTGGTAACAATGCTACCAGTTTACAGATACAGGGCAGATTATGTCAGAATTCACACAGGACAAACAGGCATACATAAACTGTGCAATGAATTAGATGTGAAAACCTGGACACTGCTGCTTGTAATGTGTTGCCCCCCCCTGTGATACAACCTTTTTTGTAGATAGTCTATAGATCATACCATGATGGCTGTAATTGAGACCACCTGCCAAGTCAGAGGACAGTTACAGATGTCTGCTCAGATGAGATAATATAAGACGTGCTGTGGTCACGGAACACTCAGCTACATTGATCTGGCAACACTGGAGGGAAAAAAAAATTGCTTTTGCTGTTGAGATTTTATTATCTTCATAACATCCTTTGTCTGTAGAGACTGGTGAGGTTGGTCACTGGATACCCTGTTGAGAGCGCCTCTCTTCAAGCATTCTGCAAACCCACATGGAAACCACCTCTGCATTCTTGTCATTGTACTGCACCACAAACGGGTGAACCTGCAAAGCAAGGTTTAAAAAAAAGTGAAGCAAATAAAAGGTAGGAATCCTTTGTAGACTAAGCTAATAACTGTGAAGGTCAGGTAATTAGTGCCTTCAACTCAGATCTTTCCACATTGAAATTCCTCACCAAAACTGACCATAAAAAGAAAGACATGAACATACATTCCTTGTAAGTTAATGCTCTAATGCAGTGATGCTGCACTCTATGCAAGATACCTTGCTTGATATAATTGAGGGTTCCAGAACAGCTCTATATTATTCAGGGACATAATAGAGAACTAGCTCCTATTAAGTTAGAAATGTAGAATTACTAGATCTACAGTACATTAGCAAGGGTAGAAAAGTTTATTTATACCTCCCAGTGCAAAGAATTTGAACTTTTGCACTTTGTTCTATTGAATGGTCATGTATTGAAAAGAAAACGCTTATGCATGTCTTACAACAACATACAATAACCTGTAAATCAAAAAAACAACAACTAGGGATGCTGAAAATCAGAAACAAAAACAGAAACTGCTGGAAAACCTCAGGATTCTGAGGAAGGGTCACTAGATCCAAAATGTTAATTTTGCTTTCTCTCCACATATGCTGCCAGACCTGCTGACCTTTTCCTCACAATTTCTGTTTTTGTATACAATAACCCCTTTTCATGCACTAAGATTAACGAAACGTAGCCACCTGCAAATGAAGTATGTATGTGTTTTTCTGTATGTTAGCGAGACAGAGATTACAAGACTAAAGAGATTTTAAAAAATAGACAGGTGATGGGAGTGGAAACGTGGAGATGCTTGAGGTGAAGGGAAACAGTTTTGATAATGATTCAAATGTGAGGGTGGTAGGAGGAAACTGAAGTTGATTGGAGTTGCACACCAAGCTTCTGTAATACTGCCCTAAATCTCAGATATTCAGAGAGGGTGAACGGAGTTGAAGCCAATTATACATAGAAATATGCTAGAGAAGAGGACGACTATGATTCTTTGGACATTTAGCAAGGGGAAGTTGAATCACAGAATGGTAGGACATATTGACAAAGTGATTAGTGAGGCAAACGAATTCAGTGCTTTGATTACAAAAGTAAGCAAGTTGTATGAACTTTGAGACAACATTGGTTCAGGTTCAATGGGAGGACAATTCCTTGTTCTTTAGTGCACAGCACATTTGGAAGATTGTGAAGGTATTCAAGAGGGTGCAGAAAAGATTTATGAAAATAGTTTCTGGTATGAGGGCCTCAGCTGTGTGGATAGATTGGAGGAGCTGGGTTGTTCACCTTAGAGAAGAGGAGGTTGAGAAGAACATAGTTAGAAGTGTTAAATTCATGGAGGTTTAGACACAGCAGACAAAGATAAACTATTTCTGTTAGTGGTAGGGTCGGGAACCAAAGAATATTGACACAAGATAATCGGCAAAAAAACCAAATTAAACCAAAGTGAAATGAGGAAAACTCTTTTGACTCAGCAAATGGTTAGGATTTACTGAGTGCATGGTGGAGGCAACATTAACGCTTTGCAAAGGAATTTGCTAAGAACCCAAAGATAAAAACAGAGCAAGGTTATAGGAAAAGTGAACAAAACTGAGTTGCTCTTGCAGAGAACTGGCAACAACACACATGTTTCCTAAACTTTAAATGCTCTAGTTTTCAGAATGTTGGCACTGCTCAGTAAGAGGAAACAAGTTTATATGAATAATTTTTGCTCGGGATTAAACACGGATACATATGCAGCAGAGTTGTAGTTTATATTGAAAGTTGCTGTCTTATCTGGATTCAAAGCTTCCATTGTACCAGGCTTTCTATTCTATCGAGAAAGTCTGAGTGGAGGAAGATGTCTGGGCAAAAGCACATAAATAATGCCAAATATAAGCTGACATTCTGGAGTTCTTATTGACTAAACTTCTGGGAGCAGAAGAACAAAGAACAGAATCTTTGCTCACAAATTGAAATGGTTGGGCAGAATCTCTGACAACTGAATTGTACATGGTGTGTAGAAAGAGTAAGTTTGTGAGCATTGTACGAAAAGCCATTTGGTCCATGCGCTACAACTCTGAATGCTTTGTCTTTTAATTTACTCTCCAAAATTAGCTTTCAAACAAAGTAAAGTAAGCTTGCATCCATACTGGGATTAGCCAGCTCAGCATTTGCAAACCCTAACAACATGCATTCATAGTTAGACATGACCCTGGCAATGAATTCAAAATGTTTCATACAAAGCAATGTACACCAGGTGTTGGCATATGTTAGTTTACATTAAACTACTATGACATAATGTGCCAGAAATACTGAAGGATTTGGTAATATGTGTAGAAACATATTTTGCTAGATGATCAGTCCATGCTTTCAGATAATGCTGGTGCTTGTTCTGGAATCAGGAAGTATCCTACTATCTAATAGCTTCATTACTAGGGCAAGGTGACATTACAGTTAGGATAATAACAGAAAATGCTGGTAAGACTTGAGACTTCAGAGGAGGTGGTGAGGTGAGGACCTGCACAGAGTGATAGAAAGACTGGCAACTGACCTGAGTGGGACTTGTTTCATAATGATGACCACAAAACCATTGCTGATTGTGTAAAAAATCCATCTGGTTCACTAAAGTCCTTTAGGGAAGGAAACTGCTGCGTTACCTGGTTTGGCCTACACATGACTCCAGACCCATACAAATGAGATAGACTCTTAACAGCCTGCTGGACAATTAGGGATGGGCAGCAAATATTGGCTTAGCCGGCAATGCCCACATTCGTGAAATAAAATTATACAAAACAAGTTTTTATAGTCTATAATTACGTAGGAGTGAGGATAAAACAAAAGCAAAGGGTCTATATTCTGTTTTGTTGAGGTAAATCTGGAGAGTTCAAGCCTGTGGTTTGACACAGAGTCATACAGCATGGAAACAGACCCTTCGGTCCAACCAGTCCATGCTAAACATAATCCCAAACTGAATAAGTCCCACCCGCATGCTCCTGATTATGCTCCAGGCAGTCTGGAACACCAAGTGTGCAGGAAATGGCTCTGGTTGGTGCAAACCAAGGTTCAGGTTCAAGGTTCTGAGCACCATAATGCATTGGTGAGGCAGGGAGGTTGGTGGATAGTATGTTGCAGGCTGTAGTCACCTTGTAACTTAAGGAACTAACATCTTGAGAAGGAATGGATGACTGCCAGCAAAAAAAAGTAGGGCACCAGTCAGGTAATGAGGAACTCTCACCAAGTGCATCTTGCTTGCAAACGGTTTTACAACCTTGGAAAATGGTAAGAACAATGGTTCCTCTCTGAAGGCCAGCCAAAGCCATCACACTACGGATGGCCCAGCTGCATAGGGAATGAGGAAGTATGGTAGATGATTCATTAGTGAGAATAGACAGGTAATGTGGCTGTAAATCTGATAATAAGATGCCTCCTGGTTGTGACGGTCAAGGATGTTATGGAATGACTGGAGGGCAATCTGAAAGGGGAAGATGAACAGCCAGAGGTAGTGGTCCATGTTGGAATCAATGACATAGGAAGGAAGAGAAGTAAAATCCTGTAAGCAGGGTGTTTGATAGGAAATTGAAAAGTGGAACTTCAAAGATGTCAAATCTATAGATGACTCTTGAGGCTGTCCAGCAGAGAGTCTATGGATAGGGAATAGAGCAGATGAACGTGTGAGACATGATGCAAGGGAAAAGGCTTTAGATGCCTGAGACAGTGGGATTGTTTCTAGGTGAGGTGGTAACTCCACAAGTTTGATGGATTCCAGGAACTGAACCAAAATCCACACTGGGAGAACTGCTAAGACTGTTGAGGCAGATTTAAATCATATTGGCAGGGGGATGGTAGTTCAGGAGAGAGATACTGAGATGGAATTAGGAGTTAAAACTCAATGAGGCTAGAAGGCAGAGGAGATCTAGATTAGATAAGAAAAAAGCTGATTTAGCAAGTCTGCATGGAACAAAGTTTAATGCAAGGAGCCTCAGGAAATTGACAGATGGACTACACCCCAGAGTTCTAAGAGAGATAGCTGCAAGATAGTGGAGGCATTAGCGGTGATCTTTCAGGAATTGTTAGAATCAGGAAGGGTCCCAGAGGACTGGAAAATTGCTATCATGACAACCCCGTTTAAAAAGGGAGTAAGGCAAAAGACAGAAAATTACACACTGATTAATCTAACCTTGGTGATGTGCAAGATCCTGGAATCCATTGTGAAGGATGAGACTTCTGAATACTTGGAAGTGTATGGTAAAATAGGGCAAAGTCAGCATGGTTTCATCAAGGGGAGGTCATGCCTGACAAATCTGCTAGAATTCTTTGAGGAAGTAATGAGCAGGTTAGACCAAGGAGAGCCAATGGATGTTATCTACCTGGATTTCAAGAAGGCCTTTGACAAGGTGCCGCATGGGAGGCGACTGAGTAAGATAAGGGCCCATGGTGTCAGAGGCAAGGTGTGAGCATGGATAGAAGCTTGGCTGTCTGGCAGAAAGTGGGGATAAAAGGGTCCTTCTCAGTACGGCAATCAGTGACAAGTGGTGTTCCACAAAGCTCAGTGTTGGGACAACCTTTCACTTTATACATTAATGATCTAGATGAAGAATTCGAGGGTATTCTGGCTAGGTTTGCAGACAATACAAAGATGGGTAGAGGGATAGGTAGCATTGAGGAGGCGGGGAGACTGGAGAAGGATTTAGACAGGACAAACAAGTGGCAGATGGAGTACAACATGGGAAAGTGTCAGGTCATGCACTTTGGTAGGAAGAATAGAGGCATGGATTACTTTTTAAATGGGGAGAAAATTCAGAAATCTGAAATGCAAAGAAACTTGGGAGTTCTAGTCCAGAATTCCCTCAAGGTAAACTTGCAGGTTGAGTCAGTAGTTAGGAAGGCGGATGCAATGATGGCATTTATTTTGAGAGAACATAAGGGATGTTCCACTGAGGCTCTATAAGGCTCGGGTCAGGCCACATTTGGAGTATTGTGCACACTTTTAGGCCCTGTATCACAGGAGGATGTACTGGCCCTGGAGCGTGTTCAGAGGAGGTTCATGAGAATGGCCCCAGGAATGAAAAGCTTAACATACAAGGAACGTTTGAGGTCTCTGGGTTTATACTCTATTTAATAGAGTTTAGAAGGATGACAGGATGAGTGGGGAACTAATTGAAACGTACAGAATAATGAATGGCCTGGACAGAGTGGATGTTGGGAAGATATTTCCATTGGTGGTAGTGACTAGGACCCGAGGGCATAGCCTTAGAGTGAAGGGAAGAACTTTGAGAATGAAGATAAGTCGAAACTTCTTCAGCCAGAGAGTGATGAATCTATGGAACTCATTGCCACAGAAGGCTGTGGGGGCCAGGTCATTAAGTATATTTAAGACTGGGATAGATAGGTTCTTGAGGATCAAGGGGATCAGCCATGAGTGAATGGTGGAGCAGACTTGATGGATTGAATGGCCTAATTTCTGCTCCTATGTCCTATGTTCTGGATGAGCTGATGGCACAGATAGACCTGTGGGAGTATTATATCACAGTGATAACTGAGACTTGGGTAAAAGATGGGCATGATTGGCAGCTGACATTGCTGGAGATAGTGTATTTAGTTGAGATAGAAGAGGGGATAGAAGACGAAAGGGTTATAGTATTGACCAAGAAATCAACTGTAGATGTGTGGAGGGATGATATCTTAGACAGATTGTCAAATGAGACCACATGGATAAAAGTTAAAATCACCAAAGGACAAACATGCAGTTGGCTGTATGTTCTATAAGCCCCCAAACAGTTAGGGAAAGATAGAGAATAAAATATGTAATCAAGTTTCAGAGAACTGTAAGAATAAGGCAGAAACAGAATGCAATTTCAGCTACCTAAATATTAACGGGCATAACTTTAATGCAAGGTAGAAAAATTCTTAAATTGCATCCAGGAAAATATTTTTAGTCAGTATATAGAAAACCCAACAAGGGAGGGGGTAATTCTCAACGTAATATTTTGAAATAAGCCCGGTAGGTGAAAGGTGTATCAGTATTTCTTTAGATAGCATCTTCGAAACCCACGATCAGCAGCATCTATTGAGAAGGACAAAGGCTGCAGACACTTCGAAACACCACAACTTGCAAGTTCCCTTCCAATCCACTCATTGTACTGCTGTTCCCTCAGTGTGCAAAAGTGAGGACTGCAGATGCTGGAAACCAGAGTTTAGATCAGAGCGGTGCTGGAAAAGCACAGCAGGTCAGGCAGCATTCGAGAAGCAGGAAAATCGACGTTTCGGGCAAAAGCCCTTCATCAGGAATAGCAATGCATGTTGTGGATGTTGTGTCTGACCTAAGATGTACTAAAAAATAATGTTGTTTTCTTTATTTTTTGATAAGGAAAGTAATTCATGGGCAACATGTCCACGAAGATATTCCAATAAATAAGATTGCAAAGATTAGCTCACAATGCTGATTCTGGACTGCAATTTGTTAATCTGCTTCTTCCCATAAAGGTATAGGGTGAGAGCAATTAAAATAATTTGCTATATCTCTTTAATTAAAAGTAGTGAACAAACTATACTGATTTCACATGGCAGAAGGGCAAATGATCATCATTGTATACCTTTGTGGAAAATGTCAACACTTGAAGCGCTAGGGGAGGTGCTAGTTCATTAATCCACCACATGGACAACCTCTGAACAACTCGGTATCAACTACAGACCTGAGATTGATCCAGCCATCTCAACTATCAAACCAGTAATCATCCAGGGTGGAGAGATAAATGGGGGAAGGGGGGGCAGTAGCAAAGAGTACAATAAGTGAATGAGGGTGGGGATGGAGGTTGATAGGTCAGAGAGGAGGGTGAAGCGGATAGGTGGGGAGATTGGCAGGTAGGACAGGTCATGAGGTCAGTGCTGAACTGGAAGGTTGGAACTAAGGTAAGGCAGGGGGAAGGGGAAATGAGGAAACTGGTGAAGTCCACATAGATGCCCTGGGGTTGAAGTGTTCCGAGGCGGAAGATGAGGCGTTCTTCCTCCAGGCATCGGGTGGTGAGGGAGCGGCGGTGTCCTCGGCAGAATAGGAGGGGGAGTTGAAATGTTGGGCACGGGGTGGTGGGGTTGATTGGTGCAGGTGTCCTGGAGATGTTCCCTTAAGCGCTCTGCGAGAAGGTGTCCAGTCTCCCCAATGTAGAGGTGACTGCATTGGGAGCAACAAATACAATAAATGACATTGGTGGATGTGCAGGTGAAACGTTGATGGATGTGGAAGGCTCCTTTGGGGCCTTGGATGGAGGTGACGGAGGAGGTGTGGGCACAGGTTTTGCAATTCCTGCGGTGGCAGGGGAGGGTGCCAGGATGTGAGGATGGGTTGTTGGGAGATGTGGACCTGACCAGGTAGTCACAGAAGGAATGGTCTTTGTGGAATGCAGAAAGGTGTGGAGAGGGATATATATCCCTGATGGTGGGGTCTGTTTGGAGGTGGCAGAAATGTCGGCAGATGATGCGGTTAATGCGAAGGTTGGTAGGGTGGAAAGTGGGGACCAGGAGGTTCTGTCCTTGTTACGGTTGGAGGGGTGGGGTTTGAGGGCAGAGGTGTGGGATGTGGATGAGATACGTTGGAGGGCATCTTCAACTAGATGGGAAGAGAAATTGCGATCTCGAAAGAAGGAGGCCATCTGGTGTGTTCTGTGGTGGAACTGGTCCTCCTGGGAGCAGATACGGAGGAGGTGGTGGAATTGGGAATACAGGATGGCATTTTTGCAGGAGGTAGGGTGGGATGAGATGTAATCCAGGTAGCTGTGTGAGTCGGTGAGTTTGTAAAAAATGTCAGTGTCAAGTCGGTCGTCATTAATAGAGATGGAGAGGTTCAGGAAGGGGAGGGAGGTATCAGAGATGGTCCAGGTGAATTTAAGGTTGGGATGGAATGCGCTGGTGAAGTTGATGAACTGCTCAACCTCCTCACGGGAGTACGAGGTGGTGCCAATGCAGTCATCAATCTAGCGGAGGAAGAGGTGGGGAGTGGTGCCGATGTAACTACGGAAGATGGACTGTTCTACGTAGCCGACAAAGAGACAGGCATAGCTGGGGCCCATACGGGTGCCCATAACTACCCCTTTGGTCTCAAGGAAGTGGGAGGATTCGGAGGAGAAATTGTTAAGGGTGAGGACCAGTTTAGCCAAACGAATGAGATTGTCAGTGGAAGGGTACTGTTGCGGATGTCGAGAGAGGAAGAAACGGAGGGCTTGGAGGCTCTGGTCATAGTGGGTGGAGGTGTAGAGGGATTGGATATCCATGGTGAAGGTGAAGCGTTGGGGGCTGGGGAAGCGGAAGTCTTAGAGGAGGTGGAGGGCGTGGGTGGTGTCTCGAATGTATGTGGGGAGCTCCTGGACTAGGGGGCATAGGACAGTATCGAGGTAGGTGGAGATGAGTTCGGTGAGGCAGGAACAGGCTGAGACAATGGGTTGGCCATGGTGGTCAGGCTTGTGGATAGTGGGAAGGAAGTAGAATCGGACGGTGTTGGGTTCCCGGATTATGAGGTTGGAAGCTGTGGGAGGGAGATCTCCTGAGGTGATGAAGTTCTGTATGGTCTGGGAGATGATGGTTTGGTGATGGGGGTGGGGTCATGGTCGAGGGGGGCGGTAGGAGGAGGTGTCTTCGAGTTGGTGTCTGGTTTCAGCGGTGTAGAGGTCAGTGCGCCAAACCACTACTGCACCCCCTTTATCTGCTGGTTTGATGGTGTTCCCTCAGTGGCACTGGGTCAAAATCCTGGAACACTCTCCCTAATTATGTATCCATCTACAGCAAATGTGCGGCAGCAGTTCACCACCACCTTCTCAAGGGCAACTAGAGAGGAGTAATAAATACTTTTCTCGTCAGTGAAGCCCATATTGCATGAATGAATGGAAAAAGGAAGTGAGCATTTTGCATTGTGGCCAGAGATCAGTTAGTTTTAGGATAGTTATGGAAATGGATAAGGAATAAAAATTCTCAGAAAGGGCAAATCTAACTTTACTAAGTTAAGATATAAATTGGTCCAAGTGGATTCTGGGTAACAACTCACAGATAACATTTGTCAGAGTGACAGTATGGGGCAAGTATGATCCCTTGAAGAGTGCAGAACTTTGGATGTCAAGGGATACAATGGTTAAGATTCAGAAAATAAGAAAAGCTTTTGGCAGATACCAATGGCTCAAGGTGGCAGAGTTCCTTCAGGAATGCAAGCTATATAATGGGGAACTAAATGGAAATGATGAAAGCCAACAGAGTGCATGAGAACGCAATGGCGAGTAGAATAAAAGGAAATGTGTATGTCAACCTGGAAGATGATGAATGTGTCAATCTTCGCAATGGAAAATGTCAAGCAAGTGGAAACAACAAAGTGGAGGACTATGAAACATTAGAAGAAATTAATGGGGGTGGAGTGGGAAGATCGTTGCTCGAGGGTTAGGCAGCCTATCAAGAGAATAAATTTGCAGGGCTGGATGAGATACATCCCAGGCTGCTGAGGTAGGAGATATCTTGGGCCTTGTAATCCTATCTGGCCAGAGATGAGGTGCCAGCGGACTGAAGGACTGCTTACATCATCTCACTGTTAACAAAGGCTGCATTTGCTCACATCAGTGCTTGTGCACATGTTGCTTTAAATCCCACATTTAAATGGTGTCAGGTGAAGAGGGAATGAGAGACAGTATCGAGATCCTGGAGATGGGAATTGGAATGGGATCAAGATCTGGGAGGGGGATAGGGAGATATTAGGTTCTGGGAGAAGGGGGTAAGCCAGGAGAGGGGTTGGAGTCACTCCCCACTACCCCTCCAGATTCCCACCCTACTGCTTCCCATTTCCTTCCCCAATTCTCCCTTTTTTCCCTATGTCTTGACTTTCCATTGCTGAACCCCATTTCAAAAACAAACACTTTAATGCACATGTGCACTGCAATACTTTTGTATGAATTAACATGTACATTCTACGCAATGACACAGTGTCTTGTACCACGCGTCCGAATTCAGTGTCTGAATTAGCATGCATGCGTAACTGCCTGCAGGTGCAGGTGTCAGCAAACACTGCTGTTAATAAAGTGAAGGGATAGATCAAGAAATTACTGGGCAATCATCAATCTTACCGTTGGTGAAATTATTAGAAATCATTTGAAAGGAAAGAATATATCAGGGATTCAGCATGGACAGTTAGCATGCATGTGTTAAAACAAAGTTGTTTTTGACAAATTTGATCAACATTTTTCAGGATGTAACCAGGTGTATTGATGACGGTAATGCATTTGATGTGTTAACATGCACTTTAACAAGGCTGTCAAGAAGGTCCCTCATGACAAACTGAATCATGGAGTCATAAAGAACAGAAGAGGCCCTTCACCCCACTAAATCTATGGCAACCTATCAAGAGTCATTAATGTCACTTTCCAGCAGTCAGCACATAGCTTTGAAAGTGATGATATTTTAAGTGCTTATCTACATATGTTTTAAAGATTATGAGGTTTCCCACCTCTACTACCCTCAACTTGTGAAGAATGTAAGAGCCCATGGTAAAGAGGGACATTGGTCCCAAAACTGACTGACAGGCAGGAAACAGAGGGTGTCAGCAAAGGGATGCTTTTACAACTGAAAACTGTTTTCAATGGAGCTCTGCACAGCTCAGTGCTGGATCTTAGCTGTTTGTGGCTAATGTTGTGTGTGTGTGGTGTGTGTGCATGGTGCCTTTCTTAGCTAAGGCATAGAATACAAGAGCAAGGAAGTCATGCTCAAATTATGTAAAACACTGGTTAGGCCCAACTGTAATATCATCTGTAGTCACAGTCATCACATTATAGGAAGGACGTGACTGCATTGCAGAGTGCAGAGATTTACTAGAATACTGTTCGAGTCATGAGAAGATATTGGATGAGTTGGGATTGTTTGCCATAGAACAGCTAAGGTTAAGGGGGACTGGATAGCGTGTATATGATTATGAATGCCATAGACAGGGTGGATATGAAGGCACTTTCTACATTAGTACGGAGGGCAATAAACAGTGGGCACAGATTTAAGGTAGGAGGTAGAAGACTAAGAGGAGAGTTCAGAATATTTTCTTTTTTACTCACAGGGTGTTGGGAGTTTGGAACATACTGTCTGAAGTCAGAAACCCTCGTAACATTTTAGTACCATTTAGATATTCACTTGCATTGCCATACCCTCCAGGGGTATAGGCCAAAGGCTGGAAAAATGGATTAACGTTGTCAGGTCTTTGTTGACTAGTGCAGACAGGATGCACCAAATGGCCTCCTTCTGTGAACTACTGTGAATCTGAGGGACTTAGCAGGTCAGGTACCCTATGGCACTTCTGTAAGAAAGAAGATAATTTAAGGTCACAATAAAAGTTCATCGACCTGAAATACAAACTTTGTTTCTCTTCCCAGATATTACCTGACAAACTGCTGAATAGTTTTAGTATTTTCTGTTTCTAGTTCACATCCCAGCATCTGTCATATTTTGCTCTTTCCTTAGTTAACTATTGGATTATGAGATGACCTATAAAGAACATAGACTTATTGTGAAAAGGAGTAGAAATGTGGCATTTCTTTAAATCCTAGGATTTACAGTGTGCGTTGCTGGGGTCAAGCACTGTGTCATGGAATTGAACAGCAGGAAAATACTCTTTAAACCCCTAGGAAACAACTGATACACTTGTTGAGAATTCACAAATTATCTGGCAATGTTTCCTTTTCCCCTATGAATGCAATTTATTGGCACAATAAATAAATGAAATAAATTGCAAAATTATCCACAGAAAAAGAAAATAAATAACAAGTACAGAAAGCATAGGTTGCTGGTGGGCTGTCAGAGATCAGCTCCACATGAAGTGTAACTGTTCGCCATTTGAGCCAGGAAACTTCCAGGACTGCTGTGCACCACAGGTGGTAGCTAAGTTTCCTGACTTTGATACTCCTCGATTGGTATCCAGGTTAGAAAAGCATGATAACTATTACTCCCTATGAAGCCATTCAGTGACAGGTTCATTGGTTGAATTCAACACAACTACTTCCTACTGAGTGCACAAACTTGAAATGGCCAGTCTCCATAGGGAGGGAAAATTAAAACTTTAAATGTCGCCAGCTAAGTCAGCTTTTTGAAGTGATTGTTTTTAATCTTACCTCAATGGGGGTGGTAGGGCACACAGTACATAATGAAAGTAATTGTCCCTTAATTTACCTTCAATTTATACGGTAATGCAGACAGCCCCAAGAAACACAATTAGTACTTTCCTTGCAAATGCAGTATCTGGACTGGGTAACTTTGAAAAAAATCAAGAACAGCAGCTTTCTGTGCATTAATGGTCCACACAGGAAACACAGCAATTTGAGAACAGCACTAGTCAAGAGTACAATGTTTAAAATGGCTTTTACAGCCAAATAATTCTCTTCACCTCTGGAAATTTAAAGCAAAGTTCAAAATAATAGTAGGGTCAGGTTCACTAATTCCCATAAGGGATTTTGAGTCTCAATCAAATCATGGAAACGTTGCTCTGTAGAAACAAACTACAACGGAGCTCAGCTGAAGACTGGGAAAATATGAATCAGCTACTACAGTGAAGGGTGTGTACTGTCCTTGAGTGAGAAATTTAAAAATTGCCACAGCAAGCAATATTAAACTGTTAAATTCTCTCCAGAGTTGGAGAGAACAAATAAATAATTAGCTATGCAATAAGTTCAACTAAACAAATGAAGTTTAATTTCTTTCAAGCGTAAGCTTACCAAACATGCTTACAAAAATGTGGGGTAGAAGAAAGTGCTCTTATTAAACAACACTCATAAAAGTTTTAAAGCAAACAGTAAACACGAGCTGATCAATATGCCAAAGCTCAGGAAATTGAAACAAGGAGTTGAACTTTAACAAAAAGTGGATGAGTATCCAATTTGGCAAGCTTCATGACTGGTTTGTCTCTGTGAATCCTAGCAGATTTTTTCACACTATCTTCCCAAACTCATCTCATTACCGAAAGACCATGCTCCCTCACCACCAGACGCCTGGAGGAAGAATGCCTCATCTTCCGCCTCAGAACACTTCAACCCCAGGGCATCAATGTGGACTTCAACAGTTTCCTCATTTCCCCTTCCCCCACCTCACCTGAGTTCGAAACTTCCAGCTCAGCACTGTCCCCATGACTTGTCCGGACTTGTCCTACCTGCCTATCTCCTTTTCCACCTATCCACCTTCTCCTCCCTGACCTATCACCTTCATCCCCTCCCCCACTCACCCATTGTACTCTATGCTACTTTCTCCCCACCCCCACCCTCCTCTAGCTTATCTCTCCACGCTTCAGGCTCACTATCTTTATTCCTGATGAAGGGCTTTTGCCCGAAACGTCGATTTCGAAGCTCCTTGGATGCTGCCTGAACTGCTGTGCTCTTCCAGCACCACTAATCCAGAATCTGGTTTCCAGCATCTGCAGTCATTGTTTTTACCTCATATCCACTGTTTACCTAACTCTTGCACTTTCCGACAGCACTGGCCACAGCCAGGTCCTCCCAGGATTCCTGGTGCCAAAACCACCTTTAAAATGCAGTTATGGATCCAGTCAAACACTGACAGCCTCCTGCTGTCCTGAACAGTTTGCCTCAGACATGTTGGACAATGGGTAATTTGTACACGCTTTGTACTTTATATGGAAACAGATTTAAAAGCCTGCAGTTTAACTCAATCACAGCTTTTGCAACTTATTTGACACAATTGCTGCTGCCTTGCTGTAACTTCAACATGTCACAAATGCTGAGAAGAACCAAACAGAAATTTACTGAGCATTACTCACACAACAGAAAATTTTCAACACAATTGTTTCTTTAATTTATAATTTACTCAATGCCAAACACAATTGCAACACAAATAGATAAACAAGGAAAGCTTAGGAGTGAGTATTTTAAGGCTCCAGTAACAATATAAAAATCAGGTGAATTTGGCAAGAACATGTTGCGATGCTATACAGTCATGGACATTCGCTGGAATAAGAAGAGGTCAGCAGGAATAGGAAAGTCAATGGACTGGAAAGCAGGCCACAGAGTGAGTGCCAGTCAGACTAATTTTCTGTGTCAACTTTGAAAATTAGGTAAACAGTGACAAACCAGCTTCTTAAAATCAACTTGTCAGTTCTCATTTTCTTGAGAAAGGGTAATCTTCGGCTACTGGCAGCCCACAGAGTTTTCTAATAGAGGTTAAACTTCAAGGCTAACAACACACCACACTAGCCATACAGACATTAAAAAACAAACTGCTAAGTCCTACTTCTGGTGTAACAAACATGTAAATGCCCTTCTAAAACAATGCAGAAGAATCTTTGCCTTTTTTAAAAAGCAATTTTGAATATGCTTTCCTGTTCCAACAAATTGTTAAATAAAAATATTATAAACTGATGTCCACACACATACTTGCTATCTACAAATGAACAAGGTCTGTCCCCAGACTGAATGTGTCAAATTTCAACACTACCTCACTGTCTGATTTCATAATCTTTCTCCACATGCTTTTATGAAAGCATACAAATAATCTGATGTATACTGAAATGACTGGGTCAGAACAAGGTTACACTCAACAAAGAAGAGAAAAACGAAAACATCGATTGCTATTATGTCCCATGGACTGAATGATCTTGTATTTCTCATAAATTTGATGGTGACCTCCAGTTTCTTTAGCCTCTATAAATCCCTCAAATTATGCTGGCTTCTTAGCAGCAAATATTTTCTTATGTGACTTCTATCTTGTTGAAGGCATTGATTCATTATAGGATATTCGACAAGTATGGGTTTAGTCATGAGTTGTCAGGATATTCAACCACTGGGGCTTCACATGTGTTTTTCCAACTATGCCCCTGCATTTTGTTGAACTGATTTATTTTATAGGACAAGGGGAAGAAATTCTGGATGATTTATTTGCCTCCCTAATTTTAGGGGTGCTATGGCTAATTGCAGTCAAACTAGTCATATCTGCAGCTGATAGGGAGCTCTTAAGAAACTAATCAACTGTTCACAAGTTTAATTTTACTGGGTAAAAATGACAAAATATATAATTTCAGCATATTGACACATTCATACAATGCTCACATGCTACACACCTCTGGCAAAGGCACAGATGACTAGAAGACCCTACTAATTAAAATAATTTTTATTATTAAAACTCACTTTTGTTTTAAGAATCAGCATGTAGTTTATTTTAAATACAGCACTCAGAATACTGATCATCAGAGTGTGATATGAAGAGAGTAGGAGATGACATAATGCATTGGGACCTTGTGCACACTGTGGAAAGTCCTCACACGCATAAGTGTAATGAACCCATAGTCCAAAAACATTATACTGTACATTAACCTATCATTAATGGCACATTAGAACTAGGGGCATAGCATGCTTCCTGGTCAGGGTGTCATCAGGACAAGATAACATCCTAGAAGCTCTGAAAGGAACTTTAAAGAGAATGGTATCTGAATGCTTCCATTCTCAAAGTGTTTGATCAAATTGCCTTACAGCACTGTATGTAAAATTTGAATCAAATGTGCTTATGTAATAACGAAGCAATTTAAATCAATTTAACCTGGGTAATATTCTACATTTGTAAAGTCTGCAGCAGCAGCTTTTTATTTTTAATTACAGAATTCACTGATGTTAAATCCAATATGGGTAGAAGTTCTATAATCCCTGTTCATCCCCACTCCAAATTATTGCAGAGTCAAAAGGCACAAAACTGCAACTACAAAGGAAAGGGCTGGTAGAAAGAATAAGAGTATATTGGTGCAAAAATATTTTGGTGAATGTCAAGAGTGGATTCATTCCAATTCCATCCAAAGCAATTTCAATAAAAAGTGCTCTCAAAAATAACTCAGACATTTTCTAGTTGTGTCAAATAAAACTCATCTAAAAACATTGTGGTTTTTCAAAATGGTTTCAGTATGCAGACCTACCTCCCAAATCCCAATGAATTCCTGACCTCACCAATGATATCAGTAAAGAATAAGTCACCTATCCAGTTGCTGTTCTGTTTTATCAAATGCTGGTCCATTGCATTTGCTTGAAATTTATTTTTTAACACAATTGCACAACATTAACAGATTAACACATGGAGAACAAATTCCATTCTAACCAGTTTAAGTGCTTGCTTTTGGAATTTTTTACAGCACATTTCAAAGCCATGGGGAAAGGAACAGGTTTTAGGGAGCAGGCAGTCATTCCCATTGATTGCATGGGAGATGATGGGAGAATTTTCCAACTGCATTACAAATGGAAACCTCTCCACCGGGCAGATTTCAGATATTCAAATAATGTTACAGGTACTTTTTTTTACCAGATGGAACATCACTGCTGATCTTGTGCTCACTCAATGACACACACGTTCCAATTGGTCAGCATCCCTGGGCTAGAAAGAGTCACAGGAAAAGAAAACAGGCAAAGTCCCCATTAAAAGTGTCCCTGTGAAGATGAATTGAACAGGATTGGGATACAGTTCAGCCTCAGTGGTAGTGCCTTATCCTGGCTCAAGCTGAGTAAGTTGCAAAGATCATCCAGTACCTGTGAAACTGTATCCAAGCAAACGTCAATAATTTGGAGGGGTCAAGAGAGAAATACAGTGCAGGAAGTGAAAATTCATCAGTGACATTAAGAAAGTTGACATAAATTACCAGACTGAATTAAATTAAAATTGACAATAAAAAGCAGTAATAAGTAAACTACTTCATTTTAAAATACTGGAATGGTTTCTGATATGACAGACTGGTGGCAGTGGGAAATTCATGATGCTTATACTGCTCATTCCTATACTTGTATGATAGCCATTGACCTGATAGTTATAGCAACATGGGTCCAGATTAAACAAATATCTAGGAAAAGGAAAGGAAAATAACAAGAATGGTTTTCGATCATTATACTCTATGGGGATCTTTGAGGTTCTTAGTTTATTCAAAATAAGTTAGCTTTCCACATCCAAGTATTTATCCAATTTTATTTAGAGCATACTTTTAATCTGCATTCACTACAATATCAGGGTAGGAGCGCATTGAAAATCCTTATCTCTGCTTGCATGGAGATTTGCCTTGTATCACCTCTTGTTCTTTAGCTAATCAACTGAAACTGAAATTAAATGTGGGCTATCTGATTATCGATTCTTCAGCTATCAGAACCGGTTTCTATTTAATCTATTGAAACACTACAGAACTTTACATAGCTCTAAGGAAACACCCTGACTTCTCTGCAATGCATCACCCTGGAACAATTCCAGTAAATCTGTTCTGAACCCTGTACAAAGCCTTCACATCCTTCTGGTGTCCAGAATTAGAAACTGTAGTCACAGTATAATGGATTTATAATAAGTTCAGCAAAGTTTCTTCACTTTTGGACTCTTTGCTTCTATGTAAAAACACCATCAAAAACTCAGATTTGATATGAAACACTTTGCAACCATGGTTTTATCAGACAATTGACATAACCTGGTCATTCATATTATGCAGTCGGCTTTGTTTCTTTGAATCTGACTGTGTGGCAAAATAATTTTATTGAAGGTTCTTCTTTGATTTTCAGCATTGTTTGCATTTATGGGTACTGTACTTACCAGATCTGGCCCAGATATGGTTTCACACACATAGCAATATGGTTGACTCTCAACTGCTCTCTGAAATGGTCTAGCAAACCACCCAGTTCAAAGGCAAATTGAAGTTGGTAACAAATGGTGGCTTTGCTAGTGACACCCAGATTTCATGAAAGGACACCATATATACTTGAGTAATAGTCGATCTTGTGTAAAAGTTGACCTCCTATTTTTGGCCAAATAACCTGGAATTTTCCATACACCTCGTGTAAAAGTTGACTCTAGTTCTTCACAGATCAATGTTTATGAGTCAGTGTGCCGGTCGTCACGTCCCTCTCTAGCTTTCCAGTCTGCAAGTTGTTCTGCTCCACTCCTGATCTTCCAATCTGCTGGTTGCTCCGCTCTGGGTTTTCAGAATTACAATAATTCTTTTTTTTAATTGCATAGAGATCAACTGAGCTTCTGTTAATGATACACTGTGAATTTTGACGGGCATGCATTTCAACCCCTCAAAAGTAGTATCCATGTAATAGTCGACCCTATAAATTTAACCTTAAAAAGTAGTCAATAAAAATTTGATGATTACTCGAGTGTATAAAAATAGTCACTTGTACTAGCATATAGTAGAAACCAATTTGAGGAAGTGAATAAACAACTGTATAATTTTCTCTGGTATATCAATATAAGTCTTGTTTTCAGCAAGTTTTGCCTCAAAGTATTCAACATCTTTATAAATGAAAGCAAAGAGAAAAAAGTATCATTCATTTCTTGATGCACTCTTCTCACATGAATTCAGAATTCAGCTTCTAACATGCAAGCTATTATTATTGTCTGAATTTGCCTGTTTAGTTCATATATACAGTGCTGGTGTTGTGATCTTCAAGGGCTGAGCTTAGTTAAACATAGTTCCATCTTTGCTGAAAAAAATTTCAATTGTGGTCTAGACTACTCATGATCAATACTGTGGAAGATTTAGTATTATGTAAATAAGCCAAGTGATGATACTGCTAGATACATTTTCTGAAAATTAATGTCAGCTACTCTTTTATGGATTTCTTTCAGATGCAACAGTAACCAATTCACTTTCAGGATTAATTTTAGTTTACTTCCTTGATTTCAATATAAAACCAACAGCACCACCTTTAATATTGTACAAAAAACTAAGACCCAGAGTGGCAAAGTTGGATCAAAGTCTTCTGTTCAAACTAGCGTTTATGTCTAACAACCATTGTCAAAGATAAAATCTGAATATTGATATGCCTCATCTTTCTTTTAATCATACTTCATTAACATGCCTAAATAGGAGGCTTAATTTAGGTGATGAGAATTTAATGGCATATTTATACCATTGTGCTGATGTCAAACCAGCACAGTTTACAGTTTCTATTTCTACTTTCCTTTCAACACAAATTACTTTATGGGTTGAAAATTGCCAAGACAACTACACTCATGCTCATAGCTGCATGCAGAATGGCTATAGTCTGGTGCTTACTGGCTATATTCACACTGGCCATTGCACTACAATACTGGTGTGAGATCCAGGTGCTCTAATTACAGATCCTGACATTGTTGCTTATTTGTTGTGTTAATGCTACTTATAACGATACTCCATTGCAGTTTTACTTTCAAAATACTAAGAAGCTTTAAGTGAGATTAAGGCAAGGCAGCTTGTTCATTGAAAAACAGTATTTCTTTATTTACAAATATCTTCAAAAGATCATTTATGTCTCCAGAGATCTGAATTCTTGTGTCTAGCTTGTGGGAAGACAGCAAAGATACAGTCTATTTAAACTACTGCTGTGTACAAATAAAAGCTTAACTAAAAGTGACAAATAATACCATTAGGCTTAGTTTTAGATCATTATCTCATTTAATTTAATATTTAAATCAATGTTCTCATTTCCTTTAATATACCCCATTGCATACAACAAGCACTAAAGTATATCAGCACCATGATACTCTCAAGTATAACAATAGAATTAGCCAGCCACGGATATTATAGCTGCTCTTAATTGGTCTCAGCCAGTAATAGTTTTCCACTCTAAAATTAATATAAGCAATTTTAAATAACTCTACTTATGATTAATAAGCTCGAAAATTAAAGAGAGTCTAAAGCAATTACACAGTACTCTTGGTCAAGACCTCATTAGGGGAAGTAGCAAGGATGGAGCAGCAGAATTTATAAAAGGCATAGTTTAGGTTATTTTGCTGAAGACGAATGTACATCTTCAAAAATCACACCGACGTTTCAAGAATAGGTCATTGTTAAAGAGTTGGCCAGGTACATTTGCATGTTAATGATTTCATCCCAATGGTGATTTGGGTCAGAAGAAAATTGCGCCATATAAAAGCATGAGTCTAATGCTTGCTCTGTCTCCTATAAAACATACAAGCAACTTAAACCATTAAAAAAGGCGTTAAACAAGTTTATTGGTTCAACTACATCACAAATTAAGTACCTTGTTAATTAATCCACTCTTCAATAGTAGGAAAGAAACTCGCATGCTAGGAGTTCATTGACACAGGCATGAACATGAATGAAGGACAAATTTCACAGTTGGCCTAATCCTTTTTTATTGATTATATGCTTAGACTTTGAACAGAAGTGCCTGAATGCCTTGGCTGGTGAGCAAGTACATTAGCACATTTATGAAGTCCATGTTGCAAAGGAAAAAATTAATATAAGCAACTGCTGCAATCTGCCTGGGTCTAAGTTGATTGAAATGAATTGAAATTCTTGTCAAACTCATTTGAACACAGGAGCACTACATGGACAATTAGTTCCTCCATATGAATACTGAACAAACACCGGCCTGGTGACTGCTTTAAGACAGTTTACCTACTGTGTCGAGTAGAAAAATAACCAAAAGCAGTCTTTATGAAATATTTAACTTCCCAATTAACACAGGGTTTGGCCAACTAAACAAGACAAAAATCAATTCCTTAGTTTCTTGGAATCAATTCTTAAAATGATTAAAGCATCTGTTTTGGTATGAATTTGTTTACTCGATCAGCTTCCACTCTAATTGCAGTTGTTTATCTCTTAGCATCCCCGAGGCCATAATCTCCATCTCACTAATACTTAACACTCAATTCACATCTAAAGCTCCTTCTAATTCTCAACAGGTTTTTTTGAGGGGTGGGCTCTGAAAATTATTGAAGCCAGAAAGCCAAATAGGCATAGTCTCTTTGTCAGAAATATCTTATATACTAACAGCTGGGCACAATCATCACTCGGGAATGGTGACAACAAAGGTGCTAAAAGGCTTTTCCACAATGATTGCTGCTCCACTGGGAACTTAGTGGAGAAATGGCAGGAGAGTGAGAGAGAATCAGACAAATGATTCATAAGACAACAGAAACCTTTGGCAGTGGTAAATTTGTAGTATTGAGCTCAGGCAGCTGGTTACTAATGGCAAGAAACTGTAGACACTTTTGCTGTATGAATGCATCCAACCACAGATTTAGTTTTACAGTTATGAAGAGAGGCCTTTTAGAATTGCTCATCAAGCACCTACCAACTCTAGTCCCATTTTTAATACCTGGCCAGTAGTCTTGCACATGTGGCAGTTTGCATTAATTATGTTGTCAAAATTAGGTGCTGATTACTGTAGATAAGAAGTGTCTCTGAGCAGATTCATATATTAAAAGACATTTCTGCACTACACAGTCAGTAAGGTGCTCAATCAGAGTGAAGAGAGCTTCAATCAAATGAGATAAAGGTCAACTGAGTGAACTGGAAATTCAGCTCAAAGGGAACTCAACTTAGGTACAAAGAAGGACAGAGATGCTTTAACTGAGCTCTACTGGTAAAAGGAAATGCCGTAGAATGAGAGACGAATAACAGATGATAAAAGATATGGATGGAGAGGTCTATCCATATAAAGGCATAGATGGAGAGAACTACTGCAGTCACACCAGTGGCAGAGTGCCATCACGAATCCCAGCATAACGTAAGTGTAGTGAATGATGATGACTGGTGAGTAGGATTGATGAATATTTCTAAGCTTTAAAGTAAAAGTAAGGTCTTTAGGTCTCCAGTGTTTTTCTTTCCTCTCAAAAGTAGCTGGTTAATTAGAAGATTGATACCAGTAATTTTCTTTTATATAAATAGCATTACAATAAAGTATAAAGACTAAGGAATCTAGAGTAATTATTTTATATATTAAATCAATATGATAGTGACGAAATAGCAGGTAATGAGTTACCGCTGTAGCATGTGGAAGTTGCTGGACACAGCACCATTGGTTAGGAAGCCATTCAAGTAGGGTAAGAATAGGAACGTTGTAGGGGAGAATAAAATTAGGGGTATAAATACCTCACTGCGCAGTTGTGAGTGGGGTCTGAAGACTGTGTTGCCTGCCCTTTGCCAAGGTTATGGACTTATGTTCAGAGTTAAGAAGAACTTGGAGAGTCGGGGTGATCCAGTTACTACTAGATATATTGGTACCAATGACATTGAGAGGACTAGAAAGGAGGTTCCCCTGAAGGAATTTGAAAGTTTGGAGCTAAATTAGAAAGTCAAACTTTCAAGGTAGGGATTTTACAATTCTTGATTGCTCCTGAGCCATGTGCAAACTGACATAAGATGTAAAAAATGAAGGATTTAAATGCGTAGCTTAAAGATTGGAGTGGTTAGAGTTACAGTGGGTTACAGATCATGGAGCACTGGCATCAGTGTTGGGTAGAAGGGAGCTATTCTAGTGGGACGAGCTTCATTTTTTTTTGTATTGTGCTGGGACTAATGTCCTGGCGAATTGATTAACTAGGGCTGCAGAGTGGGCTTTAAACTAATTATAAGCTGGATATGGGTGGGGGGGATGGGGCGAGACAAAGACAATGAGTGCGTCTGGGAGAGGGGAAAATGTAGACTTTCAAAGCACAAGGATATGCAGTGTCTCTGGGGACCAACTTGGATAACATTACTCAAAATGGTACAGGAAGGGACAGAATGTAAAACATAGAAAACAGAAGTAAACAGGGTCAAAGGGGGAAATGGTAAAGTGACTTGAATGCATGTAGTACTCAGAAAAATTAAACTAGTTAACAGTACAAATAGAGGTTACTTGGTATGATATTAAACCCATTATATAGACATAATAACAAGGAGGTCAGATGTGGGAAATAAATATTAAGGGCTTTGTGAATTTTCCACATGACATACAGAAAGGAAATGTGATTAGATAGCTTTGTTATAAGAGATTGATTAAATATGATAGTAAGAAATGATCTTGGATCAGAAGGTACATAATCTTCTGGATGGAGGAAAGAAATATAAGGGGAAGCCAACACCGGTATATGGTGGGAAAGGGAATAAACCAAGAGGTAACGAGGGCATGTATAAAATACAATACTTGATCATGGGTGACTTTAATTTTCATGGAGATTGGGAAAGGCAGATTGGCAGAGGCAGTCACACAAATAATTTATATTGTATATTCAGGACAATTTCCTAGAACAACGTGTTGTGGATCCAATCAGGGATCACATTATTTTAGATCTGGTAATGAGCAATGAGACAGATTTATTAAATGATGAGAGTGAAAGATTGCTTTGGAACAGTAACCATAACATAGTAGATTTTAACATTTAGTTTGAAGGGGAGAAACATGGATTGGAAACTAACTGTTCGAAACTTAAATAATGATAATTACAAGGGAATGACAGCAGAGCTGGCAGGAACGGACTGGGAAAAGAATTCAGTAGCAAAAATGGTTGAGGAACAATGGCTCACAACAAAGGTATATTTGACTGAGAAAAAAAGATTCTTGGAAACAGATAAGCAAACTGTGGCTAACCAGGGAAATTAAAAATAGAATCAAATTGAAAAAAAAAATACATATGGCAAACATTAGTGGTAAGACTGAGAATGGGGAAAGTTTTAAAAAACAATAAAAGGGGGGAGAAGGAGAAAATAAACTTTATAGGTACAAAAAAAAAGAAATTTCTGGCAAAGTTCAGCAGGTCTGGCAACATCTGTGGAGAAAAACTAGAGATACCCGTTTTGGTAATGCTTGCCAGTTTACCTGTGAAGTTTAAAAACTGAAAGAACTGTGATGTTAGAAATCAAAAACAAAAACAGAATTTGCTGGAAAAGCTCAGCAGGTCTGGCAGCAACTGTGGTGGGAAATCAGACCTTTGTGGAGAGAAGAAAATAATAAGGTGGAAGCAGGAAATGGCAGAGGAGTGGAATAAATATTTTGCTTTAGACCGTGTTACAACATCCTAATAGCATTCCAAAATTATTAAATAATTAAGGGGCAAAAAGAGGACGGAAAATAACTATCACTAGAGGAAAAGTATTCAGGAAAATAATGGGGCTAAAGACTGATAAATTCCCTGGCCCCGATGGATACAACCTAGGATATTAAAAGAAGTAGCTTCAGAGATAGTGAATGTGTGGGTAGTAATCTTCCAAGAATCCTTAGGTTTTGGAAAGGTGACAGAGAATTGGAAAATTGGTACATAACCAGGATAAACAGTGGAGCGATTTAAGTGGAGAAAGATCACAGAAAGCTATAGTATAGTGTGATTTAGGACTAAACATGTCCCATGTTAGGATCCAAGTTCAGGAGATAATGAGAAAGGTAAATTTGATGTTGGCCTCTATTTCAAAGGGAATGAAGTGTAAACATAGGAAGCTCTTGCTAAAAATACGCAAAGTTATACTATACCCACAATAGTGTGAAGTTTGGGGAGAGTTATCGAAGGAAAGACATTTCAGACAGTCCAGAAAATGTTCACTAGGTTGATCTCAGATATGAAGGAATTGTTTCATGAGGTGGGTTTTCTGTAATTTGGGTTTGCGCTCATTGAAATTTATAAGGATGAGAGATCATATTTAAAGGTATGAGACTCTTAGGGAACTTGACAAATGTGGAAAGATTGTTTCCCAATGTGGGTGAGTCCCGAACCAGACGGTATAATCTCAGAATTTGGGCTGCACATTTTAGATGAAGATGAGGAGGAATTTCTTCTCTTAGAGGTTTGTGAATCTGTGGAATTCTTTGCTAAAGCGTGCTGTTGAGGCTATTCAAGGCTGACATACACTGATTTTTAAATAGAGAATCAAGGGTTTTGGAAAAAAAGCAGGAAAATTGAATTGAGGATTATCAGATCCACCATGATCTCATTTAATGGTGGAGAAAATCCAATGAACTGAATGGCCTACTTCTGCTCCTATATCTTATGCTTCAAGTGATCATCTAAATGATTCTCCCCACCACTCTTGGGAGCGGTGTTGGACGGGGTTGGGGGGTGGGCGGGGGCTTGCATGCAGTGTGCTGCAGCCTCATCTCCTGAATGGGGAGTGGACTCAACAGAAAACTCCGAGCCCCAGAGGAAAGGCATTGAATCAGTCAAATGAATAATCAATTATCCAAACGAAATAGCACCTGCCCATCTCGTTTGGATAATCGAGGTTCCTCTGTACACAATTGAATACAGTGCAATGACAAATATAACACAAAAGTATCCTATCACAATATGAGAAATTAAAAGCAGGATTTTTAAAAAATTGTCTGTAAATTCATAATTCTGAATAAAAATGCAACAAACACACGTTTGTTTCACTATAAAAATGGTAATTGTCTCACCTTCGAATGTACAATACTTTTATACCCTTATTTCTTAAGATTTGGACTAAATAGGCAATTAAGTACTGAAACAGCAGACTGAATTCTCTGTTAGAAGCTTCATGATTTTTAAATCAGAAGGTCTGATGCAACACAAAATACGGCAAAATATATTTTAAAACCTCAACAGATTTTCTAAAAGTCTGAAAGCACATAGAAGGCAAAGTGTTATAATTTGAAAAACAAAGAAATGTTTTTGCATTTCTCAACAAATTGGCCAAGTTACTTGTTTAGTATTCTCTCTTTTAAAATGAAGCAGTACAGGTTACAATCTTCAATTACATACAAGTTCTGGATTAGTGGTGCTGGAAGAGCACAGCAATTCAGGCAGCATCCAAGTAGCTTCGAAATCGACGTT
Organism: Chiloscyllium punctatum; assembly: GCF_047496795.1. NCBI lineage: Eukaryota > Metazoa > Chordata > Chondrichthyes > Orectolobiformes > Hemiscylliidae > Chiloscyllium > Chiloscyllium punctatum. The sequence continues at coordinate 54,423,906 of NC_092786.1, forward strand.
TTGGGCAAAAGCCCTTCATCAGGAATAAAGGTAGTGAGCCTGAAGCGTGGAGAGATAAGCCAGAGGAGGGTGGGGGTGGGAGAAAGTAGCATAGAATACAATGGGTGAGTGGGGGAGGGGATGAAGGTGATAGGTCAAGGAGGAGAGGGTGGAGTGAATAGGTGGAAAAGAAGATAGGCAGGTAGGACAAGTCTGGACAAGTTATGGGGACAGTTACTAAGCTGGAAGTTTAGAACTAGGGTGAGGTGGGGGAAGGGGAAATGAGGAAACTGTTGAAGTCCACATTGATGCCCTGGGGTTGAAGTGTTCCGAGGCGGAAGATGAGGCATTCTTCTTCCAGGCGTCTGGTGGTGAGGGAGCGGCGGTGAAGGAGGCCCAGGACCTCCATGTCCTCGGTAGAGTGGGAGGGGGAGTTGAAATGTTGGGCCACAGGGCGGTGTGGTTGATTGGTGCGGGTGTCCCGAAGATGTTCCCTAAAGTGCTCTGCTAGGAGGCGCCCAGTCTCTCCAATGTAGAGGAGACTGCATCGGGAGCAGCGGATACAATAAATGATATTAGTGGATGTGCAAGTAAAACTTTGATGGATGTGGAAATGTGGAAGGCTCCTTTAGGGCCTTGGATAGAGGTGAGGGAGGAGGTGTGAGCGCAGGTTTTACAGTTCCTGCGGTGGCAGGGGCAAGTGCCAGGATTGGAGGGTGGGTTGCTTGGGGGTGTATACCTGACCAGGTAGTCGTGGAGGGAACGGTCATTGTGGAAGGCTGAAAGGGGTGGGGAGGGAAATATATCCCTGGTAGTGGGGTCTGTTTGGAGGTGGCGGAAATGTCGGCGGATGATTTGGTTTATGCGAAGGTTGGTAGGGTGGAAGGTGAGCACCAGGGGCATTCTGTCCTTGTTACGGTTGGAGGGGTGGGGTCTGAGGCGGAGGTGCGGGATGTAGACGAGATGCGTTGGAGGGCATCTTTAACCACGTGGGAAGGGAAATTGCGGTCTCTAAGGAAGGAGGCCATCTGGTGTGTTCTGTGGTGGAACTGGCCCTCCTGGGAGCAGATCCGGCGGAGGCGGAGGAATTGGGAATACGGGATGGCATTTTTGCAAGAGGTAGGATGGGAAGAGGTGTAATCCAGGTAGCTGTGGGAGTCGGTGGGTTTGTAAAAAATGTCAGTGTCAAGTTGGTCATCATTAATAGAGATGGAGAGGTCCAGAAAGGGGAGGGAGGTGTCAGAGATGGTCCAGGTAAATTTAAGGTCAGGGTGGAATGTGTTGGTGAAGTTGATGAATTGCTCAACCTCCTCGCGTGAGCACGAGATGGCGCCAATGCAGTCATCACTGTAGCGGAGGAAGAGTGGGGAGTGGTGCCGTTGTAATTACGGTCCCTGGTACTGGGGTCTGTTTGGAGGTCTTCCGCAAAGACCGTTCCCTCCGTGACTACCTGGTCAGGTCCATGCCCCCAAGCAACCCACCCTCCAAATCCTGGCACTTTCCACTGCCACCGCAGGAACTGTAAAACCTGTGCTCACACCTCCTCCCTCACCTCTATCCAAGGCCCTAAAGGAGCCTTCCACATCCATCAAAGTTTTACTTGCATATCCACTAATATAATTTATTGTATCCGTTGCTCCCGATGCGGTCTACTCTACATTGGGGAGACTGGGCGCCTCCTAGCAGAGCGCTTTAGGGAACATCTCCGAGACACCCGCACCAATCAACCACACCGCCCTGTGGCCCAACGTTTCAACTCCCCCTCCCACTCTGCCGAGGACATGGAGGTCCTGGGCCTCCTTCACCGCCGCTCCCTCACCACCAGACGCCTGGAGGAAGAATGCCTCATCTTCCGCCTCGGAACACTTCAACCCCAGGGCATCAATGTGGACTTCAACAGTTTCCTCATTTCCCCTTCCCCCACCTCACCCTAGTTCTAAACTTCCAGCTTAGTAACTGTCCCCATAACTTGTCCGGACTTGTCCTACCTGCCTATCTTCTTTTCCACCTATCCACTCCACCCTCTCCTCCTTGACCTATCACCTTCATTCCCCCCCCCCCTCCCCACTCACCCATTGTACTCTATGCTACTTTCTCCCCACCCCCACCCTCCTCTAGATTATCTCTCCATGCTTCAGGCTCACTGCCTTTATTCCTGATGAAGGGCTTTTGCCCGAAACGTCGATTTCGAAGCTACTTGGATGCTGCCTGAACTGCTGTGCTCTTCCAGCACCACTAATCCAGAATCTGATTTCCAGCATCTGCCGTCATTGTTTTTACCTCAATTACGTACAAGTTACAGTTTGAAAGTTTATTAAATTAAAAGCTTTCTTAAATACATTTTCCCCTGTTCACCCAACTTCTGCACCATCTTTCATTAAGTCATGCTTTACCAGTCCTCCAGCATTTCAACTTCTTTACACAGAAATGAATTTGACAGGATTCTTCACCATGGAGAGTCACCATGGCTAATTCTGATGGTACCTAGGACCTAGATGCATCATTTTCAGCTGAAATTACTACAGAGCAATTGAAAGCAGAATTCCTGCCTAAATTTCCTAGTTTGGCCCAAGGTTTGTTGAGGACTTCAGTAGCACCATGACTGATACTCCAGTAGGCTCAACTGAGCATTGGCCAAGAAGCAAACCTAGGAAATTCTGATCTGCATTGTTGGCAAATTCCTTTCTCTATTAACATATTGGGATATTTTCCACTAAACTGGTTTGATGCACCATTGTTATTTCAGTAAGAAAAAAAAAGTGATATATTAGTGATTTGGTACACAATAAAGCATTAGATTTTCCAACTCAATTGCATTCAGCCAGAGACGCTAAACTGGAATCCAAGCTCAGCATTTACGAATTTCTACTCTTTATTTCCTTTCTCATTCATACCAAACATAGGATTAAATTTGGATATTCCAATTGTTATATTAACTTTGCTGCAATGCATGCAAATTGCTTGTATTAGTTAAACAATAATGATGAAGTAAAAATAAAGTGCTGGAGAAATTCAACAGGGCTGGAAACATCTGTGGAGAGAGAAACAGAGTTCAGTATGATTTATTTTAGCTTAAGGGGAAGTACATGAGCAAGAAAGGAATATGCTGATAGGGTTAAAGTTAGGGGGCGGGAGGAAGCTTGTGCAACACAAACAACAATGTAAGCATTTTAGACAAAATAACATATTTCTATTCTGTATCACACTTGTATTTTCCTAGCTCTGTGGTGGCAGGTTTGGAGGTGGGGGCATTTGGAAAATAGCCTGGAAAGTCAGGTCAGAATGGATCCCTAATACATTCCTGCCACTGGGTAACTTTTCTAGGGTGGATTGAGAAGTGCACTGACTGCCTGTTTCATAGAATTGAACAGGCAATTAAAATTATTGAGGTTCCAGTTTGGGATAAAAGCTTTTTGCCATTTTGCCAGGGACTGAGGATGTTATGTGTGGATAAGAAGGGCATGGGTCCTATTGGAACCTGATGCTCAATGCTGTAAAGAGGACACTATATTAATAAAAGATCACATTTGAGGTCAAGTCCAATCCAGGATGATTCACCGAGCAATCTAGATGAAGTTATCAATGGGCAGGCCAGCAAGGCATGCTAGCAGTGCCCACTTCTTCCAGTTAAGCTGCCAAGACCTCAAAGATGTTTGTTGTTCTTAACAAGCTAAGAGACATGCAGCCAATTAGGAAGTCACTCCCAATTGCTTTGTCAGACTTGCTGTCGGCAAGTGGGAGCTCAGAGCTCACATTTCAGCTTGATGTCACGATTTTCAAAACTGCAAAAAGCCAATCTGGTAATCAGAGAATTCTACACAATGTATAAATACAAGGTTCCTTTCTTGGTTATCTCACGTTAGTGAAATTAGACCCCTCTCAATATCAGACAGCATTGTGAACCCTTCTGTAGACAAGAGTTATTTTTGCTCAGTGAGAAACAGAAATAAAAAGTCTCCATATCATATTTTGAGCTGTTGAAGATAATCAAAGTAGATATCTATATACTATTTTGAATAGCTTGTGGCCACAGTATTACAATGGCATGGCATGTGTAAGCAGTATAAGGATCACAGTACATGACTATTAAGTACAATGAGGACTACTATATTTACCATGCAATCCCTTTTATTGCACTTCAAAGCTGCTTAGCCAAGCAAACTAAATCAACCTCCTCTTAATTGATGATTTTTACAACTGCCCTGTAGCCATTTTGATACTCTTTGTGGTGAATTGCACTTGATAGAATGTTTATCCTTTGGCTCTGTTCTTGATTTCATTGTAAGGTGTGAGCTTCTCTTTCTCAATGCGTCATTATCAACCTTCCCAGCCTAATCTTATAGTATCCTGACAACAAACCCCTTTCCTGAAATGGTTAACTAGCCTGTATCTGCATTTATCAATGAAGACCCAACCTAAATGGGGCTACAACTCTTCCAGCAACCAAATAACCTTAGCTTTATCTCATGCTTTAAGCCAACACAGCTCCTAAATATTGAGATGCCTATCTGGAAACCTTTTTTGGGCTATAGGTACATGCATATCACCCTGTCTCTGAGCCTGCTCGCTCCTTATCTGAAAGCAAGGCTCTTCAACTTCTTATATTCTGTAACACTCATTTAATTACATCTATAGGTTATCAAATAAGGCTCTCTTATGCATTGTCTAAGAACTCTCTGTTCACATGCTCATTCTGGGCTGGTATCTTACAGCTGTTAGAATCAGGTAAAGCATGATCACATACTTCTTATTCTACTGCATGTCCAGGCAAGCTTCTCTCTTGGTTTACAGCATTCTAGTCATTTAATTGTACCTTACATTGTCTTTGCAAGCATTAACATAATTATTTGTCACTATCACCATCATTTTGAGAGTGTCACACATTGAGACACATTGGAACTGTAGCTGAACATGCCAAACTGGTTTGTTTGAGTTCAACACTAAGGCGTTGTATCAAGCCTGAAATCAGAGTTATTGCCCATTATGCCAAAATGGTTGATAACTGCTGGACCCTTGCACATGCAGATGTTGATGTCAGTTGGCTGTGCTGTGCTTACTTCTGAACATTGATCGCCACCTGATCAGTATCTGTCAAAGGTCTTAACATGAAATAGACCAGTGTGTGTGTTTCATCCATTTGCACTTGAATAAGGCCTGTTCCAATTCTTGTGGGCAATGTATCTGAGGTTACAATAGTAAAAAGTAACAATAGGATCAAGCCTGGATTGTAATGTACAAAAGCATCAGTAGGAAGTAGTTTCTCTTTAATCCTTTGAAGAGCTGCAATTTGTTTCTGATTCCAAATCCATCACTGGCCTTTTTCAAAAGCTTGCTTATGGGATGAGTAAGACTGGCTAAATTGGAGATAAACATTTCTACTTGATTCTCATGCCCAAGAAGCACTTCTTGTCATTTACATGTATCGGTGCTGGCAAGTCACTGGGTTTGTGGATCTACAGTAGTGTCATGTTCCTGGATTATGTGTCCTAGAAATGTAATTGCCATTTTTGAGAGTTGGTATTTCTCATTTAGTTCAAGACCTTTGTTTTTAAACAATGACTGTCTAGTTCCAGATTCTCCAATGAGAAGAAACATCTCCATATCTACTTGGTCAAGCCCCCTCAAGATCTTTAATCAAATGATACTTTTCTAAACTCCAGCTATTACAAGCCTACTTTATTCAACCTTTCCTCATTAGACATAATGCCAATCCAGTTGTCAGTTCAGTAAACTTTCTCCAAACTACCTCTAATGCATTTACATCCTTCCTTAAATAAAATGATCAAAACTGTGCACTGTAATGTACTTGTGGTCTCAGCTATACTCTTTATAAATGAAGCATAACCATCTTTATTTTGTATTCAATTTCCCTTCCAATTAACAATTACCTTCTATTAATTTTCCTAATTACTTACAGTACCTGCATACTAGCCTTTTATAACTCATGAACTCAGATTCCTCTGTATCACAGTGCTCCAATTTCTCACAATTTAAATATTATGTTCCTTTTTAAATTCTTCCTGCCAAGATGGATAATTTCATATTTTTCAATGTTATACTCCATTTGCCACATCTTTGTCGACTCACTTTATCTGTATTGCTCTGTAGCATTCTTAAGTGATCTTGCCTGCCCATTTTTTGCATTATCAACAAAACTGGCAAATATACAAGTCTTCATCGAAGTCATTTAGATAAATTCTAAACAGTTGAGGTCCTAGCACCAATCCCAGTTGCACACCACGCTTTGTCTACTAACTTGAAAAAGATTCAGTTATTCCCAATCTCTGGATCCTGATAGCCATCCAATTTTCTATCCATGTCAATATGCTATTCTCTACACCAGTGGTTTTATATTATATGATATAATACTTTATTAAATGTCTTATGGAAATGTAAGTACAGTATGTCCTCTGCTTCTCTTTTATCCATAGCACATTACTTTCTCAAAGAACTTCAACAGGTTGGTGAAACATGATTATGATTTCCTTTTCACATACATGCTGACTCTATCTGATTAGCCTGAACTTGTCTAAATGCCCTACTAAAACCTCTAATACTTTCTGGTGTGACAGATTATAAGCTAACAGGTCTGTGGATTCCTACTTAGTGTCTCCCTTTTTGAGTAAAGGAGTTACATTTGTTATTTTCCAATCCAACCTGAATCAAGGAAGTTTTGGAAAATTAATATCAACAATCTTACTTGCCAATCTTTTTATAACCCCAGGATGACGTCCATCAGGTCCTAAGCAATTGTTAGCACTTCTCTTGTGATTAGAATTTTCTTGTGTTCCTACCTCCTTTCCATTCCATGGTATATAACATCCTGGGATGTTATTTGTATCTTTTACAGTGTAGGCTAGTGCAGAATACCTGCTCATTTCATCTGATATTTGTTCATTTTCCATTATCAATTGTCCAGACTCACTTTCTAAAGGACCAATGTTCACTTTAACTTTTCTCTTTGAAATTTGTACCGTTTTTATATTTCAGCTGACATACTCTTGTACTCTAATTATTGCCTCATTAATTTCTCTCAAAAATCCTTTTGCTTTTTTTAACATTGTCTAATCTTTTGATGTGTCACCTGTTTTTTGCACAATTATATATTTTTCTATAAATTTGATAATACCTTTAACCTTTTTAGTTAACCATGGATGATGGTTTTGTCCCAGAATTTGGCGAAATGCATCTGTTCTGTGAATTCTGAACTACCACTTTAACGATCAGCCAAGGCATTTTTATTGAGCTATTCTTTAACCTTTTTGCCAATTTGCTTTAGTCAGCTTTGCTTTCAATTCTTCTTTTGCATAATTGTTTTTATTTAATTTTTAAAAAAATGTCTCGGATCTACTACTCTCTTCCTCAAACTGAATGTAAAATTCAATCATAGTAAAGTTGCTGCTACCTAGGGACACCTTATCCATGACATCCTATCTCGCTGCAGATCACCAGGTTTGGTACAGCTTGATTTCTGGTCAGCTCCAGAATATGCTATTGTAAGCAACAATCTTGAAAATATTCTACAAATTCTTCATCTAGACTACTTTTGCCCATCTGATTTTTCTAGTCTATAAGTAGATTAAAAGCTCCCATGATTGTCACTTTGCCTTTCTGACAAACCCCAATTATTTTGTTGTTTATACTCCATCGTACCATGGGGTTATTGTTAGAAGATGTACACCATGTCCACAAGTAACTTCTTTCTCTTAATTTCTCATCTGTACTCATTGTGATTAGAACAAGGTTGGCCATGTGGAACTCATTGAATATGAGTTCCCTGAGGGGCCCAGGTTAACAGCCCAATCAGGAAGTCCTGGCTGACAGACATAAACAGAGAGCCTCCTCAATCTAGGCACTGGCTCTGAGCTAACTGGTCAGAGTACACTGTGCCTGTGTAAATAAAGGGTGACTAGATGATGGGATACCGGCCTCTGGATGATATTTCAGCACCCAAACTATTTCCATAGTTTTCCCTATTTCCCTAGATTTCCATAACATAGCTCATTCCTCTCTATTATGCTAACACCATCATGAACAAGCAGAGCCATCCCTCTATCTTAGGAGCTTAGGAACAGCAGTAGGCCATTCAGACCTGGGAGGCTGTTCCACCATTCAGTAAGATCATGACTGATCTCCATATACCTGCATTTGGCCCATATCCTTTAATACCTTTGCTTAACAAAAATGTATCTAACTCAGATTTAAAATTATCAACTAATCCAGAATCTACTGCCATTTGTGGAAGAGAGTTCCAAACATTTACCACCTAAATGTTTTGACACTCTTCAATATTTAGGTACCTATCCATGTCATCCTGCAACCCTGTCTCTGTAATGGTTACCAGATTGCACTTATTTATATCAATTTGTGTTCTCAGTTAATCTGTTTTGTTTTGTACGCCATTTGCATTCAAATACACAGTTGCATAAAATACTGCAGATGCTGGAAACCTGAAACAAAAAAAACAGCACATGTTGAGAAAACTCAGGTTTGGCAGCATCTGTGGAGACAGAAACACTGTTAATGTTTCAAGTCCAGTCTTCTTCATAACATTACAGTTACAGATATAAACAGAAGTCTCAGAGAGTTTCCACACTCTAGGGACTGGCACTGCGCTACCTGGTCAGGTTTGTCCTTTCATTCTTCTTGTATCATTTGACTTGTCTCTATTCTTTGATTTACATATTCTCAAATGTCATTCCTTGTTCCCTAGCATTTTGTTTAAAATCGTCCCTTCTTCCCTCGTGATGTAACTTGCAATATTATCAGCCCCAACATCATTTGGTGGAAACCCATACCAACGGTATAGATCCCATTTACCTAGTAATGGTTTGTGGGACACTGGTACCTGGACACACTTCTCATATACAAGTCATTGAGTTGGGGTTTAATCTCTCCACTCTGATTTGCTCTATGCCACTTTGCACATGACTTACATTACAATCCAAACATTGTGGTCTTTGAAGTTATGTTTCTTAATTTGGTATGCTGGTCTTGCTATGTTTGCTCCCCTCACTTAAGGGTCTCTTCAGCCAGTGACTTGCAGCCTCTGCCTCCACATGTCAGTGACATCTTAAACGCTTCAATTCCCTTCCTGGTTGCCTAGTCCCTTAAGTTGCTGAGGCATGGCTGCTTGCTTTCTGCATATGCTGCGTGTTTGCCACTTAAACTGCTGGCACATGGTGCAGGTGAGAAATTGATGTCGCGCACTGCTGTACTGCAAGATATAATGATTGCTGACCAGCAAGGCAAGCTACCTTGTTTGTGACTGCACTAACTCGTATAGCAAGCATGGATGTTGTAAATTTGCAGGTAGGTACAAAGTGAGCAAGTGTTAAGACAACAAGCAAGCAGACCTGAGGTGCAGTCTGGTCCAATCCGTGCGCTGGGTGCCTGACCCTGCGCATAAAGTATCCTTCCATTAACCTTTCAATATTAGTAACCAGTGTATCCTGCGATGAAAGGGATTGTGCTTCATACGTGACCCTGGATTAGTGGTGCTGGAAGAGCACAGCAGTTCAGGCAGCATCCAAGTAGCTTCGAAATCGACGTTTCAGGCAAAAGCCCTTCATCAGGAATAAAGGCAGTGAGCCTGAAGCGTGGAGAGATAAGCTAGAGGAGGGTGGGGGTGGGGAGAAAGTAGCATAGAGTTCTTTCTCCCCACCCCCAGCCTCCTCTAGCTTATCTCTCCACACTTCAGGCTCACTGCCTTTATTCCTGATGAAGGGCTTTTGCCCGAAACGTCGATTTCGAAGCTACTTGGATGCTGCCTGAACTGCTGTGCTCTTCCAGCACCACTAATCCAGAATCTGGTTTCCAGCATCTGCAGTCATTGTTTTTACTTTATACGTGACCTGCAAGTGTATCAGAGAGATATCATCTTGCTTGTGAAGTGTTGCAAAATGCCAGAAGCCAATTTCCATGGATGAGAGGTGCATGAAACTGGAGTCCTGGATTGTCCTCTGAGATGCTATTGGTATTGAGCAATTTGAAGACTCTTTTCAGCCAATGGCAAGCTGAATTCACCTGGTAGCTGTTCAGATTTTCTTGTTGAGATTTCTTGATGTCTAGCTTGGTTAAAATGCTTGGTAAGATAGGAAGCTGAATATTAATGAGATAAGTCAGACCATTAAGTAAGGCAAATTATCATGTTCCTTAATTGGCAACTTGGCACTGCCTAGTGAGAAACATTCCATGCCACTTGTGAAAAGTGTAAAAGACAGTGAGATGCTCCCGATGTTGAGATGGGCCTCGTCATCCAATTGTGTCACAAATCTTGCCATAGCCCATGTCACTCAGATCCCTACAACATTCTGCCTATCCTGATGAAGAGTACACAATTTAAACTATATAATTAGTCTAATTACCCAGTTCTTTGCCCAGAGCAGTAGTGTTGTTTTCCCTTCCATTACTTATCCAATTCTCTTCCAAAAAATATTGCTGAATTAGCTTACATCACTTTCTTAGGCAGCATATTCCATCCCATAACTTTCCTTAAAAACTTGTTTCATTACGAATTACTTTAAATTTAGGTACTATAGTTCAATATATTAAGATGTTCTTAATTTTGAAATCCTCTAATAAAATTTCCCCTTCAACTTCTCTGCTTTCAGGAGAACACCCTAAATTTTTCTATTCACTTTCTGTAACTGAACTCCCCAGTTTCTGGTGCCATTCGTGTAGATTTACCTTCCTTGTTACCTCATTAACAAAATTCAATGCAGTCATCAAGACATAATTTACTTTCACAAATTTGTACTTGATTAGCCCTTACTTTACAAATTTATTTTGTTTCTGATTATGGTTTCCACGAACTTCCTCTCCAATGATGTATGGCTGACCGGCCAGTATTTGTGTGGTTTATCACTTTTGCCTTCCTGGAATAATGACATAACATTGTCTGTTCTGGTATGACTCCTGTATCCAACGAGAATTGAAAGATTGTGATCAATGTTTCCACCTCTGTTTTTTTCAGCAACATAGGATATATTTCATCTTGGCCAGGTGACTTTACAACTTTCAGTTAAGATAATCTTGTCTGTAATTATTATTCTGTCCTTAACATCCTGTCCATCTTATAGTGTAATCTTCACAGCAATCATTTCCATTGTGAAGGCAGATGCAAAGTACTTATTCAATCTTTCTCCCATTTCTTCCGCCTCGAATTGAGGATTCCTCTCAGGTCCTTAACAGATCAAACTTTTTCCATTTAAACCATAAATATTTTATACATCCACAAAATATTTCTGGGTTAAATTTAAAATTCCCACTTAATCTTTGATTCTCCTTGATTTATATTTTAATTCCCTACGTACATTCCACACTTTTTTTCAGTTAATAACATAGTTTTATTCCTGACATTTATCAGAAACCTCCTTCTCCTGTTTCCTTTTAACTTCTATTTTCATTTGCTACTCAGAGCATCTTGTTCTACCGTTTCCCTTCAAAGGAACTGCCCAGATTGTTTGTGAACTCTCCTTCATAAATTCCCTCTGATGTTTGCTTACTACCTTATCCTACAATCATTGTTTTCTATCAGCATGTGCAAAATCAAACATTATAATTTACTCTTCCCCAGTTCAGAACATTTACCTACATTTTATTTACCGCAATTACTTGAAACCAAATTATGTTAATTGTCAGCTAGATGATGGCTTACTATAACATATTCCACTTGCCCTTCTTAATTTTCCAGAACCAGATCCAAGACTGCTTCCTTCCTTTTTGAACTGCAGACAATTTATCAAAAAGAATTTTCCTGTGCATGTACTTGAATTCTTCCTTCTTTTCCAATTGGCAATTACTTCTTTACTTAGAGAGTGGGTAGAACTATATTTTCAAATAGCAGAAGGTGCTTCTGCTCTGATCACTGGAAATTTTGCTAGGGCAAGGACCAGACCAGATCTGACTCTACCAATATTCACATATGAAGAACAGCCAATTGAGCCATGAGTATGGAATTTTTAAAAACTGAGTTACATGATTGCTATTGGGACAAGGGAATCATGACTAGGCTAGCATTTATTTTCCGTATCTAATTGCTTGGTGAGTAGTTAGTTGTCAACCACAGTGGTTCTGGAGTCACATGTAGTCTAGGCCTGGTAAGAGCAGCAGATTTTCTTCCGTAAAGGAATTAGTGAACCGGATAGGTTTATGAGCGACAACGGTTACATGGCCAACATTAGGCAAGCTTTTTACTTCAGATTTTTACTCAATTCAAATGTCACTATCTGCAGTGGTGGAATTAACCTCATGTCCCCAGAATGTTAACTTGGAGTTCTGGATTACTGGTTGAGTGATATTATCATTTTGTCATTGTCTCACTCCTGGAATAAATCAGAAAGGACACAGGTGAGCAATCTTAGGTGAGAATGGAAAGGGAGGGGTACGCTAGAACAGAAAGAGAAGAAAAGGTAAGAAACAATAATGACAAAGATTTAGGCTATAGCAGTGTTTGCGTGAGGAAGGGATGGAGATGTTCAGATTTATTAGATCACATTTTTCACATGTACAAAGTTAAATTTAAGATTTATCATTAAAATGTACACGTTTACATTTTAGTTTGATATTTATTTCAAATAAGCAAATTAACATGCATTATTAATAAATCTACTCACATAAAATTTCCAGCTGTGGATTCTCACATACACTTGCATATAGATTATTTTTAATATGGGTTCAGTGCGTAATTTGTTACAGCACAACTGCACCCAAAAGAATAGAAATTGAATCAACACGAGACAATCAAGTGTCTCTGATAATGTATTAGTCGACACATTGATCGAAACAGAGGATGCAGACTTTCTTTGTGACCTAATTCTGTGCTATGCATAGATTCCATTAAATGGTAGTCAGCTTTTGTGAGCTTCTGGAAAATACAATTAACACAGAGTGGTTGATGCAATGGGTTCAGAGCTAGCCTGAACTTTTTTATATGAAGTGATTGCATGTGGTATAGATAGCTGAGCTAAGTTTTTCTTCAGACAGTGGTGAAGTAATGCTTACAAATATGAACATAATTTGAAATGGTAAATAAAAAGAAGTTTCAATATTACCGGCAGTCAGTTTGATTTTCTAAATCTTAAACAGTGTTATTTAATAAAGGAACAGGTAGCCATAGTATCATGATGATCTTTAAAACACAGGATAATCCTAATGACAAGTCCCAATCTGTGCTGAGGTATCAGATTTTAGTCCACGTAACAAAGTAGTTCACATAACTGAGGCCGGTTTTCTCTATACAGCCTCATGATCCTATTGTCAAGCTTAAATGAGGTCAGAATCTGTACTATGTTAGAATCAGTCATTTTTCTGCGATATCTCATTGCACGTTTACTCTTGACATTGGCTGGCTAAAAGGAATCCCTAAAACTCAGAAATAATAGTCACGAGCTCTTGTATGCAAGATGTATACCAAGATCAATGCAGCTTCTCTCTAATTTTTAAAAAATTAAAATGTAAAGAAGTTTCAGCAGTCAGGATAGGATGGAGCTAGGAAACAGCATGCTGGCCAGCCACACATCCTAAACATTCTACCCAAGATAGAAATCAGCCTGGCAAGTTTAGACTATCTTACACCGTTACAGTTAAACAGTCAGAGAAATCATGAGAAAGGGGTAAGGTAACGGAATGTTACCAGGAATTTTGAAGTTTTAACTGAACACACGTAACCAACTTCAAAGAAGAAAAACTGGAGTTGGTGAAGCAGAACATATTTTTTCGAAGTCTGTTTTTGATTTCAATAGCAGAGATAGCATGAAATCTATTTTTGCTGTTTAGAAGACAGCTCATTTGACTGCTAAGTAAATTACTGCTTCCCATTCTATTTAATGAGAAGTGAATTACTGTTCAAAATTGTCTGCTGGAAAATTGCATGGCAGCAACACAGCAACAATTAAAAGATCACAACAGCCAGTAGTGTAGTGAGAAGATGCCATCCTCAGCTTGCTGAAGGCACATGTCCAAGAAGCAAAGTGACTATCTTCAAGTGCAATATTTTGTACTTTTATTCCTTAAATTTGCTCTCCACCTTTCCTGAGAATGTTGACTCTTGATAGCTCTTAGCAAGCTATCCCTAGTACTTTGAGTGACTACCTTTCACTTCTGAGCCCAGAAAATATGGGAAGGATAATTCATTGCAGACAGCATCACAGTTGAGCCAGATACTGCCCTCACCATAGTGCAACTTATACCAGTAGAGATTATTAGATATCAATCAGGGCATGAATGCTTTCTGAATGCCTGCCCACTTGAAAGGCACTAAGACCAATCATATATCCCCGCAATCAACTGAGCTGACAGTGGGTAACTCAATGCAAACTATTTGAAACCTTCTCTTCTTTATAAATACTGTACCACTGGGAAAGCTATTGTTCATTCATCATTTGCCCCAGCTCTTGTATAGCTCAGGGGTTCACTAATATTAAATCCTACTTGAACAATGTTGAAATTTAATATTCAATCACATGATCCTCATAATCTCTAATTTTTCATAGATGTTGGTAATCCACAAAGCTTTCATTGTCATCATTAAATTTTTGATTTTTAAAAATTGTATTCAAATTCCACCATGTGCCATGGCAGGAATCAAACACAGAATACAGAACAGTACAGCATCGTATAGGCCCTTCGGTCCTCGATGCTGTGCCGACCTTTTATTCTTCTCTAACTACCTATATACCCAACATTTTACTGTTATTCATGTGCCGATCCAAGAGTCATTTAAATGTGTCTAATTACTTAGATCTTTGGATTAAAAGTCTAGTGATAATATCAATAGGCCACAGCCCCCTTTGATCAAATAACAGCTTACATTTAAGGCAGCAAACCACCACCTTTGGACATTTAGTCACAAGATTACTCACATTCTAAGAACAAAGAAAATTCATACATTCATAACAGAGACAGGACCTTGGCATTCTAAAGAAATTGAATACTTAAACTTTAAGAAGTTAGCAATACTACCCCACTTCCCAATTTTATCCTTTATTTTCTTGAAGTGAGCACAGCTTTAGTTAAGGTGTGGGCTATTCACCAGTTCACTGTCCAAATATGAATGGCTCACACCCAAAATGCCATTATTTTTCAAATACTTACTGTCTCTTGTGCGCAAACAACAGTTTCTGTTTTTATTTCAAATCTTCGGCATTCCGAGTTTCTTTTTATTATTTTATATATATAAAAACTCTAGTTTTGTATCAAAAGGCACATGGCATTGGTTTTTGAGTTGTGATTGTTAGTTGTTGGGCATTAGCACTACTCACAGAACTGAGGCACCATCCCACAAAACCACAATTTTTCCAGCACTTGCTTTACTGTTATTTAAACTGGACCCATAAAATTAATCTGCTGAGTAAATGAAATTACAATACACTTTGATTTGTATTTGTGCTCCAGCTCTCCCTAGTAAAGGCTGTGTCTTTGTTGAAAAAAGGCTCCACTGCAGAAATGTAATTAACAAACTCACAGAATGTTGCCACTTAAAATGGTCAGAACTACTTGTATTTGAATTATAATGGCTGCCTGCCGCTTGATTAGAAGGAGTGACTTTAAAAAATGTGAAAATACAGCAGTAGCTTCAGCTGTTCCAGTGAAGAAACATTTCACGCAATACAGATGAGTGTAACAAAAATAACACCAGGAGATAAAGTGAGGAAGGCGCAGTATAATTATTATTTACTAGTTCTGCTGGATGCCACCGATATTCTTAACAGCTTGTTCATTGTCAAATCAACAAACACTGCTGAATAAATGACCTATTGGGAATTATTCTCCGGCAGCATTCCTTCCCCTTGCTGGATGTCATTTACAATCAGTGAAGGTTGCCTCAAAGCTGACAGCAGCTCCCTGAAAGCCCTGCAGACTCTGGTCTTTACCAGCTACTCAAGTTTATCTTCAAAATGAACATGATAAAATCTTGTACAATTCTTTATGATTCATAAAGGCTTGCTCTTTTGGCTGGCAGTACCCCATACAATCCTCAATGGCTGACTATAAATTCTGTGTATTATCTATATTTATGATGCAGATCACTTCTATAGTGTAGCAATGGTGTTTAAAAAAAATCAGTGGGATAGATGCTCCAAAAAAGGTAAATTTCAAAATATCCTGATGCCAACAATGAACTTAACACTAATTATTTTCAATGGTATGATATAAAAATGACAGTTGCATATTTCAAAAAGATAATCATACAATGATTGACATCATGAGCAGCAGTGCCACCCTTGCAAGCACAGAAACATAATTCTCCAGAGGGTTGAATGCAATAAGGATGGCATGGATATTCTTCCCCTCAATCCCACTCAAAACTGGAAGAAATGGTGCAGAAAAAGACACAAAATCATGTATCAGAGCCCAATGATATTTTCACCTGACGCAGATTTCCTCCCCTGTTAAGACTTATGTTGGTCTCCTGTCCTATGCCTGCTGTACATAAATGTTAGTGACTTGCTGGAGTCGGTGGGGGCAATTACAATGGTGGGAGGCAAGGAAAGAGAAACCGATCCTGACTGAACTTGTTACTGCATGTTATGAAACCTGTCAAATAATCTACATATATATATTCTAGGTAGTATACAATAGGGTGCAGTCAGATTCAGGTTTACCAAGGATATAACTTAAAAATCTGAACCCAGATGTTGCTGAGAATACTGGAAGAGATTTAAACATTTTATTGGCATAAATGTGAATTCAGATCTCCCATTTTGGTTACATATTCCATAAATATTAATTCCAGCAAAATGGCTAACATGTTGAGTTGAGTTAAAAATCACACAACACCAGGTTATAGTCCAACAGGTTTAATTGGAAGCACACTAGTTTTCGGAGTGACGCTATCACCTGATGAAGGAACATCACTCCAAAAGCTAGTGTGCTTCCAATTAAACCTGTTGGACTATAACCTGGTGTTGTGTGATTTTTAACTTTGTACACCCCAGTCCAACACCGGCATCTCCAAATCATGTTGAGTTGAAGTATTAACTTTGTTCTTTCCACAATGCTGCCAGTCCTGCTGAGTTTCTCCAACAATTTGTTTTGTTTCAGGTTTCCAGCATTTGCAGTTCCTTGTTTTATCTTGACATTGAAGATAAATTCTGACACAGCAAGCAGTAACTTTATGAAGTTTCAATGGGTTAACATCGCTACCTCTGGACTGAATTGGGTTAAAAAAGCTGTTTTTCCTTTATTGCACAAAGCAACTGCAAACATTGGAAATTTGAAACAGAAATACAAATGCATTTTAGTCAGAATCTTTAAGGGGAAAAATGGAGTTAACTTTCAAATTGCTATTTGAAAATTTACCTCTTAATTTTAGCGATAGTGACTGACTTACTGTTTCAGTCATTATTTTGTAGCTAGCCAGTTGTGACACTAATATATCACAGAGCAGATACAAATTTTGCACAGCAAGGAAAACTATTGACAATAGCAAATAAAGGTAAATTTTCTTGAAAGTTCCTAATGTTCAGCAAAACTTTACAATAAACCCAGCCATACTTCTTTTGGAAAAAATTGCTGAAGAATGTAGCAAGAAGATTTGCAGTTAGAGGTTGGTGGAGTGGCCAACAATTTTTGCCTTGAAATGACAATGTATTCTGTTGTAGTCACTAACCTCAATATGAATTAAGCTTCCGGATTTAGGTTCAAATTCAATTATTAACTGAAAGATCAATTCCAAAATTAGGATGTGAAGCTAAATCACAAAACAAACATGATCTGATTTAGTGTAAAACAGACTTGAAGGGCTAAATTTCATTAGATCAGATTCATTAGATTCCCTACAGTGTGGAAACAGGCCCTTTGGCCCAACCAGTCCATACCGACCCTCTGAGTAACCCACCCAGACCCATTTCCCTCTGACTAATGCACCTAGCACTATGGGCAATTTAGCAGGGCCAATTCACCTGGCCTGCACATCTTTGGACTGTGGGAGGAAACTGGAGCACCAGGGGGAAACCCACGCAAACATGGGGAGAATGTGCGAACTCCACATCGACGCCCAAGGCTGGAATCAAACACAGGGCCCTGTTGCTGTGAGGCAGCAGTGTTAACCACTGAGCCACCATGCACAGGAATAGTTGATTCCTGTTCCTATCTTCCACATGGTGGTTCCCAGAAATGTCAACTTTGGCATTTTACTTTTCTGGTGTGATACAGGCAGTGATTCTTCTTGTTTGAATTAGAGGGTATTTCATATTCTAGCTATACCAGTGGGTGGTATGTTGCAGAACACAACTTTAAATGCTAATTCAGCATACAGATGGTTGAATGAAGTTAAGAGAAGAGAAGGCACTGAAGATATTGCTCATTGGATAAGACATGCTTTTTTTTAGCATTCTATATGTGAAGGGAGTTTTGTTATTAGCTGATTGAAGTACTGTACCTTATCCTTTTAAATCATTTTATTGACAATGGTTTGTAATTTGTTTTTGACGACTGAAACTATTTTACACTGAAACCCAATTTTCTGATTACAAACATATTGCTTTTTTTTTCACTTGAGGCACATGGATTTGTTGCAGCTGATCTTTTTGACCTGAGTTCAAAAAATACAAATATCAGATGGCTTATTCATATTGCAGTTGCTCCCACTGGCATATTACATTAAACAAAGTCTATGTTTTTGGTCGGAATCCCAAAGTAAAACCAAGCATAAATAGAACAAAAAAAAACCAATAACCACAGGTGGCACACACTTTTCAAAAGGTATATTGTACAATATTCTGGAAAGACAAAAGATGAGCCAGATTAAGTTTCGACAGGAAGAGAGAGAGCAATGCAGAAGGAATTGCATTAGATGCAGCCTACACCCATCTGTTGTTACCTTTTGCCCACATTCTAGATAGAGAAGCAATGTCTTGGTAGTGAACTATAGAATTAACAACATGAATTCGAGGACAGCAGATAGCTAGACGCAGAGCTGTATGATCTGCGAAAAGTACAAATCGCAGCTAACATAAACTACCAGTAGTAGGGCAGTCAATTGTACTTTCAAATTTGATACTTTTACTACCTTTCAGATATGTTGCAATGTTATTTATGAGGACCAGCACTTTGGAGTGGGAAGGAGACAACACTCCTTCCTATCAATTCATTCTCTCACCCTTTATTCCACCAGTTATCAAGCACTGGCTGTACAATCAATTGTTTAAGCACTGTTATCATTTTGCATTCATAATTATTGTGATAGATCCAATTAACTCTGAAATGTACATTAACCGATCTGTATGAAAACAATATACCTTGGGATGCTGAAAATCTGAAATTATGAACTGAAAACTTTGAAATTTCTAATAAAAGATCATAAGCATGAAACATTAACTCTGTTTTTCTTTCTCCACAGGAACTGTCAGATCTGATTGTTTCCTGTATTTTCTGTTTTCCTTAAAATATTAGTATCACTCGGAAAGGTTACTATTATTTCTTTCCCCTATGTAACCACTTACCCACAAGTGGTTGTATCCTCTTAAATATACTCAGAACCTGGAAAAAGCAGCTCTTTAAGGGCAGTTTTACATGATTTTTTTGCTCTCTTCTGCTAAGTTCCCAATGTTAGGTCAAATATATACTGAAAGCCTATCCTCATAATCAGGGTCTCACAACAAAGGAAGGGTACTAATAACAAACGCTGCTTAACAACTGATTAAAAATTCTTTACTGTGTTTATATGAAACATCTTGAAACGATTATGAATATGTAATAAAGTTAAGTATATGTGCAAGTTGCAAATTCTCTTGATTTCAAAAAAAAAGTTTCATTAAGGTTATCATATGATATTAAGACTTCACTAGCTGTATAAAACCCAAATGAATTACAAGTTAGTTACAAAGTGGAAGAAAAATTCTTAAACTGGCACAGTATTCAAGCCCTAAAGAGGAACTGAGCACAGATTTCTTTTTAATCCTGACTAAAGAAAGAATGGTACGATATACACAATACTTGGCCTTAGCCATGAAACTGACCTCACTGTTTACATCTTCCACCTTAGTTCTAACCTGACAAGATTTTCATCATATGCTGTGGTCATGAACCATAAAGAAAAACAGAAACATAACACTGTTTCATATTAAATGGCCTAGAATTAATTTCACACAAGAAAATCTACCTCAGTGGTGGCTTTATCATGTTGGGATTTGATCAAAATGCAAAGCATGTCTCACAAATTCTCTGTGATAGGGTGATAATTTTAAGCATACATTGGATCTGCTCATTCATAAGTAGCTTGGAGGTCAGAATACACCAGCCTATGTTGTCCCTTGATAATGAGGTAAATACTTCATGGAGTGATATTTTAACCAAACATCTTAGAGTGCAAGGTCTGGATTCAAGTGCAAAGCAATGCAAGGCTGAAATGATGTTCACAGTAAGGGAAGTAAGGAGTACTTTTTCACCAAAAGTTGGAAGAACAGAATTACTTATCAGAAAGAGATAGACTTGTTGGTCATAATGGTCATTTCAGTTTCCTAGAAATCATAACTGTTCTTAGTGAACACATTTTAATGAAAATTAGCTCTTGAAAGGCATATGGAAACATAATTAAATATATCAGGCCAGGCTGTCAACAGTACAACTGTACTAATTATTTGCTGTAAAAAGGCAAGTCTAATGACTAGACTAATTGGTGTGTCCCACGTGCAATGTAACATTCCCTTAAACATCTGACTAACCTGTTCCTACTTGAATGTATGTGGGCAGAGAAGTCTAAACATAATTTGCAACTCGTAAATAACACTTTCAGAAGAACATTGGGCAATTCCCCACTAAAAAAATGTTTTAAACTGATGGAGACTTTACTCTTGCAAAAATAACATTTCTATAAAAATCGACTAATAGATTAATTTTGAAATACATTTGAGTTTTATTGTGTAGGTAAATACAACAGCCAATAGCACTAAACAAATTGAATGCTTGGTGGAATAAGAAGAGTAATGTTTGACTTGTTACATTAATTCTATTTCTCTCTCAATAAATTCTGACAGAACTACTCAGTAGATTAGACAGAGATAGTGGTTGGAGTTTTTACAGTTACTTTATCCATAACTTACAACTTTTCATTTAGCCCTTTAGATAATGGATTGGAATTCAGCTAAGACGGATGGGAAAAAAACCTTTACCTTTGGGTTCCCATTAAAATGTATCAAATGAAAGGGGTTTCGCTGATTTCAAAGCAGCTATTGATAAGTGAGAAACAACAGTGTACAGTCATAGAGATTTGCAGCACAGAAAAAGGGCCTTCAGTCCAATCAGTCTGTGCTGATCAAAACAACCATCTGATTATACCAATCTCATTTTTCAGCACTTGGCCCACAGCCTTATATGCCTTGGCATCACGAGTACACACCTAAATACATCTTAAATGTGATGATAGTTTCTGTCTCTCCCACTCTTACAGGCAAAAGAGAGCTCCAGACTTCCACCACCCAGTGGTTGAAAACTTTTTTCCTCACACTCCACTAAATCTCCTGCCCCTTAGCTTAAATCTATGCCCCCTGGTCACTGATCTCTCCACTACCCTGTCTATGACACTCATAATTTTATGCATCTCAATCAGATCAGTCTCTTCTGGTCCAGGAAAATAATCCGAGTATATCCAATCCCTTTTCATAACTAAAACTCTCCAGTCGAGGCAACATTCTGTTAAATCTGCCCTGTACGCACTCCAATGGAATCAAATCCCTTCTATAATCTGAATTCGAGTACTGTACACAATACACTACTCTATGTGCAGGTTAATCAACTTTTTATACAGTTCCAACTTAACCTCCCTGCTCTTAAACTTTATGCTTTGACTAATTAAGGTAAGTATCTTATCTGACTACTTAGGCAGTTTATCTAGCTGTCCTGTTACCTTAAGAAACTGGTGGACATGCACACCAAAGTTCCTCTCATACTTGATGCTTCCTAGGGTCCTACTATTCACCATGCATCCCCTTGCCTTGTTCATCCTGCCCAAGGGCATCATTTCACTCATCTGGATTGAACTCCATGTGACGCTGATCAACCCATCTGAGCAACCAATCTATATCCTCATGTAATCTAAAGTTATCCTCCTCATTATTTACTACTCCACCAATTTTCATATCACCTGCAACCTTCCAGATCAACCCTCCTATATTCAAATCTGAATCGTTTATATGTACCATAAACAGCAAGGGCTCCAACACTGAATTCAGCAGAAACACAATGGTTTCGAGTCACAAAAACACCCTCAACTATCACCTTCTGCTCCCTGCCACTCAGCCAGTTCTGGTTCCAGTTAGGCAAATTACCTTGGATCCCACGG
The DNA here is from genome assembly GCF_047496795.1 of Chiloscyllium punctatum. Lineage (NCBI taxonomy): Eukaryota > Metazoa > Chordata > Chondrichthyes > Orectolobiformes > Hemiscylliidae > Chiloscyllium > Chiloscyllium punctatum. The sequence goes on from NC_092786.1 coordinate 54,446,170, forward strand.
GCTATTAGGTTCCTATACAGGATCGTGTCAAAAGCCTACTAAAATCCAAGTAGACTGCATTCGAATTGTCCTCATTCATACACCTATTCAACTCTTTGAAAATTCAATCAGGTCGGTCAACAAAACTGTGGTGGCTATTAATCTCCAAATGTAGATTAATTCCATCCTCAGTATTACTTTGAATAATTTTCCCACCACTAAGGTTACATAGATAAATTGACTTGCGGTTTCCTGGTCTATCCCTTGCAGTCTGCTTGAATAATCACATATCATTTAAACATACCGGATTTCTTAACCAAAAAAATCACATTATTGATTGATCTTACAAATAAAATGTATGTAAAATAAAAAAGACATGGTTAATAATAATCTATATTATATAATCAATATTTTAATAATTTACTTATGTTTAAAATCACCCAATGGTGATATGTTGAGAACAGAACTTGGTACCCAGTCATTTTAGGTTTCATTAGTCAGAGATGTTGCCTGAAAATTAAATAATTTCAAAAATGATGGCTTACCATGAGGTCTTCAGGTGCAGGTCTTTCTGTTGGCAACTTTCTCATACTGTAATAAGCAAACATTATAATTATTTCATAATCTTTATAACCTTTGACGTATGATCACAGTTTAACAGAAAAATAACTGATCAACACAGATTTTGGACCCATGTCAATTTTCAGTGATCTTGACTTTTCAGAAATTTGGCTTCTCAACGCTTGGTATGTGGAGCAATTATCTCTCCAGAATAGCACCTGTATTGTACACGCACAGTTCTAGTGGGTTATGTTGGATGCCATTTTAGCAGAAGTTGTCCTTTAGCCATCCCAGAAGTGAGTATTAGCCATTAACAAATTTAAATATGGGGCCTAACATTCACTTCTATCCTCCTCAGCCCCAGTGTCCATCATAACTTGGACTTGTGCCTGATGCAGCCAGCACCAGCACCGATTTCTTCTAGCAAAGCCATAGCTAAAGAAAAAGATCCTATGATCTCCAACCCAACTGCTAACCTCCATAAATAGGTGTCCATGTAGCAGCGCCAGTGTCAGCTCAAACACCTCTTAAATTCTACAGGTTCCTACGATCATCATCTTCCCTCAATCCCAGACAGTTCCATTAATCACATTCGGTAGACGTCTCTAATAATTGTCCCTGGCAAATCACCTGCAATCTTCTTTCTCAGTCTCCTATGGCCTTCAATAGTAGTAAGACAGAGTTGTTCTTTTAACAACACCCTGAAATCTTCTTTCTTCACCCCGATCAACTAATAACACTTTAAAGCCCAGCTGTTTCTCTTTCAGGATTCCATGACCTTACCAATTACTTAACTGAACATTCACATATAAATCTGTGCAGGCTTCTATACTCATAATCAACAAATGACAACAAATGCCAAACACAAAATCCTTGACTCCTTCCCCTTTTTAAGTTAGCACCCTGCAGATTAGACAGTGCAGAACTCCTAGGCCTGTTATTTTTGTGAAAGGACCATTTTGTTTATGGTCATTCTGGCATGACCAAGGAGGTTATTGCTTACATTCCTGTCAGTGATAAGCCTCAGAGCAGGGGAGCCAGAGTTAGAAGACAGAGGGCTGACAGGATAGGGGAAAGTGAGGACTGTAGATGCTGGAGAGCAGAGTTGAGAGTGTGGTGCTGCAAAAGTGTAGCTGGTTAGGCAGCATCCAAAGAGCCTGAGAGTCAACATTTTGGGCATTGGCCCGTCATCATGACAACATAGGGCCGTAGGGAAGTGCTGAGGGAGTTCAACAAAACATTTTTATTTGCAATTATTGTTATGATTAGAACAATTACATGTTCTGTGCTTAATTTTCGTATATGATTAACATCTTGTACAAATTTATGCAAATAGGTGAAGTTTTCTCATTAATAGTCCTTGCTTCTTGAAGAATAGAAACAGTGACCATTATTGTGGGCCCCAACACAACCAGACACACTGTACTTCCAGACTTCACAAGTGAGGTTGCTGTTGAACCCCTTAACAGTAACAAACCTGTCAGCCTTTTTAGCCACTTGGATGGCAAATTCAGGTCATTCTGTTTATAAGGCAAAAACATATTCACCGGAAGCTCTATGCACTCTCTCATCAACGCATTCATGGAGGTGGACTAACTTCTGTAGTGTTAGTGCTTCTCTTGAACTGGCCATGAAGAGGTTCCAAATGACAATCATCCATCTTGCAGGTTTAGTGCTAACCCTCTCCCAGCCTCGTATTTGCCATGAGATAAATCACATGTACCTACAAGATCTTACCCCCTGCAGCACAATGCACTATCACTCAAGAAAAAAAAAAATCCAGACTGAGATTTTTCTTCACAATATTAAGGGGACAGGTTCAGTCACCATTTATTGCCATCCCCACAGACTAAAACCATAGTTAGAAGATTGTACTAGTAAGCAGTGTCCATTTTTCTTCCTCAATGTTTCTAAGTTGGGCTATAGTTCCATAGATACCAACTGCTCCCTTGAAGTGCACTGAGTACCTAAACATCATATGCAAGCCTGGCCAGCAAGTGTGGACAGGCTAATTGACCACACGGAGACAAACCCAATTTTATCCTTATCAGATGTTTATATTCATATTTTACACATTGGAAATAACTGTACAGCATTAATGGGCAATTAAAAATCACTCTCACAGCTTGGGAATAAATGAATGGACTGTTGTGCCTTCATTAGGCGAAAGTAACGTCTGCAGATGGTAGAGATTAGAGTCGAGAGTGTGGTGCTGGAAAAGCACAGCAGGTCAGGCAGATCTGAGGAGTAGGAAAATCAATGTTTCAGACAAAAGTCTTTCGTCAGGGATGAGGCTGGGAGCCTGGGGTGGAGAGATAAATGGAAGAGGGGTGGGCCTGGGGGGAGGGTAGCTGAGAGTGCGATAGGTGGATGGAGGTGGGGACAATGGTGATAGGTCAGAGGGGAGGGTGGAGCGGATAGGTGGGATGGAAGATGGACAGGTAGGTCATGAGGGTAGTGCTGAGTTGGAAGGTTGGAACTGGGAAAGTGGGACAAGGGAAATGAGGAAACTGGTGAAATCTACATTGAAGCCATGGGGTTGGAGGGTCCCATGGCAGAAGATGAGGCATTCTTCCTCCAGGCGTCAGGTGATTCAGTCATGTCGATGGAGGAGGCCCAGGACCTGCATTTCCTTGGTGGAGTGCGAGGGGAAGTTGAAGTGTTCGACCACTGGGCGTGGGGTTAGTTGGTGAGGGCTTCATAGAGATGTTCTCTGAAGCACTCTGTGAGTAGACTTTATTTGTTGTTCCTCCAGAAAACACCACAGAACTATCAAACCTCAGACCTTAAATCTGTATGGCTTGGTAGCACTTGTAATGCAATAGTTCTCCTGCAGTCATTGAGAGAAAACTTCAAAAAGAATGTTAAGTGTTCTACAAAAATACAACTGAAATATCATTACAGGACTGAAACAAAACTAGCACATGCTAACCTTGCTTCTGTTTAGAATGCAAAATGAAGTAAATTGCACTTTCAAAACTGTGCTGCGTGATTTCTGGACAAAATGGAAAAATACAATACCAATCCTAAGAGAATTACAAAATGCAATTCCATCATTCCAATCTTAAATTTCCCACAAGTTTACTCCTAAACTCTTCCAATATCGATACTGCAAAACACCAGCATTTTTATAACCATTGTACAGTCAAAACTTCTTTTAAAAACTACATTAATAATAATTTTTATAAAAACATTTCCTTAAATTATACTTTTTTGGGAGACAGACACATACAAACGATGACAGCTGTGATATCACTATTACTACCATCTGCTTTAATTACATTTATTTCATGTACTTGCACTTTACGAGTGGGCTGGGACATGTAAAAGAACAGACTATCTGGTTTGGTTTTCCAATACTGTATTTGTTTAATTTTTTTTAAAAAGAGATGGGGAAGGGATAATGTTTCAGTCACTTAGCAGAAAATAGCTGTGAACGATTAAAAAAATAAATTACAAACAAAACCCTTCAGCAAAACTGTACACTCTTTAAAAAAAATTCAATAAAAAGTTTATTTCTTTTTGCATCAAAACATCTTTTAATGTTTTTATAATACACAAGTTGTTTTCTATGAAGTGCAACTGTCATTTAAGGAAATGTATTCCCATAACATCTTATGCTAATATCAGATGACACTCAAAAAATTAACAGACTCGAGTACTAAACAAGAAGCATAGTTATAAACCATTAACTATCGCAGAGGACAATTTGCTGTCTCCATAAACAAACATATGCACCTCTGGAATAATGCACCCATTAGCAAGCAATTCAAGCTGTCTAAAGACTTGTTTGGTAACGGTCCTAATCTATGATTCCAAAGTAGCTGCTTCTCCAGGGAAAACAAAGCTATTACCCACTATCATTTAGGTTTCAGCTTGACATCTGTGAACATTTCACACCAGTTACCCCGCCTTCTCCTTTTTAAAACTTTTATGTGACATCTGATAATTTCAAAAGCTGCTCCATGTTACGGTGTTGTATGACCTTCCATGTAAGTAACATTCACAGAAATTAAGTAACAGTATTCTTTTCTTTCTTTGCTATCCATCTGTTCACGGCACACAGACCCTCCCTGCCTATGGAAAGATGTAGAAGAGCCATAAGGTCTCCTGGAGTCTGAGAGCTAATGGAATGTATCATTTACACTGAGGAGATGGCATATTTGCAAACGGAGCTTACCACTGAGTGATGAAATGTACAAATGGCTCAGAAAACTCTCCAACCGGAAGGACTGGTGGATCCTGGGAAGCAGTAAGACAAAGTGTATGAGGGAGAGAGAGAGAGAGAGAGAGAGAGAAAATGGAAGAGAGAAAGGAGAAATAGAGAGAATAAGTAAAGGAGAAAAACAAAAACAAAACGGTTATTTCAATGAATCAATTTTACTGACAAGTTGAGAAACTCTATGCAGTCTCTAACACTAAACTTGAACATTTTAGAGAAAGTTATAGATTGAGTTTCTAACTTAACTGGAATTTAGTCATCTATTCAGTTAATACAGGATGATTAATTCTATTTTAATGGGTAATTCTCAGACTTTAATGTAAATACTGTACTACTTTGTGCACGTGGTTGGATTATTTAACTATTAAAACCTACAAGCATTTTCTTTAATTTTTTACATGTGGAACTGACTTCATAAAATATTAAAATACATTTGATGGGCAGATATATCTCAAATTTCAAAAATGTTCCCTTAAAACATTGTTTTAAAACTTACTTCTATATAACATTAAACTTTAACAGTTCACTAGAACTAAACTATATATTAATTTTAACAGACAATCAGAAAACATATTAGAGACATATTCCAAAAATAATCAACCTGCTATCATACAATTGGTTTACTAACTGCATAAATTCCAGGAAAAACTACATAAAGATTTACCATTACAATTATAAGCAAATAGTTATAATAGCAGCCAATTTAAAGGCTGCAAGATGATTGTACCACACAGTGCATAACAAAAACCCTCGGATGCAATTTCTTTGCTATTCCAACAAAAAAAGATTCAAATCTTACAGAATTATGCACAGAAATTTCTTAAAATTAAGATCTGCGGGAGTTTAATGGCTGCCTCATCAAATTTGCAATTGCTGAAGAACAGCAGAATATAAAAGGCAGCTGGAAGTGACTGCATTTTCATCTGTTCTCATTTTTCCATTAAAAATACCTTTTGGCTGCAGTTTCTGTGACATCCCTGTTAAAACTACCCTGCAAAGTATGATACATGCACCTATTTAAATTAACAAAGAGATGACTTATTTTAATCTCACAGTGCTTTGGACTGCTTCAGCCATTTGGATGAGCAATATATCATTACATACAACCTTTCAATGCTTCAGGCAAAACTCAATGTGTGTAGCGTTTAGTAGGAGCCAAACAATTTCTCTACTATATAACTGTGTCAAGTGCATGCGTGCATTTATTATGGCAAAAAGAGAAAGAGAAAGGTGTGTCTGTATATATGAGTGCTTGCTTTTTCCAGATTGGGGGTGGGGGGGGGTGGAGAATTGGTATGGAAGAAGGGGGTGGTGTTGAAAAATCTTTGATGTGATGAAAACACATGAAAAGCACCTCTGCAATTTGTAAGCTTCATTATCAATGGTAGCAAATAGATACAATCAGAGCTTCAAATGTGATTAGTAAATATACATGTAATTGCCGTAGCCAATTACAACTTCAAATTATCAGAAAAATGAGATCAGTAATTACAAGGGAGAAAATTAAGTAGATCTCTCATCTGAGCTTTGTCTCCCATTTATACAACAGGAGGCTGCTTGAAGAATACAATCAAGTCAGGAAAGTAAGTTAAGGGACACAGAGGTAGGAAGAGCCAGTGAAAAATGCCATTTGACAGTGAGCATTACGATTCAAAATCTTTTACGTCCAACATTACACCGGAATGTAACGGTGGGCAGTGAGAACAGGCTGGGACACCTCCAACAGCATGGCTGATGTCATATCACTGACAGATTTCTACTTCTACAGATATATCCATAATGTACCAACATATTTATTGATTTTCTTTGTTGGTGAGATATTTAATATTTTCCCTGCACAACTGTAATCAAGCAGCAATGATCCTTGGCAGCCATATCAAAGCAGATGCCAGCTATGTTGGCATTTGTAAGTTAAAAGAAAATGAAAATGACCGATCACAAAATTTATTCCCTACATTTTGACCTATGTAGTACACAGATGCTTTAACAGATGCACTTCTGGCCATATTATTTTAGGTGAGTGGGTCAAGACTTTATTATTATATGACAATAATTACATTGGTGAAATATTGAACCAAGCATTCGTTTAGTTATTTGTTCATTCAAACAAAGATCAGTTCCAATTTTGAAGTTTCCTGCCTCAAACAAAAATCTATTAGAAGAGGACAGAAATAGGAAAACTTGATTAAGGACATATTTTTACTTAAAACCAAAACAGAAGATAAATTCCTACTGGTATTTAAGAATTCAGAGTCAGATAACAGTTTAACTCAGGCAAAATATAACTAGCTTATTGCACGTATTTCCACAATACAAGTTTAGATTACTAAAAGGCCACCTGATGAGTCAAAGGATTGTACGTCAACAACATGTTTTCAACAAGAAAACAAATCCACTTATTTTATGTTGTCTTTGTTTAAATTCAGATACCAGAACAATGGTACCTGTGAGTCTGTTCTGATTGTTTGTAGTACAAAATCTGTTTCCCTTATCCATGTGGTAGACTGAGTCTGTAAGTCTAGTAAAAAGACAATGACTCAGTATTGTAAGCATGAGAAGTTAATGAATGACAATGGACCCCACTGTTAAGACATTTTTAAAAATTTAGCAGCAGTTATTTGTTATTTAATTATAATTTGTTTAAAAAAAAGTCAAACACCATTTTTAAATCAGACATATTGCAGACTAGTACAGGGTAGTAGACTGGGCAGATGCGTGGCAGGTGAAATGTAATACAGAGAAATGTGTGGTGATCCACTTTGGTAGAAGAGATGGGAGAAGAAATATAAGTTTAATATCACCATTCTAAAGAGTATGCAGGAACAGAAGATCTAGAGGTGCATCTGCATGGAGGATCTTTGAAGGTGGATGAACACATTGAGAGACTAGTGATCATGGGCTTCATACATGAAGATATGAGTACAAAAGCAGAGAATTATATTGAAACATTAGAAAGCTCTCTTTGGGTCACAGCTACAGTATTGCATCCAGTCCTGGTCACCATACTCCAGGAAAGGTATTGGATCCTTCAAAGTGTGCAGATGAAATTTACCAGAATAGCTAAGGGAATGGAGATTTTAGCTTCTAGTTTGGTTTGAAAATACTGAAATACTGTTCCCCTTACAGAAAAATAAAATGAAGAGAGATTAAGTACATGTGTACAAAGTTATGACAGGTTTGGAAGAAATACACAGGAAGAACTCTTTCAATTTGCTGACTTTACAAAGACTGGGATGAGGGGAGTTGGGGCTGGGTGGGATGCACTTTGGAGAGTTGGTGCAGACTCACTGGGCTGAATAGTCTCTTTCTGCACTGTAGTATTCTATGATTGTGTTTTTGATAGTTAAATTAAGTTAGTTAGCCAGGACCTTACGTAAACTCCTGATCTTCTGAGTCACAGCAAAAGGCAGATCAGGCCCGAGTTTAATGTGTTGTCTGAAGGGCTATACTTTTGAAATGCAGTAGAATGTCACCATTCTTGAACCCATGACCTTCCAATTCAGACCAACTGAGCCATTCTGACATTTATTCTTTATTAGTTCAATTTCAAGATGGAAGAGAAAAAAATTATTGCAACACAAGAAAATGTGTACAAATACTTGATCCAGTTATCTAAAATTTATTTCTCTGCTACTTATTTTAAATTGGCAAGTGCTGCTTATAAAAGAACAAAGAAAGGATTTGCAGACTTGTTAACTGTACTCTAAGCTTTCCATGGTGCTAATTCAAGGCCTGTGAATATTTATAAATATTTATAAAAGATCTCATATGTATTGCTATTTTGCTGTATTTTAGATTTTAAAAAACTGCAATCTTATTTTCTCCATTTTAATAACTTCATGTGAGGACTTTCAATTAATAACTCTTATTTACTCATAACATGCTGGGGATTTAAAAAAAATTGAAATTATATCCTTTATTGAGGGGTAATTCAGAAAGGAGAGACCAGGGGTCAATAGACCTAGCACTTAAAAAATAGCGGGTTAAGGAATAATTAGGTTAGCTGTTAGGGAAAATAGTTTATCTTCAAGCGTGGCTAAGCACATGTGAGCCTTGTGCCAAAAAGCCACACTTGAATGAGACCATAGATATGAATTGTCACACAATTAATAGCCTTGGTGTATTTTCCATTTTCTAAACTAAATGGTACATACAGGATGCAAACATTCTTCACTCTTTTGCAAAGAACAATATTCACATTGTAAAAAAGGTTTAATTTGAGGCAGTTTAAGTAAGCACTTGGTCAGCTGAAATTTAGGTGGCCCACTGAATTCCACATATTCAGCTCGAGCACAGCGAAGGGCAATGAAAAAATACTTTGAGTGATGCCTTTGCCATGTGAGTAATGAACAGTTCATGGAGGTCAACCCATTACAACTGAAACAGTTTAATTATTAATTACCTGCAATCTATGAGCTAAAGGACAAGTTCAGTATGTTTAGTGTGTGGTAACACCAACTGGACTCTCTCTTGGCATTTGGTTATTAGCACATGTCAGCAAAGTGCTCAGGCATAAAGAAAAAGACACAGAGGCAGCAAACACACTTAATATGTGTATTGAGAGAGACTGCCAGAGAAAAAAACAGGGGGAGGGGCGGTTAAAAATTCTCCCTGATGATCTGTTATAGCTTGTGTGCAAATTTTGTTATTTTACAGCGTAATCAATATTCTTTTGCCTCAGGGTGAGCACAGTTGCAGTTTGTAAAAAATCTGGATAAAAATAATCAAACAATCAAGAAAAGAGGGCCTCAGTGGTCATAAACCAGCAAAGGATGAGGGAGATGGGGCCACGCAGGAAAATATTATTTTACCAAATTTGTGAATAAGCTCAAGACTACAGGGCAAAAAAAACCAAGATATTCATTAATATAAGCTATTTCTTAACACAAAATGTCAATTTGAGAACAGTGAAGCTCTGTCACCATTTAGGGGCTATCTTTGGTCTCTTGTCAATTATAAGCTGAAGGAGCACAGCAGTACTCCTTCATAGTGCTGAAATAACTAAGGCAAGGCAGCATGAAACAGTCACAATACCTTGCAAACCAAACGGATCTGATACAGAGAAAAAAAACATCTAAATTAGTCAATGTTCCTCTATTTTTCTCTTAGTCTCAAGCTTTTTATTGCTTTCATAAAATACCACAGCAAATAATCAAGCATGACCACTGACATCCTCTAGATTGAGTTTTAGAGCCATTAAATGAGCTAGGCCTCTTGGGAAGGCTCCTGCTCAGGTTAGTCTAAAGGTAATTATTCAGCAATTTGAGCCATGGCTCTACCTAGTTCCTCTACGGTGCCTGAATGGCATGCATGGATAAGGTCATATTTGAGCTTGATATAGGTCTGGCATGGCTAGGTTTGATGGTCTAAGGAGCTGGACTGGGCTTAAGAGGTTGTTAGAGTCAAGAGCTTCATTAAGAAAAATATAACGTGTATATTGTATAAATAAAACTTTCCAGGCCATTAAGAATGACTTTAGAAGAGAAAGCACATAAGACAGTGACTCACCTCATCAACGATGCACTGCAATAACTGTAGTGGCTGCAATGGCAAGTGAGGTGGGGGACGGGGGTGCGGTGGAACAGAGAGAAGTATTAGCTTATATGCAGTCTTTTACAGTAGACTGAGAAAATCATTAATGCAGTAAAATGTTGCAAGATTAATCAACAGCGCGGAAGTCTTATAAAAACATTGACACCCTAGATGTTCTATTATTTCTAATGATACCTAATCTACTACAGGCACTTTAGTGCTTGTTGTAACAAAAATGCAATTTGCTAAGTTTAAAGTAAAGCATTCAAGCATGCAAAAAGGCAGCCAGCAGGAAAAAAAAGTGAATTTTTTTTCCTCTGCAAACTCATAAAACCTTACCATTAAAGATCCCTGGTTTTTCTGAATCTGAAAGGCAATATGTAATTAGCATGTCATAATCAAAATGACTCACTTGGACACATTACGATCACTGAGAGAAAATTATTGCATAGCTGGTGGCAATTTGTGGGCATGTGTTAACACCATTTACATAATGAAAATACACAAATGTTAATAGCTATTCTTCTCATTTATAGGCGAAAGTCAGCAGAATGTTAATTTTGCAGAACACTTTTTAGTACCCTCCAGGTTATATAAGTGAGGGGGAAAGAAATAATACAGTTACAGTGCTGTTTACACATCCCATACAAATAATAATCGCTGGCTATGGTACAAATCCAAGATTAAATGCTACATTTGTTCCCCGTGCATTCAAATCCTCTGCCTTTCAAATTAAAAGATGATTCAAAATATAAAATCTGCCCGTTATTTGATGCCCACTGAACACAAGCACAATTTACAAGTGATCTGACCAATCTTGTCTCTCTCGACATGAAATGAGAATTTTCAAAGCAGCAATTTTTTTTTTAATTAGAATCTTCACTCATACATCCTTCCCCAATGAATTAGCTGAAATCTAAACTATGTCAGTTCCCACTGAATATAAGGAAAATTACATTTTTTTGGTTGATTTTTTTTTCTGCTTACCAAGGAAAAGAATGTTTGCACTGGGGACATGAATATTTTCCCATTTCAGACAGTATTAACATCAAGCACACCCAGATCAAGTTTAACAAGCATGGCTGCAAGGTAAAGCTGACTCGAGACTACCCCATGGCATGTCTGCAATCTAAGTTGTGTAAAGCATTCTACTTTTCATCAATTTGATATTTTTACTTTGGGAGTTACAGCAGGAGTGGAAGACCTGGAAACAGTATTTAATATCATTTTATTGAAGCCTTTATGATTTCATATCCAAGATCTCAGTTTTGGGATGGAACCATGGCCCACATGTTGGAGGGTAAATGAAATCTCAGTCCAAGTATTGACCAGGGCCCAAGACAGTCAAAAACTGGTATTTGAGGGAGGCATGTTGGCTTAGTGGTTAGCACTGTTGCCTCACAATGCCAAAGACTCAGGTTCGTTCTTGCCTCAGGCAACTGTCTGTGTGGAGTTTGCACATTCTCCCTATGTCTTCATGGGTTTCCTCCAGGTGCTCTGGTTCCTCCCCCAATCCAAAGATGTGCAGGTTAGGTGAATTGGCCCTGTTAAATTGCCCATTGTGTTCAGAGATGTGCAGGTTAGTGCATTAGTCTGGGGTAAATGCAGAGTAGTAGGGGAATGGGTCTGAGTGGGTTACTCTTCGGAGGGTCAGTGTGGACTTGTTAGGCTGAAGGGCCTGTTTCCGCACTGCAGGGATTCTAGATTTTTGATGGTAAAGCTACAATAGTAGCTACTACACCTTAACAAAGATGAATGACGAGTCCTCCTGGGGGTCTAAGCCTGGCAAGTACCTTGATCTCCCAAATTGCTATTTAAAACTGATAGTTTTTGTGGTTTCTATACAAAGAGGGAGTGATATGGTGAACTTAGGGAACATCAAGTAAGTGTTCCTGTCATCTTGGAGGTAGCCATGATGTGGGGGTGCTGGTGTTGGACTGGGGTGGACAAAGTTAAAAATCACACAACTCTGAAAGCTAGAACTTCCAAATAAACCTGTTGGACTATAACCTGGTGTTTTAATCTTGGTGGTAGGAGATGTTGGAGATACAGATACAGTAGTACAGGCACAAACTAATGTTAATTAAGTGCCCTCCCCTAAAAGCTCTATATTCTCTGGTAAGGCCAGCACACTGAAAGGCTCCAGCAAACATAAATTTGGCAAAAGTGCCAGAATTGCAGTCTAATAATTTCAGATTCTGACAGTTTTCTACTGAGTGAGGCAAGTTGTATGCCGATATTCAATATGACCTGGTTTGAAACTGTCCATACTAATTTCACATGAAATGTATAAATACTTTGGAATATATTCTGAATAGAATATCCCCAAAAAGATCTACATAATTCAAAGGAATGCACTTGCATGCCATGTTTTATACAAATGTACAAAATCTTACCCACACAAAATTTAATTCAGCAAGTTGTTGGTACAGAAAAATATATTTCCAAAAGTGCCTGCTTTTCATTCTGTGCTGGGATAGCTCACCTTAGATCTCTCGTTTGTTAGGATAGTTGAACTTGATTCCCTACTTCAGGTGGGAAAGCTCACCTCTGCACCGGTGCACTTTAACACCTAACAAGCAAAGATTCTTTTCTTTTTGGCAGAAGGATTCATGTCCCAAGGATAAACAGACATGTGCTAAAATCAGTCTGTTCAAATATCACTTTATTCCCAGTCTTGAATGATTTCATAATCAAAAGTTTCTTTTCTGTCAAACAGCAAAAAAAAAGGTCTAAAATCTACTGGCATACCAGTGATATCACCCTTCTATATGAAAATACATTAAAGAAATTTCCTGACTGATCTATCACCCAACCCCCTCCCTATTTTTCAAACTCAGTGCTCACAGCTTTAATTTAAAAAGGTAAGAAATTGCAACTTTAACGTAATATAATTACTTTCCGTTACATTATGCAGTAACACAATGCATAGGTCAATGTTTCACTTGAATCTGACAATGTACTGTAAATATAATTGATTCATTCTATCAATTAAATACAACCTCATAGCCTTGCTTTCTCTTTCTCCTCCCCCACAACCCTTAACCACCTTATAAGTACTGGAGAGACCTGACAGTCAGAAATATTAGCTATCAGTTCTACTTTAGATGAACTGCCTTTAAGATTGAGTTATGTTTTAAATTGTCTTTAACATTTTAGAAGAATGCAATCAGCCTGCTCAATAGGGCTTTGTGCCCCACACCCCAAGCAATGTGCAACGTCTTGTTTTCTTTGCTTCTATTTTATGTATATTCTATTAATTGCTTGCATTCTACCCAAACATTTCTAGACGTTTAGATGATTCAGACTGACATTCTATATAAAGAACATTACGGACATGTTGTGGTCCAATGGCTTTATCATATGTAATTCCCCAAAGCAGAGACTCCAATTGTAGAACTTGTCAGTTTAGTTTATAAAGATGTTTTTAAAGTGGTATCTATAAAACTTCACACACATTTCCTTACTCTTTCTATTCTATTTGTTCTCTCAATAAAAAATTACTTACAACCAAATTTGATATAGAAGGAAAGGTGGGATTTAGAATCTATTCTAGAAAAATAACTAACACCTATTTGATGTGCTTTCCTATAACAATTTAGCCCAATTACTTTTGAATATTTGATCATTGAATGTAAATTACATATAGTTTACACTTACAAAATAAATAAGTAAACAATAATATGAAACCATACAATTTCAAAATGAAGCAAAAGATTTTCTAACAATAGTTTTATAAGATGAAGTACCAGAAATGTGTGTTGGAATCATGGCGAGAATATCACCCTACTCCTAAGAAAACAAAACTGTTCACTGAGAGCTATGTGCAATTTAAAATGATCCAATAACACCCGCATTCAATAGGTATGTATTTGGAATGCCTCAAACTTTGTACTTGTGATCAATTTTAATTATAAAATTTAGATAAATATTAATGTCCAATTTAGGCTGGGGTTGAAACTGGGCAAAGGGATACCAATGCAAACATATAGTCAATCAACCATAACCTTGTTTTCATAGCCTATGGCTGTTTAGCGGACTACGAATTGAGAACTTCTACTGATTTTTTTCACTTTCAGCAAGCATATTGTTATGATCCCAGCTGATGATAATATTGGACAAGTCAGATGCCAAAGTGAAATCAGGTTTGATAGCGCACACATTTTAGTTTTACTGGTGGACAGTCACTGAATATGTTGCCAAGATGTTGCCAAAGTACTTTTAAGAGATCATCAAATTTTATTACACAGAAAGGGAAAACTTAATATTATTTTCACAATACAAAGACTAGTTGAAGTAGTCATATTACAAATTTCAGAAATAAATATTCAACCCTTTTATTCTCAACAACATTAGTCAAACCTCAGAGAGGGGTAACCCTGCCTCCACTTTAAAATTCCTTCATCAGTTGGCTCGGTTGCAATTATTTCTTTTCAGCAAATTTCTGCATTCACTTGTTGTTATTTCTTTAATCAATGTCATTTCCTGATATCCTTAAAACAAGGTGTTAAAACTGCTCACTTATTTCTTAACAAGGATTCTTTAGTTTCATTTTACACAGGCTTCTGCTCATTTTTGCTGCTTTTCTTGTCTTGTTTTGAAGACTGCTAAAATCTATTGTTGATTTTGTGGTCCTCTTCCCTCTGAAAGAAACCTGCATCCACTATCTGACTTCTGGATTTTTGTTTGCTTGCCATAAAATACTCTTTTGTTTGGCAACAGCAATTATTTTTCTCTTAAAGCTTTGCTTCTAATACATCCAACTATTCACCTCAAAGGTTTTATTGACCTCACTGACAACTATGTAAATAAAACTTCAGACAATCCAGTACTACACTAAGTTTTAGTTCCAGTTTTGAATTCTATGCCATTCCCTTTTTAACCCTTAAAATTTATAAATACAAATTAAACTTAAAGCTATACATGGTTTTCTCCATTTTAGAAGCTAAATTTCAGAATACTAATATTATGAACCAAATCACATTATATAAGTTGGTAGAGCTGCACAGATATAAGATCATTCCATTTTTAACATTTGAAAGGGCTGGCAAACTAGAAAATGGGAATTAACTAGTGTTTCACTGTTTCTAAATTTTGAAGAAAATAATTACAAAGTACCAAGATAGTTTGGATAGTATCCATGCTAGCTCACTGCCTGGTAGCATCTTTGCTGGTGGCACACAGAATTGTTATGGTGCAGAAGGAGGCCATGCAGCCCATCATGCCTGCACTTGCTTGTTAAATGAGCACTATTACCTAATGCCAATTGCCTGTTTATTTTCCATACTCTTGTACATTATTTCTATCCAAGTAATCATCTAATGTCTTTTTGCATGTCTCAATTGAACCTGCCTCTGCCACAATACATTCCATACCCTAACTACTCACAAATGAAAACACTTTTCCTTTTTCACCCTTGCTTCTTTTGCAGATCACTTTAAATCTATACTCACTTGTTCCTATCCCTTTTACAAGCAGGCACAGTTTTCTTTTCCTATCTGTCTTATCCAGCTTCTCTTGGTTTGAAAACCTCAGTCAGATCTCTCCCCAGTTTCCTTCTCTCCAAGAACAGTCTCATCTTCTTCAATCTATCGTCCTGACTGAAATTTCCTCATTCCTGGAACCATTCTTTTTAACCATTTCTGCACTCTCCAATGTCTTCACATCGTTCCTATAATGTGGCACACTGAACCGTACACATTACTCCAGTTGAAGTGTAACAAGTGGGCGGCACGGTGGCACAGTGGTTAGCACTTCTGCCTCACAGCGCCAGAGACCCGGGTTCAATTCCCGCTTCAGGCGACTGACTGTGTGGAGTTTGCACGTTCTCCCCGTGTCTGCGTGGGTTTCCTCCGGGTGCTCCGGTTTCCTCCCACAGTCCCAAAGATGTGCAGGTCAGGTGAATTGGCCATTGCTAAATTGCCCGTAGTGTTAGGTAAGGGGTAGATCTAGATGTAGATGTAGATGTAGGGGTAGGGGTATGGGTGGGTTACGCTTCGGCGGGGCGGTGTGGACTTGTTGGGCCGAAGGGCCTGTTTCCACACTGTAAGTAATCTAATCTAATCTAAAAAAAAAGTGTTGTACACATCACGTATTTGCTCTTGTACTGTGTGCCTTATTAATAAACCATGATACTGTATGCTTCACTTCCTGCTCTCTCTACCTGTCCTGCCATGATTGATGATCTGTATACATGCATATCCAGGTCCCTCCTGCAACCTATTTGGAATTGTATTCCCTTTGTTATATTGTCTTTCAATGTACTTCCTGCAAAATGCATCACCTTACACTTCTCTGCATTGAAACACATCTGCCATCTATTTGCCCATTCCACCAACTCATCAACGTTCTCTGAAATTCTGCAATGTCCTGCTTACAGTCTGAAATTATTCTAAGCTTTGCGTCATCTGCAAACTTTGAAATTGCCCTGTGAACACCAAGATCTAAATCAGTTATATATATTTGGGAAAGCAAGGGTCTCAATATGGGAGCTCCACTACAAACCTTCCTCCATTAACCATTACTCTTTGTTTCTTATCACTCAGCCAATTTTGTATCTATATCTCCACTGACTCTTTTTTCCATGATCTTTAACTTTCGTCACAAGACTGTTGTGTGGCACTGTATTAAATGCCTTCTGAAAGTCCATACACACATATCAACAACATTGCTCTCTTCAATGGTGGTGAGAGCAGGAGTAGGCAGCCCAGGGCCATCGGTGGTGAGAGCGGGATCAGACAGCTCAGGGTCATCAGCGGTGAGAGTGGGAGCAGGTAAGCCCAGGGTCATCAGCGGTGAGAGTGGGAGCAGGTAGCCTGGGGTCAACGGTGGTGAGAGCAGGAGCAGGCAGCGTGGGATCATTGGCAATGAAAGTGGGAGCAAGTAGCTTGGGGCCATCAGCGGTGAGAGTGGGAGCAGGTAGCCTGGGGTGGCTGACGGCGGTGAGAGTGGGAGCAAGTAGCCTGAGGCCATCAGCGGTGAGAGCAGGAGCAGGTATCCTGGGGCCATCGGCAGCCAGAGTGGGAGCAGGTAGCCTGGGATGGCTGACGGCGGTGGTACCAGGAACTGGCTGCAAGGTGGTGAGAGCAGGCAACCCCGGGCAGAGACAGGAGTGAGGTCAAGGCCTGTGAGGAGTGCGAACCCAGCAAGGCCAGGTGCTTATGGACTGTGGTGTTGAACTGATTACTGTGTTTCTTTGCTTTTCTGTCTTTTAGTAAGAAGGACTGTAATGTTTAACATTTTAAATTTTGTTTGCCTTAGTTTTCTGCTCTGTAGTTAAGATGGCATCGTAAGTGGTGACTTGTAAGCTTTCACTGTTCTCATGTGAGTACATGTGACAATAAACCTAATTCAATAATTATTGTAGCATTGCAGTAGGTTGAATTGCAATGGGACTACAATTTATTAATGAGCACTAAATTCCAATGCAAAGAGCAATGATATAGGTTCAAATTCAGTACACTAGGTGGTTGCTGATTTACTTCTTTTGATATGGGAGCTGCTAAAGAAATTTGTATAATCTCCAGGCAGTTTTAGGATGCTCCCAGACAATCAGCTCTACGGGAGCAGTGACATATAAGCCTTGGACTCAGTATCCTATTAATGTCCACCTTTTTAGCCATTTCCTGTGACTAGGTAAGAAAACAGGAATTGGAGAAAAGGCAAGGGAAATCTATTTACCGGACAATCCTTCACAAAACATGGGGAAGATACTTAATTTTGTGGCAACAGTTACAAACAATGCAATTGGACTTTGAATAACCATACTTTTGGTGAACACCGCTCTCAAACAAGTCAGGGAGAACACTTACGATGGCTGATTAAATGTTAATTAATTTATTGAGTCATTTCACTCATTGCATGTATGAATGCAGGGCAAGTGTGTGCCTATGCAATTACTCAGTTTTACACAAAATGCAGCGTCTAATAAAGTGATGACAATTACAAAGTTAACTTCTAAAAATATTGCAGAATTTTAGGGGAAATTCAAAAACACAAAAGCAATACATCTTGGAGAAGATGAATTGGGGAGAGGAGAAAAGAGACACCCTCATACTGTATCCGTCAAAAAAGGCACCATGTTTAACACACCAGAACAGATTTAGACATAATTTCTGCTTCAGAATTTTGTATTCTGTCCTACAGAAAATCAAAATACTTTTAAATCAAACAGGACTGTTTCAGTGTATAGCATTCCCAAACATGAAAATAATTAGCTGTGTTTAGAAAGACAGTTTAATTTGCACCTCTTAGTACATTGAAAATTGAATGTCACAAAAATCACACCTCCAACTTCTTAATAATGATCACACTTTATACATCGACTGGAAGGAGTTAATGGAGCAGTTCAAGTTATTTTTAAATCAGTGTCTGATATAATTGCCAATATTACATTCAGTTTTTAATTTTCCATGTTGGGGAAATATTTAAATAACATGCTCATGTTACAATATCACTGCGACAGATTGATTTCAAGTTTGCACTAATAACTAAAGTCCCATCCCAAAAAAAACAAAATGAGAGGGTCCATCATCTGTGCCACTGAAACAAAATGATCATTTGCCCCAGATTCAATTCAACCTTTTCATTGTTACCTTTACTGTTAAAAACTTGACGTTATTCAATCCCTCACTACTTTGTCATAAATCAGGAACAATGCCTTTGTTGAATTAAAGCATTCCAAAACAGCAACAAGCAGATGTGAAGCCAGAGAACCCAGAACTTAGCCATTGAAGGAAGAGAGGCAAACGAAGATGGTGGCGGGGAAAGAAATAGGTAGCTTGTTGATAGCACAAAAATGTCAAAACTGTACTTGGAAACCTACCACTTCATTCAGAACTTCCCCAGATCTTAGCACCTGCTAGTTTAAGTGCAAAAATGGTAATCAGAACCAAAAATACTATTCTGTGTATGAAATACACAGCATAGTATTAACATATCACAAAGCTTAGATTTTTAAAATATACATGTGTACATAAGACTCTGTAACAATGTTTCTTTGAAACCAGAAAGAGCAAGCTAATTATTGAAAAAACATTCAAAATGTAACTTGCCACATATGCTGTAGAATGATATAAAGAGGTAAGAACTTACATACATATAGTATCTCATCATTTTCTTAGACTATCTAAAGTAAATCCACAACCCAATAAATACTTTGAAGCACAACCACTTGTCATGTATGTGAAGTATTTACTTTCAGCAGGGAATGAGTTAATTTCTTCAGACACAACCCTGATTTAAACTGAGAAAAAAATTGCTGTCTGTTTGTAGATTGGTTTGACTATTTCTTGTAATAAATGGGGAGAAAATATGGACAAGTCTTGAAGTGAAAGAAGTCACATATCTGCTGTTAGGAAACTTGTAAACCTGCATCCTCCAAAAGAAATCCGTCAGCATCTATAACGTGAAAAGGTTCTGACAAAGACCCTTTTCCCCTCCACAATTACAATGCATTCTTTAATTTTGTAGACGATGGTGGATTACAACATCTTCTGCTTTCATTTCATATCTCTAGCATTTGCAGTTTTCACTTTTTATCATCTTTCTGTCTTAGTTTCAATGAATTGTATCTGTAGATTGAGCACTTTACCAGTTTTCCCGTGGCAGTTCACCATTTAATCAATGCCTCTGGTTAAAGTGAATGAAGAAAAAAGGATGACTTTCACTATCAGTACTTTTTTCTATTTCAGTTGCCATGACAATGCTTTTTGACGGAAAGTGGCTGTGTAGACCTTCCACTCTCCCTTTTACATTATTATCAAAAGCACAATCAGAGCAGTAAAATGGATTCACCCACCTCAAAACGTAACTTACAGAAGAAACCAGCTATAGCTTTCATCTTTCTCTTCCACACTGGAATTATGACTTGCCCTTAAGCTCTTCTTGGAGAGATTTACCAGTGACCCAGGTCAGATCTTCCCATATCAGTTGACAAATTTTTATCTCTAATATTTTTATCACCTAGTGAAAATTCACTGCTTTTCAGACCAGTGTCGGTACGTTCTTCAAAAACAGATATTGGAGTGCTCTCTAATTATTTGGATGACAAAGCTTTTCATAGGCTGCATGTGAGGTTTTATATATTATAGGAATATGATTGGCACTTAAATAGCACAGCATATCTCAAGATTGCTCAACTCCACACATTTAACTTGAGCTTAATGCATGTTCACGAAGCAATAAAGTAACCTTTCTTTTTTAAAGAAAAGGATTAAAATTGAGTATTGAATGTCTTGCAGCTCTTCGGAGCCTAGACTCTAGCACTCAGGTTATAATTCCAGTTTAAATTTGACAAGTGAATTTGATTGCCCTACTTTATGAAGGGAATTTTGCTGATATGCAGTCAAAACTGACCTGCTGATCAGGGATAGAGGAGGGAGGGGTCTAAAATAGGCAAGATTTCGATGCAAAAAAAAATTGAATTGTTATCTTTTAAAGCGTTCACTGTTCCATCCTCTGTTGGAAAAACTAACAAGAAATAATTTGTATATTCAAAAGTATTTGATCCCTGCAAACATCATCACCACTGCTAAGTTCCCCTCCAAGTCAAGCACCATACATTACCATCCCTTTATCAAACTGGGTCAAAACCCTAGAATTCTCTAACTAACAGCAATGTGCGCCATACCTTCACTGTATGGAATGTAGCAGTTCAAGATGGCACTTTCTCAAAGACAATTGGGAATGGACAATATATACTGGCCTTATCACTAATTCTCTTATCACGTGAATGAATAAGAACAAAAAGAAAACTCATTTCCATTAACTTTCCCACTTAAAGGATGATATTTTCTCCTTCTGTGACTTGCATTCTCGGAAATAACCTAGAGAGGAAAGGATGAACACCACTAAGGGACATCTCTCCAAGGGAAAAATATGAAATAAACATCTCACCAAATAGCTTCAAATGCTTAATAACAACAAAGCATCTGTTTGGAATAGATTGACTCGCCAATCACATTTCTAGAAAATCCATTTGATGTGAAAGAACCAAAGGATGAGGAAAGAATAACAAATACAATGCAATAAATAACTTGATTGGTGGATTAACATCAATTGGCTTCTCTAAATGAAACCTGCTGCTACTGGATCTACCAATATCAAATTTAACCTGTCTGCTGACTATAGCAGGCCCTCATTTGATTGGATAAAAGGATGTGCTGCTAATTCTGAAAATTGGAAAGGAATCAACTAAGATCGAAATGAATGATAAAATAATGCAAATTACAGATAAAAGAACACTGGAAAAGGTGACAGTGGGACAGTAGGGAGGATACTGAATTGGAAATAATACTTTTGAAACACACTTGTCTTATTTATCTCTGCAGGACAGTAATAATATATTCTATTTGCACCTCTATAGCTTCTGATAGGTTAAATATTACCTGGCTTTCAAGAGTGTCTGAAGTGAAGTTAAAATGGCTAGCCTAGAATACAAAATACATTGGAAATTCTGGCATGCCAGCACACAGAATTAAAACCTTATGGTAAAGGTAGCTCAAAGTATTCATGGATAACATCAGTGGCAGGGAATAGGTTTAGCCCCATGGTTCACAACATTAAAGTGTTTATTCGGCTCAGGCAAATTGAGAGGCAGGGAAATGAATGGAAGTATCAGAGAATAGAAAATCAAGTGCAGGAAGTATGATACTCTTTACAGTCAAAAGAAGAATCAAAATGAAATATCAAACCAGGCTCCAAATAACTAAAGAGATATTAGCATGTGTACGTAGCAGGCTATGCACCCTTCTTCTGTAATGAGAAATGCATGTGATGTGCAATATGTAGGAGGGCTTGACAGGATGCAAGGTGAGGAAAGAAAAACTACAAATATAAACAAACCTCAAAAACAACGGGCAGTTAATTGTATTAGATGTACTGTATGTTATTATTATTGAGTTATTTGCTAAAGCAGTAGGCAATTCCAAATTGGTTTGTCCATGGTATAC
The DNA here is from genome assembly GCF_047496795.1 of Chiloscyllium punctatum. NCBI lineage: Eukaryota > Metazoa > Chordata > Chondrichthyes > Orectolobiformes > Hemiscylliidae > Chiloscyllium > Chiloscyllium punctatum. The sequence continues at coordinate 54,468,415 of NC_092786.1, forward strand.
AAATGGTTACATATTTAAACCATTGCAAGTGTTCTTGGAATATCTGCCAGTATTTTTGCAAAATTGCTCTTAAGTGCCAACACAGAATGTGTACTGTACATAGGTACCTGAGAGTTACAAAATGGAAACTATACACTTCACTCAGCTAAACGTTGGCAAATGGGACTGGTTCCGTTTAAGAAACTTGCTCAGCATGGATGAGTTGGGCCGAAGGATCTGTTTCTATGCCATATGACTCTTTCAGTGTCCTTTATTCACACCCAAAAGAAGTGGACTTAGCTATTCTCATAAGCTAACCATATACTGACATGAACAGAAGATGTTCTTATGTAGAAATACTTTTCTGAGGTTAAAAATGCTTTATGCAAAATAACCCAAACAATAAGATGATGTTTTTAAAAGAAATGCCAATGAATGAAATAAAGAATTACATAGTTATATATACTTAAAGCCAAGTTTACATAATGTGGAAGAACTTTGTTTATTGACATCTACTCTGATCTAAAAATTGATGCAATACAAAGTATACACAAAAACCTGCTAAATCTATGAGTTTTACAATTCTGACACTAAAGAAACGGTTGAAGAGTTATTGCAAAATAAACAAAACTGGAATCCCATTTGTTTTTATTTTTCCCTCTTCCAATTGCGAATTGAATCAAGATGCTGCCAGAAAATCAGCCTAACTTGCATCATTGTGCAAAACCATGATTTAATTTCATACAGAGTCGAAAAAGTATATTAAAAGGCTTTCATCTGTTTATACAGTAATATGTTCCATCAACACTATTCCTACTATTCTCTAATTATGAACAACCCATCAACAGTACCTTGCTGAACTTATCTCTTGATTCTCCTAAGCTGATAATGTGCCATAATACACTCTGCCTGGTTCATGTTAAAAAAAGGAGTACAGTCTTGGTGGGTTGAATAACCTATTTGGTACAGCAAAATTTTATGATCTGAAGTTTATGAGTAAGAGTCAAAGGAACCAAACATAACAGCATGACCTATAGAGACACAAAAAGAGTTGCAAAAGAAAGAGACTTTTAAATTGAGGTGAGAAAGTAATTGTTTATCAAAAGGTATACCTTTACTTGCTTCTTGTCCAAGTGTGTGTGAAAGGTGTTCAAAGAATAATTTTTTCTGTACATTAAATATTTTGCTTTATATATCAGTTTATGATTCTGTTACTGATGGCACAGCACAAATTCCTAGACCTCACAAAAGATTTCTAAATTGAAGTGAAAACTGTAAAATGTATATTAAATGTTTCTCTTATTCAGAGAGGAACTTGGGCACTAAATGCCTTTCAATAATTTAAAATTAGTACATTGATGAAGATCCACACCAAAAGCAACTGGCCTGATCTTTCCTTACAATCTAGTTATTATTTTTGAGAATGAGAGAAGTAAATGTTGAAAAATTGACTCAAGTCCATTTGTACTTGTCTGAATGCAAATCGTTTATATAACTGAAAACAGACTGGGAAAATTGGACCGTGAGGGACTTGTAACATGCTAAGGTTAGTTTGGCGATAGAACAGACTAATCCAAACTTCTTACAACAGTAGAGAGTAACATCATTCTCTTTTGTGGTGTCACTAAACAGGGTTGACATTTTGGTCACATTCAGGAAATCAAAGTTCTCATACAAACTGAACTTTGGATATTTGTTTTATATGCAGTTCAGACATGCTAAAACTGATTGATTTGTCAATAAAATTCAATTTATTTCTATTATTTAAAAATATTTCACCTCCCAAACAAAAAAAAACTTAATCTCCACAATGCCTCACTGTGACCAGTACTAATCAGAACCTATTTTCATGTGCTTTAACTCCAAATATGTGTAACTACCTTGAAAAGTAAAGGACTATATTTCAGCTTTTTTTTAAAGGAAATTATATACATCTGAGATTCAATGGAAGAAACTTCATAATTGATTAGATTAACTTCTGATTAGATTAAAACTTGACTTTAATATTCAGTTTTCCAGTAATTTTAATTTTAATTGATATTTATTTATATTGACTGTGTTTTACAATTTAAAAACAATCCTACAAACATATGTGGTAAAGTTCAGATAAATATTTCAGCTTTTGTGACACAGGACAAGCCGTTTTTATTTGGTTACCTGAAAGCTAGTCTAGGGTTTGATAAGTTATGTGATTCACCATGAAGGGGATTTACCAACGCAGTACATTTTTCAGTTTACAGAAAAAAAATAGGTTGACAGACTATTATTAAATAGTTACTTTTTATGTCAGTTTCTAATACTTCTAGTCTTTTCTTTCAATGTCTTAAGTTGTGTCTCCTTTGATTTCTCAGGCATCAGAAAAGGATTGTTTTAAACAGCAACCTTTGGTGCTAATATGCCTTTAAATGCAGTTGTTTCCAAAGTGGTCAGTCATGGCACGGTTACATCTCGGCACAGATGGAGGTTAATTTGGACGTTAATATTTTTGTTGGTTCTTTGCAAGAGCAACTGAACTGGATCTACTGCCTCCATGCTTTTCTTGGAACCTTGAAAATTTTCTCTTTAACCATTTACCATTTCCTTTCAAAGCCCTTTTCTATCCATCCCCTTCATATTCAGTACATTCCAGATCTGTAACACTCACTGCAAAAAACGTTTTTCCTCATGTTACTTTTATTTTTGTTCATGATCTTAAATCTGTGACTCTTGGTTCTTCACCATTCTGCCAAATGGAACAGTTCCCCTTACATCTATTTGGTCTAGGCTCCACATGGTTTTAAACTATTCTATCAAATCTCCTCACAACCTTCTCTTATCCAAGGAGAACAACTCCCATTTTTCCAATGTATCTCAGCAACTGAAGTCCATCATCCTTGGGAACAGCGAATCTTTTTGTACCATCTCTAAAGCCTTCAAATCCTTCCTAAAGTGTGGTGTTCATAAATGAAAACTGGTATCCAGCTGAGGCCAAACTACTATGAAGGTTCATCATAACATCCTTGCATTTATCCCCTAGGCCTCTATTTATTTCTAAAGTCAATACACTTATGAAGTGTCACAAATATACATAGGCAAACTATAACTGGCAAGAAGTGTAATTTTAGACAAACTAATAGACTGGTAAGAACTTGTGGTAATATTGAAGTGTTAGCTCAATCACCCTAGCAACATCTTTTAGTGTTTCGCACCTGAACCAATCAGTTTCCCTTCTGAAACAGAGCTTTATAGTTTAAAAATTCCTGATATTTGTTAACATTATATTACAATGAATTAGTTTGTCAAACTATTATAATTGAATTTCCAATTATGATAAACATTCATTCTAAAAGAACTGGTTAAATAAGAATTTGTTTAAAATTCTAGGTGTCAATTAAAAAAAAATTTTTAAATTTGTAAGTGGAGCTTCCAAGTCAAACAAGCATTTAAATCCTTGATGAGTTGTCTGTATCTGAATAAAAATGTTCATGGCAAGTAGTGTCAATAATATGGATTATATGCAAAAAAAGGAAGAAACCCTGGTACATGCTGCTTCAGGGACTGTCCTGCATTGACTCCAATTAGTACTCGACATCTACTCAGCAAACTTTTACTTTACAATAAATTAGAGCTACATAAAGACCAAAAACATTTTAAGCAGCAACAGAGGGGTCTAACCTCCCAGAGGCTAGTGTCAATTTTTAGCATAAATTCCTGTTAATTTTTTCCCCAATGAGGAAAAGGGAAAAATAAAGTAGCTTTATATTGTATTCAAAACAGAGCAGTTGCTTAAAATAACTTGGGGAACGAAAGCCTGCTATCAATCAAAACAGCATCTGCCGGCGGTTGTATAAACAGAAGATCAAATAAGATGTCTTCAAGGATT